>NC_135233.1:547230576-547530576 GCF_051348905.1 Ranitomeya variabilis | reverse complement strand
TGCCCCTCCCTGGTGTTGCCCTCAACTAAATAAAGCTGAGCTTCAACCTTCTGCTCCAAATTACCATTTTAAAAAATGCAATAGGCTTTTCCGGCCTACTAAAGGTGTCTGCCCCTCCCTGGTGTTGTCCTCAACTGAACAAAGCTGAGCTTCCACATTCTGGCTTTCGCCCTATACTATCAGATATTAAACTGCATTTGGCCTACTAGTGTGGTTAGGCCCTTGAAACAGTGTCTGCTGCTCTTGGGTTTGCTACTCCACTGAACAAAGCAATGCCGCCTGTTTAGTCCTGTTACCAATTTTGAACTGCATGTAGCCTACTTTATTCTTTGGCCCTATATCTGTTTCCTCCTCATCCTGCCCATTGCCCAGCCACTGCTAAATGAGTCTGCTGGTACATTGACCTAGACCACTACATTCCCCTTGTACTCTACACAGCCAGAATCTGACCCTGCTGAAAGTAAGGTTCCCCTTCCCGCATGTTATACCACCTTACACAGGGACAAAGAGGAAGGTGCAGATGAAAGTGCAGGTTCCTTCATCAGGTGGGGGGGCATACTCGTTGGCGACGTCACTGGCACAGGGCCCCTCAGAGTACGCAAAAGTGTCGCTGCTGGTGGGAGGCGCCCCCGCCATGCAAACACACCGCCGTACTTTGAGGGGCCCTGTGCCAGTGGCAATGCGAACGAGTGGGCCCCCCCTGCTTGCTCAGGATCACAGCACTTGCAACTTTTAAATACTTACCTTTCCCTGCAACACCGCCGTGACGTAGTCCGCATTTCCTGGGCCCACGAAAAACTTGAGCCAGCCCTACTCCCCCCACAACTTTCCCCCAATTCCTTATGCCCAACTATTATTATACAGTTAATTAAGATTGGCAAGCTTCAGAAACAAGAATGGATGTTTTTGGCATTAAAATGGGCACTGTAGGTGTTTTCCTGGCCTCCACTCACTGCCGACTATGCTTCCCCATTGACTTGCATTGGGTTTCGTGTTTCGGTCGATCCCCGACTTTTAGCGATAATCGGCCGACTGCACTCGACTCGACTCTGGACAAAATCGGGTTTCCCAAAACCCTACTCGATCTTAAAAAAATGAAAGTCGCTCAACCCTAGCAGCTGCTACAGCTACCAAAAGGAGCAGCAGTTCCACTCGAAACCACCAGAGGGAGCCCAAGGGCAGAACTCACAAAAATACCATTAGCAACCACAGGACGGAGCTCCAGAACGGAATTCACAACAGTACCCCCCCCTTGAGGAGGGGTCACCGAACCCTCACCAGAGCTCCCAGGCCGATCAGGACGAGCCAAATGGAAAGCACGAACCAAATCGGCAGCATGAACATCGGAGGCAACAACCCAAGAATTATCCTCCTGGCCATAACCCTTCCACTTGACCAGATACTGGGGAGCCCAAGGGCAGAACTCACAAAAATACCATTAGCAACCACAGGAGGGAGCTCCAGAACGGAATTCACAACACCCCGTATTAAAGAATCCTGGTCGGCATTGGGTCGGGCCAAGTATTTCTCGACATTGGATTTGGCAAGTGGCTACTGGCAGGTACAATGGCTGAAAAAGATTGTGCCAAGACGGCGTTTGTCTTAACGACGGGGCTCTATGAATTCAACCGGATGCCCTTCGGGGTCTCTAATGCCCCGGGGACCTTCCATCGTCTGATGGAACATTGCTTAGGCGACCTGAATTTTGAATCAGTCCTGATATATCTAGATGATATTGTGGTGTTTGAGACCTCATTTGAAGACCATCTTGAGAAAATGCATCAAATTCTCCGGCGGCTCAGTAGCTACGGCCTGAAAATAAAGCCAAAAAATGTCAACTGTTCCAGAGCCAGATTGAGTATTTGAGACACGTGGTGACCCCGGATGGGGTGCTACCTGTGGCAAGTAAAGTTAAGGCTGTACAAGAGTGGCCACCTCCCCGCGACCTGCAAGAGGTGCGGGCTTTCTTGGGCTTAGCGAGGTACTATTGGCGATTTGTGCCTAAATTCTCACAAGTGGTGGGTCCCTTGAATGAACTTTTACGAGGGACAGCTCTGGGTTCTCGAAACCGCCCCACTCAATGGGGGCCCTAGCAGAAAAAGGCATTTGATGAAGTGAAAAATGCCCTAACGACTGCCCCATTGTTGGCGTATGCCCGGTTTGACACCCCTTTTCTGTTGTACACAGATGGCAGTCTTAATGTATTGGGGCAGCACTAGCACAGGTGCTGGATGGCTGGGAGCGAGGGATTGCCTATGGCAGCAGGTCTTTAAGAGACACCAAGCGAAATCTAACTAACTACAGCTCATTTTGGGTGGAATTGCTTGCTCTGGTATGGGCAATGAAAAAACACTTTGCCAAGTATCTAACAGGACCTGAGGTTTTAGTCATGACAGATAACAACCCGCTGACTCACTTAGAGAATGCAAAACTGGGAGTGTTGGAGCAGCAGTGGGTCGCGCGCCTAGCTAAATTTAATTATCGCATTAAGTTTCGCTCTGGGTGAGAAAACAAGAATGCAGATGCATTGTCCAGGATACCCCTTGAATCCGCGGGGGAAAATGTTGATGGCCAACTTGAGAACAACAAAACTCCGGCCTTAGGGCAGGTACCTATTTTCCAAAGTGTGGTACACTCAAGTGGGGTGGCATCAGGGATGCCTTGTGTCCTGGGTAAAACGATCTCAGATTGAGCAAAGGACCAGTGCCCAGATATTGCACTTGTGCGCCGTTGGGTACAAAACGGGATCTGGCCTCATGCAGAGGACAAGGCTCAACTGTCCACAGAAGGAATGAAACTACTGCGACAGTGGAATAAGCTGTGTGTGGAACAGGGCCTCTTGTATCCTAAGGTGTATTTGCCATCTGAGCAGCAACACCGGTACCAACTGGTGATCCCTGTGAAGCTGGGTCCGGTGGTCACTCAAGAGGCACATGAGAAAGGAGCCCACTATGGAAGTGAAAAGACACTTCAGTTATTACAGTGAGTCCTCTATTACCCTGAGTTTGGATGGATGGTGGCAGACGCATGTCAGCAGTGTTGGGTCTTTGGGCTCAGTAAAATCCCTGAGCAGTGGGCCCCCACACAGTCTATTCAGACTTCAGCTCCGTTAGAGCTACTCATGATTGACTATGTTTTGATAGGGTACTCCACGTCTGGGTACTCCTATTGTCTGGCATTGACAGATCACTTTGCCAAGTATGCTGTAGAAGTGCCAACAAGAAACCAGATGGCAGAGTTGGCGGCTGAGGCCATGGGTCGACATTTCCTCCAAGTGCTCAGGAGTCTGCAGAGAATACACTCAGATCAGGGGCATGCTTCCAGGGGATGCTGATGAAAGAGCTGTACCAGCTGTATGGTCTTGAACAGTCGAGAACGATGCCTTATCACCCCCAGGGCAATGGGGCATGTGAGCGCTTTCATTGGACTCTGTTACAGATGTTGAGAACATTAGAGGGTAAACAGCAAGTGCGCTGGCCTGAGTATCTCCCAGAATTTATGTAGGCCTACAATAACAGAGTGCACAGCACTACTGGCTATTCACACGTGTTGATGTTTGGAAGGCCCGGCAGGGATATTGAGGATTTGAGCATGCCGGATCCCTCCTCCAATTCTCCTCGGACTGCATCCGAATTGGTACAAGAGCATCGGCGGTGATTAAGGGTAGTGCATCAGATGGTGGATGATAGCCTACATCAGGTATCCCATAGGGACACGTGACCCATGCAAGCAGAGCTGTTTTCTCCTGGGGATAGAGTGTTGGTGAGAGCCAAATGATGGTCAGGGAAGCTGAGTGACCAGTGGGAAGCAACTCCGTATCTGATAAAAAAGGGTGAATCCTGAAATTCCAGTTTACGAGGTCGAACCGGTGGGGACAGGGGGGCCAACTCGTAATCTTCACCGTAACATGCTACAATGGTGCTGGTTTAAAGATTCAGCCCCCCAATCCCATGGAGCCAGTGGCTGCATCTCAAGGGATGGGGACTCCTCGTGTTTTTGAATTTGATGATGTGCCTTCTCCCGCGCCTGACTACTTGTTCCTGTGATCAGTCTGTGCCCGTGTAAGAGAGTGTTGAGAATGTGGTATGTCCTTCTGAGGAGAGAGAGTCAAATCAGTTACTAGACTCGGAAGTTGTGTCACAGGGCGCCATACATCTCAGGAGGAATCGGTCTCATTTGTTCCCTCTGATGATCCCACAGAAGAGTCTCCCGATCCTTCTGGGACTGAGCCTGTTGGAGTGGGTCTCAGAAGAACTATTCAATCTACGGCGGGAAAATCACTTCAGCGCTATGTCCAAGATGACTTTGAGTGGGGAGGTATGTCGGGGATGCCAACCTCTATTGGGGTGGCATGTAAGAGGATGAAATGTGATAGCATCAGGAGAGCATTAGTACCCTGCTGCATGTCTGAGGTAAGAGAAAAAGCCTGGGGACGTGTGTGTGCAGGAGGGTGGGGTCTAGTGTCTGCTGTTTAGGAACGCTGTGAAGTGAAGCTTCCTGAAGGAGAGACTGCTATGATAGACTCTGTGTGTGAGGCAGCTGAGATAAAGCAAGGAAACTGGACTCTGTAAAGACTGCTTGCTGCCAGTGTGTGTGTGTGAAGGTGTTAACCCCTTCATCTTGGGAACCTGTGGTTCTGCTGTAGAACAAGGACAGAGCAGTATTGAGAGTTGAGTGACTCTGGAGCTCTATGGAATCCCTTTTGTGGTGAGCTGAGAAAACATCCTGTGCAGATTCAGGCAGTTTGCTCTCAGGAGAATTCGTGAGTGACTGCTGGAGGAGAGATGGTATCCTGTACTTTCCGTGTTGAGAGGGACCCGGACAAGCCCCATTGAAATGCTATCCCGTACCATATCCTGAGGCTACAGAACAATATGTCCCCAACGTGTGAGCTCGGCATCGGCCTACAAGACATGGAGGTTTGTTTTTCTATAGCTGTTTTGGCGCTGAAGATCTTGGAACTGGCTGCAGCCGATGCAAGTTATATGCCTGAGTAGAGACTTCCCTCAGGTTAACAGTTCCATAATAATAGATACCCGGGTATCCTCAGATTAAGTTATATCTACAGGTATTGTATTGTGGGTTTTGATCTGTTTATACTCAGTGTGCCATCCCAGGGGGTCCCAAAATACCACCTCAGCCGATTTACACCTGTTTTCTTAGTACCTGATTTGACCTTTTGGACGGGTAAATTTATTCTATATCCCAGTGTAACACACTCAAAATGGCAATATTGGGATTTCTGCCTCAGGCTCAGTTTGTGACACACTGGATCTAATTAAGACCTCTGGTCATTACAAGTATATGCTGTATTTGAGTCTATAGAGATCTGATGCCCACTGTGCTTTTTATGTTGTGGAAACTGACCTACGGTGCGACTTTGACATCTGCATCATGTCAATTTCTCTTGCAGTAAACATGCATTTTATCTGCAGGTTTTCCCCATAGACTTGAATGTAATGAGAAAAATCCGCAGATAAAAAAGTCTATGCGTTTTTAGCGCATTTCTGCAGTGGAAACACAATCAAAGTGTATATAAACTGCACAATTCTTTATTAAAGAAGTTTTATCAATGCTAAGTAACAGGAGTTATCCAAAACAGAGTAGTTTGAATTAAAGCATGATATATCCAAAAGAGACAGAATAGGCAGAAAAAAGCCCTGACAAAAGCACAAGTAAAAAAAATGCAAGTAACCTAATTACCTAAGAGGGGTCTGAAATGCTGCAGAAAATCTTCAAATCAAAAACTCACCAAATTCCCCCCCCCCCCTCCCTCGGGAACGTCCAAATACATGTAACTCATCTGAGTTGTGTCCAATTTTACTTTCCCTTCGGCACCATTCGGTCACAAGGAGGAAATGGATGTATTCACACTAGTGTTGAGCGATACCTTCCGATACTCAAAGGTATCGGTATCAGATGGGATCGGCCGATATCCAAAAAATATCGGATATCGCCGATACCGATACCCGATACCCGATACCAATGCAAGTCAATGGGACACAAGTATCGGAAGGTATCCTGGAAGGAAACTCTCCTTCAGGCCCTGGGATCCATATTCATGTAAAAAATAAAGAATTAAAATAAAAAATATGGATATACTCACCCCTCCGGCGGCCCCTGGACCTTACCGATGTAACCAGTAACTAAGAATGAGGAGTTGAGGACCTTCGATGACGTCGCGGCTTGTGATTGGTCGCGTGACCGCTCATGTGACCGCTCATGCGACCAATCACAAGCCGCGACGTCATCGCAGGTCCTAAACTCCTCATTCTTAGGAACGGAGGCTGCCGGTTACATCGGTAAGGTCCAGGGGCCGCCGGAGGGGTGAGTATATCCATATTTTTTATTTTAATTCTTTATTTTTTACATGAATATGGATCCCAGGGCCTGAAGGAGAGTCTCCTCTCCTCCAGACACTGGGAACCATACACTGGGAACTTCCGATTCCGATTTCCGATATCACAAAAATATCGGAACTCGGTATCGGAATTCCGATACAGCAAATATCGGCCAATACCCGATACTTGCGGTATCGGAATGCTCAACACTAATTCACACATCTGATGAAATCATGGATCTGAGCGTGAGATCTTTGTGACTCGGCGCAGGTCTTCTTCTCATCCGATTTACAGACCAGACTCAGGTATTCAAGTCTTTTGGGATTCGTGAGGAACGGATGCAGATTGGAAGGCTTCTGACTTCTTTCCATATTGCATCCATGTCTCAAGGATTCCTTGCTTAGGGACAATCTTGGATAAAAACGTGACCTTTTTATTGGCTTGGAAGCAAGAACACCTCTTCGGTGAAAAAAAAATGGAGGAAAAACAGCAGAAGCAACTAGGATGACACCTTATAAAAATTGGCCTGTTTCTCTTGGAATGAATTTACCAGTTCCGGGCATGACCACTCCTAGTGCCTAAGACCAAATGAACGCCAAATACGGCCCTGATTATTATATAAAATTAGTCATAGACATGGAAACAAAACAGAAATATGTGGGAAATGGACATCTAGCCCTGCACAAAACTGCTGTAATATAAGAAATGTTCAGTGCACTGTACATCTCCAGCTTTACCATAAGTGCTTCATTTCTCTAGAAGTTTATTTGTGTTAATAGTTTATTTCATGTCCTCGGCCATAATTTATCATCATTTTAAATGATTTCAGAAGAAAACAGAGAAATCACATTTCATTATCACACTTCCCTCAGCTCATTATCATCAATGTTCACCAAGAATTAGTCATGACAATGCTAAAAATGAATACAGCATTGCATTGCCAAAAACAATTACACCGAACGTTGAGAAAAATAATTTCGGAAGGATATTACTGAACTATGAATACAAAGAAATAATAATAATGAGAAATAGTAAAAAAAAAAAGTTAAAAGTAATAAAGAACCAAATGGACAGGAAAGATAACGCTCACCTTATGTTGCTGAATATTGGGAGTCTCAGCGATAAAAACTGAAGTAGACAAAAAGTTGAGCTGTTTGCCATAACTGCACCTTTTTATTGCGTTTCTCCAATTCCAATTACTAAGCACAAGGTCTAAGTTTCCCAGTTATAGGAGATCTAACATCTCTGCTGAATCTGGTACACACAAATGCTAGGCTCAGCCCAGCAGTTCAGTAGGAAGAAAGGAGACACTTCAGGTGGCGGCTTATCTCCCCCAAGAACAAAAGGATCAGGCATTTAAATATAAACTTCCCCAATCCTTCTCTACCTCCACGTCATCCGTGAGGAAAGAGTTGAGACTGAGCCCTCAATATATATCAGATAGCTGCCCAGTTCCTTCCAAATCACTTTAAAGGCTCATGATGTATGATGGGTTCCATAGTGGGACGTGAGACCTCCAATAATTATGAAGAATATTAGAGAAAAGTCAGATCTTACCGCCGGAAATGATATAGGCAGAAATGATGAAGAAAGTGCTTCAAGGTAGAGCGCTTAACCGCAAAAACAACAAAAAACAATAGAGTATATTCGCCAACAAGATGTTGCATATGAGGGTGAAAGAAAGCCTTGAAAAAGAGAATGAGGTTTAGTACGTTCCACAGTGGAAAGCACAGTGTCAAAGAGTTTCACAGACAGGTTGGTGTATACTGCGTCCCAAAGTGGATTGCACAGTGAAGGTATAACTGTACACAGGATAAGAAAAAGTTTTGGCATGCACTCAGCCTGTAATAGAGCGAGGTGCTGGTGTAAAGGGCCAGTGGCCTAGACAGCAATAAATAATTAAATTCACTGCACTCTCTTTAGAGAAATCATGTAAATTGATTTTCGTATCAATTTATTAAATAAGAACTGGGAGCGTAACAGTATGATCGCATATTCTGTTACGCTCCCAGTTCTTATTTAATAAATTGATACGAAAATCAATTTACATGATTTCTCTAAAGAGAGTGCGGTGAATTTAATTATTTATAACTGTACACAGGGGCAGACTGGGCCAGGTGGCAGGAATGCATATGCCCCCCGGGCCGATGCCTGAGCAGCTGCACAGGGCCGCTGGAGGACCGGCAGCGATTTTAATACATAGCGCGCCGCATCCCTCCAGCCGGCCCTTTAAAACTAAGCCAGGTCCTGTGTGCGCACGTTGCCCACGCTGATAAGTGCCGTAGCTCCTGCGCGTGCTCATCTGCTGCCCGTGTCAGCGCGGGCAAGCAGGAGACCACGCACGCACATGTTATTTGAAAAGGCCGGCGCGCGCATAGGATGCCTCCACCTGACTGTGTCTGACGCTGGCCGGCCTGTACCAGCGTCAGAGAAGACTGCTCACCTATATATAACATATATACACATCAGTAGCAGTATTGTCTATGTAATGTATATAGACTGCTGTATACATGATCTATAGGTGATACTATCATTATATACAGCAGTAGCAGTATCGCCTGTATATCGTGTATCCAACATTTGCAGTATCACCTGTATAATGTATAGACTACTGCATATACGTTGTATAGGTGATACTGCTGTGTATAGCAGCACTATCTATCCGTGTCCAATATATATATATATATATATATATATATATATATATATATATATATATATACATACATATAATTTTATTTTTTCAGTTTCATCTATATAATGTGTGTACACCAGTCACAGTATCACATACAATATATAGGTGATACTACAACTATACACATCAGTCGCAGTGTCAACTATATATTGTATATACAGTAGCTTCAATGTGATATATATTCAGCAGTCGCGGTGTCTCCTATGTACATCAGCCTCGGTGTCTCTTACGTGATGTATCCATCATAACATAGTATAATGCTGTCCTAATTACCGTATATTGTAGAGATGTGTGTGTGTATCTATTTTTTGAATATATATATATATATATATATATATATATATATATATATATATATACGTATATATATATATAATATAGAGAGAGAGAGTGTAGAGATGTTTGTATAGTGTAGAGATGTTTATATAGTATGGCGCTATGTAAATAGTGTGTAATTCACACTATATATACACTGCTGCCACATCTCTACACTATCTAATATATAATTGCCTAGAATACTACTTCCTGCAATTTGTGCCAACTTCCGTGGCTTTGTCCGGAGCTATTGTCCGGAGATAAAGTCCGTAGCTAATGTCCGGAGCTAATATCCGTAGCTAATGTCCGGAGCTAATGTCCGGAGATAAGTGACGTCACCAGTGTCCTACACCCAGGCAGAGCACAGTGGCCCCAGGCAGAGCACAGGGGCCCCAGGCAGCATATGGGGCCCCAGGCAGAGCACAGGGGCCCCAGGCAGCATATGGGGCACCAGGCAGAGCACAGTGGCCCCAGGCAGAGCACACACCAAATCGGAGGCCGAGGGGCCCCGCCAACCAAATCGGAGGCCGAGGGGCCCCGCCAACCAAATCGGAGGCCGAGGAGCCCCGCCCACCAAATCGAAGGCCGAGCGGCCCCGCCCACCAAAGCGGAGGCCGAGGGGCCCGGCCCCGCCCACCAAAGCGGAGGCCGAGGGGCCCCGCCCACCACATCGGAGGCCGAGGGGCCCCGCCCACCAAATCGGAGGCCGAGGGTCCCCGCCCAACAAATCGGAGGCCGAGGGTCCCCGCCCACCAAATCGGAGGCCGAGGGTCCCCGCCCACCAAATCGGAGGCCGAGGGTCCCCGCCCACCAAATCGGAGGCCGAGGGGCCCCGCCCACCAAAGCGGAGGCCGAGGGTCCCCGCCCACCAAATCGGAGGCCGAAGGTCCCCGCCCACCAAATCGGAGGCCGAGGGGCCCCGCCCACCAAATCGGAGGCCGGGGGTCCCCGCCCTCCAAATCGGAGGCCGAGGGGCCCCGCCCACCACATCGGAGGCCGAGGGGCCCCGCCCACCAAATCGGAGGCAGAGGGTCCCCGCCCACCAAATCGGAGGCCGACGGGCCCCACCCACCAAAGCGGAGGCCGAGGGTCCCCGCCCACCAAATCGGAGGCCCAGGGTCCCCGCCCACCAAATCGGAGGCCGAGGGTCCCCGCCCACCAAATTGGAGGCCGAGGGGCCCCACCAACCAAATCGGAGGCCGAGGAGCCCTGCCCACCAAATCGAAGGTCGAGGGGCCCCGCCCACCAAATCGGAGGCCGAGGGTCCCCGCCCACCAAATCGGAGGCCGAGGGTTCCCGCCCACCAAATCGGAGGCCGAGAGTCCCCGCCCACCAAATCGGAAGCCGAGGGGCCCCACCAACCAAATCGGAGGCCGAGGGGCCCCGCCCACCAAATCGGAGGCCGAGGGTCCCCGCCCACCAAATCGGAGGCCGAGGAGCCTGGCCCCGCCCACCAAAGCGGAGGCCGAGGGGCCCCGCCCACCAAAGCGGAGGCCGAGGGGCCCCGCCCACCAAATCGGAGGCCGAGGGTCCCCGCCCACCAAATCGGAGGCCGAGGGTCCCCGCCCACCAAATCGGAAGCCGAGGGTCCCCGTCCACCAAATTGGAGGCCGAGGGTCCCCGCCCACCAAAATGGAGGCCGAGGGTCCCCGCCCACCAAATCGGAGGCCGAGGGGCCCCACCAACCAAATCGGAGGCCGAGGGGCCCCACCCACCAAATCGGAGGCCGAGGGTCTCCGCCCACCAAATCGGAGGCCGAGAGTCCCCGCCCACCAAATCGGAGGATAAAGGGCCCGCCAACCA
The DNA here is from genome assembly GCF_051348905.1 of Ranitomeya variabilis. Lineage (NCBI taxonomy): Eukaryota > Metazoa > Chordata > Amphibia > Anura > Dendrobatidae > Ranitomeya > Ranitomeya variabilis. The sequence continues at coordinate 547,519,422 of NC_135233.1, read as the reverse complement.
AATCGGAGGCCGAGGGGCCCCGCCAACCAAATCGGAGGCCGAGGAGCCCCGCCCAACAAATCGAAGGCCGAGGGGCCCGGCCCCGCCCACCAAAGCAGAGGCCGAGGGGCCCGGCCCCGCCCACCAAAGCGAAGGCCGAGGGGCCCCGACCACCACATCGGAGGCCGAGGGGCCCCGCCCACCAAATCGGAGGCCGAGGGGCCCCGCCCACCAAATCGGAGGCCGAGGGGCCCCGCCCACCAAATCGGAGGCCGAGGGTCCTCGCCCACCAAATTGGAGGCCGAGGGTCCCCGCCCACCAAATCGGAGGCCGTGGGGCCCCGCCCACCAAATCGGAGGCCGAGGGTCCCCGCCCACCAAATCGGAGGCCGAGGGGCCCCGCCCACCAAATCGGAGGCCGGGGGTCCCCGCCCACCAAATCGGAGGCCGAGGGGCCCCGCCCACCACATCGGAGGCCGATGGGCCCCGCCCACCACATCGGAGGCCGAGGGTCCCCGCCCACCAAATCGGAGGCCGAGGGTCCCCGCCCACCAAATCGGAGGCCGAGGGTCCCCACCCACCAAATCGGAGGCCGAGGATCCCCGCCCACCAAATCGGAGGCCGAGGGTCCCCACCAACCAAATCGGAGGCCGAGGGGCCCCGCCCACCAAATCGAAGGCCGAGGGGCCCCGCCCACCAAAGCGGAGGCCGAGGGTCCCCGCACACCAAATCGGAGGCAGAGGGACCCCGCCCACCAAATCGGAGGCCGAGGGGCCCCGCCCACCAAAGCGGAGGCCGAGGGTCTCCGACCACCAAATCGGAGGCCGAGGGTCCCTGCCCACCAAATCGGAGGCCGAGGGTCCCCGCCCACCAAATCGGAGGCCGAGGGTCCCCACCCACCAAATCGGAGGCCGAGAGTCCCCGCCCACCAAATCGGAGACCAAGGGGCCCCGCCAACCAAATCGGAGGCCGAGGGGCCCCGCCAACCAAATCGGAGGCCGAGGAGCCCCGCCCACCAAATCGAAGGCCGAGCGGCCCTGCCCACCAAAGCGGAGGCCGAAGGGCCCGGCCCCGCCCACCAAAGCAGAAGCCGAGGGGCCCTGCCCACCACATCGGAGGCCGAGGGGCCCTGCCCACCAAATCGAAGGCCGAGCGGCCCCGCCCACCAAAGCGGAGGCCGAGGGGCCCCGCCCACCACATCGGAGGCCGAGGGGCCCCGCCCACCAAATCGGAGGCCGAGGGTCCCCGCCCACCAAATCGGAGGCCGAGGGTCCCCGCCCACCAAATCGGAGGATAAGGGGCCCCACCCACCAAATTGGAGGCCGAGGGGCCCCACCAACCAAATCGGAGGCAGAGGAGCCCCGCCCACCAAATCGAAGGCCGAGCGGCACCGCCCACCAAAGCGGAGGCAGAGGGACCCCGCCCACCAAATCGGAGGCCGTGGGGCCCCGCCAACCAAAGCGGAGGTCGAGGGTCCCCGCCCACCAAATCGGAGGCAGAGGGACCCCGCCCACCAAATCGGAGGCCGAGGGGCCCCGCCCACCAAAGCGGAGGCCGAGGGTCCCCGCCCACCAAATCGGAGGTCGAGGGTCCCCGCCCACCAAATCGGAGGCCGAGGGTCCCTGCCTACCAAATCGGAGGCCGGTCCCCGCCCACCAAATTGGAGGACGAGGGGCCCCACCAACCAAATCGGAGGCCGAGGAGCCCCGCCCACCAAAAGTAAGTGCGGCCCCAAAAGTAAGTGCGCCCCCGGGTGCAAAAGTAAGTGCGCCCCCGGGTGCAAAAGTAAGTGCGCCCCCGGGTGCAAAAGTAAGTGCGCCCCCGGGTGCAAAAGTAAGTGCGCCCCCGGGTGCAAAAGTAAGTGCGCCCCCGGGTGCAAAAGTAAGTGCGCCCCCGGGTGCAAAAGTAAGTGCGCCTCCGGGTGCAAAAGTAAGTGCGCTCCCGGGTGCAAAAGTAAGCGCACCCCCGGCCCCGGGTGCCAAAGTAAGTGCGCCCCCCAGTCCCGTGTGTGAAAAGTGCTGCTGTAAAGCTGGTAGCGCTGTTCAAGCACCATGTATTTCCTTCAGGAAATGCCCATCTAATATATAATTGCCTAGAATACTACTTCCTGCAATTTGTGCCAACTTCCGTGGCTTTGTCCGGAGCTAATGTCCGGAGATAATGTCCGGAGATAATGTCCGGAGATAATGTCCGGAGCTAATGTCCGGAGATAAGTGACGTCACCAGTGTCCTACACCCAGGCAGAGCACAGGGGCCCCAGGCAGCATATGGAGCCCCAGGCAGAGCACAGTGGTCCCAGGCAGAGCACTGGGGCCCCAGGCAGCCTATGGGGCCCCAGGCAGAGCACAGTGGCCCCAGGCAGAGCACAGGGGCCCCAGGCAGCATATGGGGCCCCAGGCAGAGCACAGGGGCCCCAGGCAGCATATGGGGCCCCAGGCAGAGCACAGTGGCCCCAGGCAGAGCACAGGGGCCCCAGGCAGAACATGGGGCCCCAGGCAGAGCATAGGGGCCACAGGCAGAGCACAGGGGCCCCAGGCAGCATATGGGGCCCCAGGCAGAGCACAGGGGCCCCAGGCAGCATATGGGGCCCCAGGCAGAGCACAGTAGCCCCAGGCAGCATATGGGGCCCCAGGCAGAGCACAGTGGCCCCAGGCAGAGCACAGGGGCCCCAGGCAGCATATGGGGCCCCAGGCAGAGCACAGTGGTCCCAGGCAGAGCACAGGGGCCCCAGGCAGCTTATGGGGCCCCAGGCAGAGCACAGTGGCCCCAGGCAGAACATGGGGCCCCAGGCAGAGCACAGTGGCCCCAGGCAGAGCACAGGGGCCCCAGGCAGAACATGGGGCCCCAGGCAGAGCACAGGGGCCCCAGGCAGCATATGGGGCCCCAGGCAGAGCACAGGGGCCCCAGGCAGAGCACAGGGGCCCCAGGCAGCATATGGGGCCCCAGGCAGAGCACAGTGGTCCCAGGTAGAGCACAGGGGCCTCAGGCTGCCTATGGGGCCCCAGGCAGAGCACAGGGGCCCCAGGCAGCATATGGGGCCCCAGGCAGAGCACAGGGGCCCCAGGCAGCATATGGGGCCCCAGGCAGAGCACAGTGGCCCCAGGCAGAGCACAGGGGCCCCAGGCAGAACATGGGGCCCCAGGCAGAGCACAGCGGCCCCAGGCAGCATATGGGGCCCCAGGCAGAGCACAGCGATATTTTGGACCACTGTGCGGTGTTTCAGACCCCCTGTGTGATGTCTGGGGCCCTGTTCTTAAGTATATTAAAGATTAAAGTAACGTATATTAAAGTATATTATAGATCAAATTTGACACGTTTATGAGCACCATTGAGTGATATACTCAAGAATGACATAATTTTTCAACATTTTATGGTTTCAAACTGTAAACACTCAGAGTTTTTTTTACTTCAACCAGAAAACCTTAACGGTTCATAAAAAACTTGACTGTTCAGGATATGATAAAAGTCATAGTATTCTGAATCTTTAACTTATAAAGATACCTTTACATGGGGTGATTATTGGTTCCAGAGAGGCTTTCGGCCGATAATCGTACACATGGCTGGTGACAGGACAATACAATATAAACGTTCAAAGGTAAACACTGATAACTAGTGTTGAGCATTCCGATACCGCAAGTATCGGGTATCGGCCGATACTTGCGGTATCGGAATTCCGATACCGGGATTCCGATACTTGCCGCGTATCGGATACCGGAATCGGAAGTTCCCAGATTCAAAATGCACAAATTCAGCCAATGAGAATGATTCCAAGTGTGGGCACATCCTGTTTAGCATGGAGGGCATGAAACTACTGGCAAGGCTGTGATTGGCTGCTGAAATGATGTCATGATGCAGTTTAAAAGTCGCTGGCGCCATTTTGCGATCACTCTGCTGTGAATTCAGTTAGTGACAGGACGCTGTTTGCTGACTGAGGGCCAGTTTAGAGATAGCGATTTGCTTCGTTGTGCTTTCCAAAGGCTAATTTAGCAACCGCTGTGTTCACCTACTATTCACCTTGCTTTTGCCTTGTAGCGCTGTTTTCACAGCGATCTGCAAGGTCTGTGTGTGTGTGTGTGTGTGTCAGTGCAGCCCACTCTCTAGTCTGAGTGCAGCCACATAGGCCATCCATAGCTGGTTGTATTCAGTTCAGGGAGGGTGGTTCATTGCCTCATACTGTTCTTTTTTTTTTTTTTTTTTTTCCAAGTAGTGTAGTCTGCTGCTAATTTATTCAAAAAAATCCTATTAGTGTCTTTCCACCCGTCTCCAGCTAATTTGTGGAAAAACACTACATAGGCTAACATAGAGGAGGGTTTTTGGGCCTTGCAGCGCCGTTTACGGCTGTCTGCATGGTCTCCGTGTGACTGCAGCTCGCCCTGTAGTCTGTGAGCAGCCATAGCCTGGTTGTCTCCAGCTCAGGGTTCTTCACTGCGTCATACCGCCAAATCAATTTTCATTTTGTTTTAAGTAGTGCAGGCTGCTGCACATTTTTTCAAAAAATTCCTATTAGTGTCTTTCCACCCGTCTCCAGCTAACTTGTGGAAAAACACTACATAGGATAACGTAGAGGAGGGTTTTTGGGCCTTGCAGCGCCGTTTACGGCTGTCTGCACGGTCTCCGTGTGACTGCAGCTCTATCTGTTGTCAGTTCAGCCCCCAAAAAATAAATAAATAATAAAGTTCACCAAACACACCAGTTACACCACTTTACATTTGTGTAGGCCACATTAGCTCATATTAAAGTCTAGTCCACACTTTAGAAAATTAGTGTTTCTTATACCTGTTAGGAGGAGTTGTTCAGGAATAATCACACAAAGCCGTACTTTTCTGCTTATCTTTATCAGTCAACCAAGATGAAGAAGGCAGTGAGTAAGGCACGTGGGCGTGGGCGTGGGCGCGGAGCAGGGAGGGGACGTGGGGATTCTGTGCCTGCTGCGGGCACCGGTGACTCATCAGCACCCACTTTCACCAGGCAACAGTCATTCATGCGCAGCTTTGTGTCAGAGCGCCGTACACCGCTGCTGCGTGAAGAACAAATTGAAGCCGTTGTCGGATGGATGGCAGCTAATGCATCAAATTCAATTAGTGCCACATCCTCTCAGACACAGAGCACTGGAGAGAAGCCATCTGTCTCTTCACCACCTGCCAAATTGCCCAGGCAGACAGAGAGCCCAGGACAGGAGCCGTCTCTACTTCTGTTCTCTGAATCTCTTGGCTTGGAAACAGGGGGCCAGCCAAGCAGCATTGGAGAAATGGAAGAAGAGGCAGGGTGCAGTGATGCCCAACAGCTTTTTCTGTCTTCCTCTGAAGAGGCGGGTGGGCCAGTGGCTCCGGTCACCACATCGCAGGCCGCATCAGCTGATGATGACACTCAGGTGCCACTTACTGGTGCGTGCTCTGCTGCTGAGACTACCCAGGAGGAGCAGTTGGGGGCAGAGGGTAGTGTAGATGATGAGGTCCTTGACCCATCTTGGCGTGAGGGACAGGAAGGTGGTGGGAGCAGCTCTGAGGAAGAGATTCCCCATACGGCCCAAAGAGGGAAAGGAAGGGGGAAGACTGCGGATCCTGCAGCCTCCGCTTTGGCACCCGTTAGGAGCATGTCTCTTCCAAAAGCCAAAAAGGGCGCTCCCAAGACTTGTAGTGCCTGGTCCTTTTTTGACACAGTTGCAGATGACATTTGCTATGTCCGATGCAAGGTGTGTCATCAAAAAGTCAAAAGAGGGAAAAATGTCAGCAACCTCAATACCTCCAACATGTGGAAACATGTGCGCACCAGGCACCCGGCGGAGTTAGAAAAACACACTGAAGAGCTAGGCCAACCAACAGCGGCAGCTACCACCTCTTCAGCTCGTGTTGCCTCTTCCTCCAGCTCACACGCAGCTGGTTCGGCTTCCTCCCAGGATCGCCGTGGAAGAACCTCTGGCCCTGTTGTCCAGAGACCCGCTGTAATTCCACCCGCAGCACCACTTTCCCAGTCATCCACATACTCCCAGCCCAGTCTACAGCCATCGGTAGTACAGGCATGGGAGAAAAGGCAGCCTTTCTCGTCAAACCACCCACGAGCACAGGCTCTGACTGCAGGCATTGCCAAACTTCTGTCACTGGAAATGCTGTCATTCAGGCTGGTGGAGACTGACAGCTTCCGTGACTTGATGTCATTGGCAGTCCCACAGTACAATGTGCCCAGCCGCTTTTACTTCAGCAGGCAAGCCGTCCCTGCCCTGCACAAGCATGTGGAGGGACACATAAAACACGCGCTACTGAACGCCGTCAGTAGCAAGGTCCACCTCACCACCGATGCGTGGACCAGTCAACATGGACAGGGGCGATACCTTTCCCTCACTGCCCATTGGGTTAATGTCGTTGAGCCGGGTACAGACCGTGCGAGTGGTGCAGGACGTGTCCTGCCCACTCCAAGGATTGCAGGAATCCATTCTGTACGCATTGACTCCTCCTCTTACACCAGTTCCTCAGAATCATCGCTGCAGGAGCCGTCACAGTCCACCTCCACATGGACCCGTGATGAACGTGTACCTGTTACGACCGACATGAGCACAGCCGTGGCCAAACGTCAACAGGCCGTCTTGAAATTAATTTTTTTGGGGAATCGTAGCCACACAGCGCAGGAGCTCTGGAATGCCATCAAGCAGGAGAGCGATGTGTGGTTTGTGCCAGCGAATCTCCAGCCAGGCATGGTAGTGTGTGATAATGGCCGAAATCTGGTGGCAGCTCTGGGCCTCGGCAACCTCACTCACATCCCATGTCTGGCACATGTTCTCAATTTGGTCGTGCAGAGCTTTTTGAGGGACTATCCGGATCTTGATGCACTGCTGCACAAGGTCCGCCTAGAGTGTGCTCACTTGCGGTGTTCCAGCACGGCAAAAGCGCGCATTGCGGCTCTGCAGCGCCGACACCGCCTGCCGGAACATCGCATAATATGTGACCTACCTACCAGGTGGAATTCCACGTTACATATGTTGGAGCGGTTGTGTGAGCAGCAGCAAGCTGTAATGGAGTACCAGCTGCTTCAGGCGCAAAGAAGTCGCAGTCAGCGCCGTACAGACTTCACAACCACAGAGTGGGCCACTATGAATGACGGGCCGAGAGCCCGCCTCACAGTGTCTTCTGATTTAATCCCACTGGGGGCCTGGGATCCATGGACATGCGCAGTGCATATCTGAACCTCCACCTCTCACTCATCTCCCTATGGCTTCTTCAGACTGTTCGGTGTCAGCTGGTCCCTAATAGCATGCCATGGCCCTGACACCGCACAGTCTTAAGAAGCCGTAGGGAGGGGAGTGAGAGGCGAGGATATGCACTGCGCATGGCCATGGATCCCAGTCCCCCAGTGGGATTAAATCAGAAGACACTGCGAGGCGGGCTCTCGGCCAGCGCGGCCGCACAGGCGCAGCCAGCCTGACACCAAATGATGTCAGAAGATGGGCAGCGCTAAGTGTGCCTGGCCACGGGATAACTTAACAGCGCAGGCTCTGGGACGGAATCAAACAACGCTGAGGAGCCGGGGCACGGCGCCGGGGGGGTAGGAATGACGGCTGTGCTGCGTCATATTACGAAGGAAAGTCCCACCTCCGGGACGGTTTCACGGTTTCAGGGGACACATTTTATAAGTGTTTAGTTCTGTGTTTGCAAGGAGCATGATGAAAAGAGCCACCTTTTCCTTTTGCATCTTTTGTGCTGCACAAGCTGGCTCTTTCAGCTACAAACGCCTTGGGGGGGGTTAAAGGTTCCCTTTCGACTTTCTCAGGCTTCGGCCTACATTGTGTTCCTCTGCTTTTCCACCTGTCCCTGGGCTCCAACACCGCTAGTTGCCGTCCAGAAGTGCTGTCCGCACAGTCCCAACAGTCGCTCCTCTGTTATTGGGGTTCAGTAACGTCAGCTGTTCCCCTGCTGTGTGTGTGGCAATCCCTCCTACCTCCTCCACCTCCTCCTCCTCCACCTGTCCCTGGGCTCCAACACCGCTAGTTGCCGTCCAGTAGTGCTGTACGCACAGTCAACAGTCCCTCCTCTGTTATTGGGGTTCAGTAACGTCAGCTGTTCCCCTGCTGTGTGTGTGGCAATCCCTCCTATCTCCTCCACCTCCACCTCCCCCTCCTTTCCCTGGGCTCCAACACCGCTAGTTGCTGCCTGGTAGTGCTGTACGCACAGTCCCAACAGTCCCTCCTCTGTTATTGGGGTTCAGTAACGTCAGCTGTTCCCCAGCTGTGTGTGTGGCAATCCCTCCTACCTCCTCCACCTCCACCTCCCCCTCCTGTCCCTGGGCTCCAACACCGCTAGTTGCCGTCCAGTAGTGCTGTACGCACAGTCAACAGTCCCTCCTCTGTTATTGGGGTTCAGTAACGTCAGCTGTTCCCCTGCTGTGTGTGTGGCAATCCCTCCTATCTCCTCCACCTCCACCTCCCCCTCCTTTCCCTGGGCTCCAACACCGCTAGTTGCTGCCTGGTAGTGCTGTACGCACAGTCCCAACAGTCCCTCCTCTGTTATTGGGGTTCAGTAACGTCAGCTGTTCCCCTGCTGTGTGTGTGGCAATCCCTCCTATCTCCTCCACCTCCACCTCCCCCTCCTTTCCCTGGGCTCCAACACCGCTAGTTGCTGCCTGGTAGTGCTGTACGCACAGTCCCAACAGTCCCTCCTCTGTTATTGGGGTTCAGTAACGTCAGCTGTTCCCCAGCTGTGTGTGTGGCAATCCCTCCTACCTCCTCCACCTCCTCCTCCTCCACCTGTCCCTGGGCTCCAACACCGCTAGTTGCCGTCCAGTAGTGCTGTACGCACAGTCAACAGTCCCTCCTCTGTTATTGGGGTTCAGTAACGTCAGCTGTTCCCCTGCTGTGTGTGTGGCAATCCCTCCTACCTCCTCCTACCTCCTCCACCTGTCCCTGGGCTACAACACCGCTAGTTGCCGTCCAGAAGTGCTGTACGCACAGAGCCAAACACCTCGCCAATGTGTTAGTGGGGTTCAGCACCGCCAGCTGTTCCCCTGCTGTGTATACGGCAACGTGTACTGCGACCGCCACGCAGGCACAACAAGTTAAATTTAAGGGAACCTGTCCCCCCCCCCCAAGCGTTTTTTACTGAAGGAGCCACCTTGTGCAGCAGTAATGATGCAAAGGGAAATAGTGCCTCTTTTCGTGGTGCTCCTTGCACATGCTGAACCTAACACTTATGAAATGTGTCCCCACACACCGTTAAACCGTCCGGTAGGTGGAACTTTCCTTTGTCGTGTGACGCAGCACAGCCATCATTTTTACCCCCTTGGCGCTGTGCGCCGCCTCCTCAGCGTTGTTTGAATCTGTCCCGGAGCCTGCGCTGTTAGGTTAGCCCTTGGCCATGCACACATTTTGCTCTGCCCGTCTTCTGACATCATTTGGTGTCAGGCTGGCTGCGCCTGTGCGGGTGCGCTGGCCGAGATCCCGCCTCGCAGTGTCGTCTAATGTAATCCCACCGCGGGCCTGGGATCCGTGGCCATGCGCAGTGCATATCTGAACCTCCACCTCTCACTCATCTCCCTACGGCTTCTTCAGACTGTGCGCTGTCAGCTGATCCCTAATAGCATGCCACGGCCGTGACACCGCACAGTCTGAAGAAGCCGTAGGGAGGGGAGTGAGAGGCGAGGATATGCACTGCGCATGGCCACGGATCCCAGGCCCGCGGTGGGATTACATTAGACGACACTGCGAGGCGGGATCTTGGCCAGCGCACCCGCACAGGCGCAGCCAGCCTGACACCAAATGATGTCAGAAGACGGGCAGCGCAACATGTGTGCATGGCCAAGGGCTAACCTAACAGCGCAGGCTCCGGGACAGATTCAAACAACGCTGAGGAGGCGGCGCACGGCGCCAAGGGGGTAAAAATGATGGCTGTGCTGCATCACACGACAAAGGAAAGTTCCACCTACCGGACGGTTTAACGCTGTGAGGGGACACATTTCATAAGTGTTAGGTTCAGCATGTGCAAGGACCATAATTAAAAGAGCTAAGTTTACCTTTTCCAGCATTAGTGCTGTACACAATGGCTCTTTCAGCTACAAACGCCTGGGGGGGGGGGGTTAAAGGTTTCCTTTCAACTTGCTCCAGTGCAGGCTTCGGCCTACACTCCGCTCCCCCTGCTCCTCCTGCTGACCCTGGGCTCTAACACCGCCAGTTTTGGCCCAGATGTGCTAGCTGCACAGAGAAAAACACCAGCCAATGTGTCAGTGGGGTTCAGCACCGCCAGCTGTTCCCCTGCTGTGTAGCCGGCAACGTGTCCTGCGACCGCCACGCAGACACAAGAACTGAAATTGAAGGGAACCTGTCCCCCCTCCCCCAGGTGTTTCTATGTTTTACAGCCACCTTGTACAGCAGTAATGCTGCATGTGTGCAAGGTGGCTCAGAAACTTATTCTCCTTGCACTCGTGGAACAGAACACGTCTAAAATGTGTCCTCTGTGACCATTAAAACGTCCCTCAGGTGTGATTTTCCTTTGTATTGACACGCAACAAGCTCCTTGGTAACGCTGCCCGTCTTCTGGCATCATTGTTTGGCTGCCTGCGCCTCTGCGGCCGCCTTGCCCCACACAACGCCCCTCGGTGTCTTATTTATTTTGACTGCGAGGGTGTGATTGACGGGCATGAACGGTGCATTTCTTCGCCTGTCCCTCATCTCCTTCCGCCTTCTTCAGACTGTGCGGCTTCATGGCCGTGGCATGCGATAAGGGATCAGCTGACGCCACACAGTCTGAAGCGGGTATAAGGACCCGAGGGTGAGAGGCGAACATATGTGCTGCGCCAGGCCATGAATCCCAGCCCCGCAGTGTTTTAACAATGTTAAGACACTGCGGGGCTGGGATTCATGGTCATCGCGAACCGCACCGGCCAACATTAAATGATGCCAGAAGATGGGCAGCGCTAACAGCGCTAGGCCAGGGGATAACACGACAGCGCAGACTCCTGTACAGCAAATAACAACGCTCAGGAGGCTGCACCCAGCACCAAGGTGGGATTCTTGACATCTGTGCTGCGTCTCATTACAAAGGGAACTCGCGCCTCCAACACAGTTTGACTGTCTAAAGGGCTAAATGTTATACGTGTTTCATTCAGCGTGTGCAAGGAGCAAAATTAAAAGAGCAACCTTTGATTTGTGCAGCACTACTGCTGCATAAGCTGTGGCTCTTCTACTTTGTAACCCCTGAGGGGGGTTAAAGGTTACCTTTGAAATTGGTTCAATTAGGTTTCGGCCTACACTCTGCTCCCCCTGCAGAGCCCGGGCTCCAACACCGCCAGTTGGGGCCCGGTACTGCTAGCTGCACAGAGCCAAACACCTCGCCAATGTGTCAGTGGGGTTCAGCACCGCCAGCTGTTCCCCTGCTGTGCAGCCGGCAACGTGTCCTGCAACTGCCACGCAGGCACAACAGACCCAAAGCTGCCGCCAGTGCAGGCTTCGGCCTACACTCTGCTCCATCTCCTCCTCCTGCTGACCCCGGGCTCTAACACCGCCAGTTGGGGCCCGGTACTGCTAGCTGCACAGAGAAAAACACCAGCCAATTTGTCAGTGGGGTTCAGCACCGCCAGCTGTTCCCCTGCTGTGCAGCCGGCATCGTGTCCTGCAAAAGCCACGCAGACACCAGAACTGAAATTGAAGGGAACCTGTCCCCCCTCCCCCAGGCGTTTGTACGTTTTACAGCCACCTTGTACAGCGGTAATGCTGCATGTGTGCAAGGTGGCTCATAAACATATTCTCCTCGCACATGTGGAACTGAAAACACGTCTAAAATGTGTCCTCTGTGTGACCATTTAACCGTCCCGGTGGTGTGACTTTCCTTTGTAATGACACGCTGCAACCCCCTTGGTAGCGCTGCCCGTCTTCTGCCATCATTGTTTGGCTGCCTGTGCCTCTGCGGCCGCCCTGACCCACACAACGCCCCTCGGTGTCATATTTATTGGGACTGCGAGGGTGTGATTGATGGGCATGATCAGTGCATCAGTTCGCCTGTCCCTCATCTCCTTCCGCCTTCTTCAGACTGTGCGGCTTCATGGCCGTGGCATGCGATAAGGGATCAGCTGACGCCGCACAGTCTGAAGCGGGTGTAAGGACCCGAGGGTGAGAGGCGAACATATGTGCTGCGCCAGGCCATGAATCCCAGCCCCGCAGTGTTTTAACAATGTTAAGACACTGCGGGGCTGGGATTCATGGTCATCGCGAACCGCACCGGCCGACATTAAATGATGCCAGAAGATGGGCAGCGCTAACAGCGCTAGGCCAGGGGATAACACGACAGCGCAGACTCCTGTACAGCAAATAACAATGCTCAGGAGGCTGCACCCAGCACCAAGGTGGGATTCTTGACATCTGTGCTGCGTCTCATTACAAAGGGAACTCGCGCCTCCAACACAGTTTGACTGTCTAAAGGGCTAAATGTTATACGTGTTTCATTCAGCGTGTGCAAGGAGCAAAATTAAAAGAGCAACCATTGACTTGTGCAGCACTACTGCTGCATAAGCTGTGGCTCTTCTACTTTGTAACCCCTGAGGGGGGGTTAAAGGTTACCTTTGAAATTGTTTCAATTAGGCTTCGGCCTACACTCTGCTCCCCCTGCAGAGCCCGGGCTCCAACACCGCCAGTTGGGGCCCGGTACTGCTAGCTGCACAGAGCCAAACACCTCGCCAATGTGTCAGTGGGGTTCAGCACCGCCAGCTGTTCCTCTGCTGTGCAGCCGGCAACGTGTCCTGCAACTGCCACGCAGGCACAACAGACCCAAAGCTGCCGCCAGTACACTCTGCTCCATCTCCTCCTCCTGCTGACCCCGGGCTCTAACACAGCCAGTTGGGGCCCGGTACTGCTAGCTGCACAGAGAAAAACACCAGCCAATGTGTCAGTGGGGTTCAGCACCACCAGCTGTTCCCCTGCTGTGCAGCCGGCATCGTGTCCTGCAAAAGCCACGCAGACACCAGAACTGAAATTGAAGGGAACCTGTCCCCGCTCCCCCAGGCGTTTGTACGTTTTACAGCCACCTTGTACAGCGGTAATGCTGCATGTGTGCAAGGTGGCTCATAAACGTATTCTCCTCGCACATGTGGAACTGAAAACACGTCTAAAATGTGTCCTCTGTGTGACCATTTAACCGTCCCGGTGGTGTGACTTTCCTTTGTAATGACACGCTGCAACCCCCTTGGTAGCGCTGCCCGTCTTCTGGCATCATTGTTTGGCTGCCTGCGCCTCTGCGGCCGCCCTGACCCACACAACGCCCCTCGGTGTCTTATTTATTGGGACTGCGAGGGTGTGATTGATGGGCATGATCAGTGCATCAGTTCGCCTGTCCCTCATCTCCTTCCGCCTTCTTCAGACTGTGCGGCTTCATGGCCGTGGCATGCGATAAGGGATCAGCTGACGCCGCACAGTCTGAAGCGGGTGTAAGGACCCGAGGGTGAGAGGCGAACATATGTGCTGCGCCAGGCCATGAATCCCAGCCCCGCAGTGTTTTAACAATGTTAAGACACTGCGGGGCTGGGATTCATGGTCATCGCGAACCGCACCGGCCGACATTAAATGATGCCAGAAGATGGGCAGCGCTAACAGCGCTAGGCCAGGGGATAACACGACAGCGCAGACTCCTGTACAGCAAATAACAACGCTCAGGAGGCTGCACCCAGCACCAAGGTGGGATTCTTGACATCTGTGCTGCGTCTCATTACAAAGGGAACTCGCGCCTCCAACACAGTTTGACTGTCTAAAGGGCTAAATGTTATACGTGTTTCATTCAGCGTGTGCAAGGAGCAAAATTAAAAGAGCAACCTTTGACTTGTGCAGCACTACTGCTGCATAAGCTGTGGCTCTTCTACTTTGTAACCCCTGAGGGGGGGTTAAAGGTTACCTTTGAAATTGGTTCAATTAGGCTTCGGCCTACACTCTGCTCCCCCTGCAGAGCCCGGGCTCCAACACCGCCAGTTGGGGCCCGGTACTGCTAGCTGCACAGAGCCAAACACCTCGCCAATGTGTCAGTGGGGTTCAGCACCGCCAGCTGTTCCCCTGCTGTGCAGCCGGCAACGTGTCCTGCAACTGCCACGCAGGCACAACAGACCCAAAGCTGCCGCCAGTGCAGGCTTCGGCCTACACTCTGCTCCATCTCCTCCTCCTGCTGACCCGGGGCTCTAACACCACCAGTTGGGGCCCGATACTGCTAGCTGCACAGAGAAAAACACCAGTCAATGTTTCAGTGGGGTTCAGCACCGCCAGCTGTTCCCCTGCTGTGCAGCCGGCATTGTGTCCTGCAAAAGCCACGCAGACACCAGAACTGAAATTGAAAGGAACCTGTCCCCCCTCCCCCAGGCGTTTGTACGTTTTACAGCCACCTTGTACAGCGGTAATGCTGCATGTGTGCAAGGTGGCTCATAAACGTATTCTCCTCGCACATGTGGAACTGAAAACACGTCTAAAATGTGTCCTCTGTGTGACCATTTAACCGTCCCGGTGGTGTGACTTTCCTTTGTAATGACACGCTGCAACCCCCTTGGTAGCGCTGCCCGTCTTCTGGCATCATTGTTTGGCTGCCTGCGCCTCTGCGGCCGCCCTGACCCACACAACGCCCCTCGGTGTCTTATTTATTGGGACTGCGAGGGTGTGATTGATGGGCATGATCAGTGCATCAGTTCGCCTGTCCCTCATCTCCTTCCGCCTTCTTCAGACTGTGCGGCTTCATGGCCGTGGCATGCGATAAGGGATCAGCTGACGCCGCACAGTCTGAAGCGGGTGTAAGGACCCGAGGGTGAGAGGCGAACATATGTGCTGCGCCAGGCCATGAATCCCAGCCCCGCAGTGTTTTAACAATGTTAAGACACTGCGGGGCTGGGATTCATGGTCATCGCGAACCGCACCGGCCGACATTAAATGATGCCAGAAGATGGGCAGCGCTAACAGCGCTAGGCCAGGGGATAACACGACAGCGCAGACTCCTGTACAGCAAATAACAACGCTCAGGAGGCTGCACCCAGCACCAAGGTGGGATTCTTGACATCTGTGCTGCGTCTCATTACAAAGGGAACTCGCGCCTCCAACACAGTTTGACTGTCTAAAGGGCTAAATGTTATACGTGTTTCATTCAGCGTGTGCAAGGAGCAAAATTAAAAGAGCAACCTTTGACTTGTGCAGCACTACTGCTGCATAAGCTGTGGCTCTTCTACTTTGTAACCCCTGAGGGGGGGTTAAAGGTTACCTTTGAAATTGGTTCAATTAGGCTTCGGCCTACACTCTGCTCCCCCTGCAGAGCCCGGGCTCCAACACCGCCAGTTGGGGCCCGGTACTGCTAGCTGCACAGAGCCAAACACCTCGCCAATGTGTCAGTGGGGTTTAGCACCGCCAGCTGTTCCTCTGCTGTGCAGCCGGCAACGTGTCCTGCAACTGCCACGCAGGCACAACAGACCCAAAGCTGCCGCCAGTGCAGGCTTTGGCCTACACTCTGCTCCATCTCCTCCTCCTGCTGACCCCGGGCTCTAACACCGCCAGTTGGGGCCCGGTACTGCTAGCTGCACAGAGAAAAACACCAGCCAATGTGTCAGTGGGGTTCAGCACCGCCAGCTGTTCCCCTGCTGTGCAGCCGGCATCGTGTCCTGCAAAAGCCACGCAGACACCAGAAATGAAATTTGAGGAGAAACTGTCCCCGCTCCCCCAGGCGTTTGTACGTTTTACAGCCACCTTGTACAGCGGTAATGCTGCATGTGTGCAAGGTGGCTCATAAACGTATTCTCCTCGCACATGTGGAACTGAAAACACGTCTAAAATGTGTCCTCTGTGTGACCATTTAACCGTCCCGGTGGTGTGACTTTCCTTTGTAATGACACGCTGCAACCCCCTTGGTAGCGCTGCCCGTCTTCTGGCATCATTGTTTGGCTGCCTGCGCCTCTGCGGCCGCCCTGACCCACACAACGCCCCTCGGTGTCTTATTTATTGGGACTGCGAGGGTGTGATTGATGGGCATGATCAGTGCATCAGTTCGCCTGTCCCTCATCTCCTTCCGCCTTCTTCAGACTGTGCGGCTTCATGGCCGTGGCATGCGATAAGGGATCAGCTGACGCCGCACAGTCTGAAGCGGGTGTAAGGACCCGAGGGTGAGAGGCGAACATATGTGCTGCGCCAGGCCATGAATCCCAGCCCCGCAGTGTTTTAACAATGTTAAGACACTGCGGGGCTGGGATTCATGGTCATCGCGAACCGCACCGGCCAACATTAAATGATGCCAGAAGATGGGCAGCGCTAACAGCGCTAGGCCAGGGGATAACACGACAGCGCAGACTCCTGTACAGCAAATAACAACGCTCAGGAGGCTGCACCCAGCACCAAGGTGGGATTCTTGACATCTGTGCTGCGTCTCATTACAAAGGGAACTCGCGCCTCCAACACAGTTTGACTGTCTAAAGGGCTAAATGTTATACGTGTTTCATTCAGCGTGTGCAAGGAGCAAAATTAAAAGAGCAACCTTTGATTTGTGCAGCACTACTGCTGCATAAGCTGTGGCTCTTCTACTTTGTAACCCCTGAGGGGGGTTAAAGGTTACCTTTGAAATTGGTTCAATTAGGCTTCGGCCTACACTCTGCTCCCCCTGCAGAGCCCGGGCTCCAACACTGCCAGTTGGGGCCCGGTACTGCTAGCTGCACAGAGCCAAACACCTCGCCAATGTGTCAGTGGGGTTCAGCACCGCCAGCTGTTCCCCTGCTGTGCAGCCGGCAACGTGTCCTGCAACTGCCACGCAGGCACAACAGACCCAAAGCTGCCGCCAGTGCAGGCTTCGGCCTACACTCTGCTCCATCTCCTCCTCCTGCTGACCCGGGGCTCTAACACCGCCAGTTGGGGCCCGATACTGCTAGCTGCACAGAGAAAAACACCAGTCAATGTTTCAGTGGGGTTCAGCACCGCCAGCTGTTCCCCTGCTGTGCAGCCGGCATTGTGTCCTGCAAAAGCCACGCAGACACCAGAACTGAAATTGAAAGGAACCTGTCCCCCCTCCCCCAGGCGTTTGTACGTTTTACAGCCACCTTGTACAGCGGTAATGCTGCATGTGTGCAAGGTGGCTCATAAACGTATTCTCCTCGCACATGTGGAACTGAAAACACGTCTAAAATGTGTCCTCTGTGTGACCATTTAACCGTCCCGGTGGTGTGACTTTCCTTTGTAATGACACGCTGCAACCCCCTTGGTAGCGCTGCCCGTCTTCTGGCATCATTGTTTGGCTGCCTGCGCCTCTGCGGCCGCCCTGACCCACACAACGCCCCTCGGTGTCTTATTTATTGGGACTGCGAGGGTGTGATTGATGGGCATGATCAGTGCATCAGTTCGCCTGTCCCTCATCTCCTTCCGCCTTCTTCAGACTGTGCGGCTTCATGGCCGTGGCATGCGATAAGGGATCAGCTGACGCCGCACAGTCAGAAGCGGGTGTAAGGACCCGAGGGTGAGAGGCGAACATATGTGCTGCGCCAGGCCATGAATCCCAGCCCCGCAGTGTTTTAACAATGTTAAGACACTGCGGGGCTGGGATTCATGGTCATCGCGAACCGCACCGGCCGACATTAAATGATGCCAGAAGATGGGCAGCGCTAACAGCGCTAGGCCAGGGGATAACACGACAGCGCAGACTCCTGTACAGCAAATAACAACGCTCAGGAGGCTGCACCCAGCACCAAGGTGGGATTCTTGACATCTGTGCTGCGTCTCATTACAAAGGGAACTCGCGCCTCCAACACAGTTTGACTGTCTAAAGGGCTAAATGTTATACGTGTTTCATTCAACGTGTGCAAGGAGCAAAATTAAAAGAGCAACCTTTGACTTGTGCAGCACTACTGCTGCATAAGCTGTGGCTCTTCTACTTTGTAACCCCTGAGGGGGGGTTAAAGGTTACCTTTGAAATTGGTTCAATTAGGCTTCGGCCTACACTCTGCTCCCCCTGCAGAGCCCGGGCTCCAACACCGCCAGTTGGGGCCCGGTACTGCTAGCTGCACAGAGCCAAACACCTCGCCAATGTGTCAGTGGGGTTCAGCACCGCCAGCTGTTCCCCTGCTGTGCAGCCGGCAACGTGTCCTGCAACTGCCACGCAGGCACAACAGACCCAAAGCTGCCGCCAGTGCAGGCTTCGGCCTACACTCTGCTCCATCTCCTCCTCCTGCTGACCCCGGGCTCTAACACCGCCAGTTGGGGCCCGGTACTGCTAGCTGCACAGAGAAAAACACCAGCCAATGTGTCAGTGGGGTTCAGCACCGCCAGCTGTTCCCCTGCTGTGCAGCCGGCATCGTGTCCTGCAAAAGCCACGCAGACACTTGCTCTTGTACCTTCTGCTCCCCATCCTGGTTCCAGTACCGTCAGCTGGTTCCGGGCAGAGCCTTTGGCTTAGGTGCCTCCCTCTGGGTATCCGAGTTCCACCAACGTCAGGTGGTCCTTGGTAGTGCTTTCAGGCACGGGTACCTCCTGCTTAGTAACCGGGTTCCAGTAACATCAGCTGGTCCTCGGTAGTTCCATTGGCTCTTGGACCTTCGGGTAGCCATCCGAGTTCCAGTTCCATCAGCTGTTTCTCGGCATTTTCTCAGCCTTCTTGTACCTTCTGCTACATTTCCAAGTTCAAGAGACTAAACACGATGACCCGGAAGACCACCCCTAAGATGACGACACCAGAGACGACAACCACCATGATGACGACGACCCTGGAGACGATGACCCTGAAGACCACCCCGATGACGACGACCCCGGAGACGACGACCCTGAAGACCACCCCGATGACGACGACCCTGGAGACGACGATGACCTGGAAGACCGAGAAGCAGAAGAACAAGAGGCTGCAGAACAAAGAGCAGAAGAACATTAAGCATAACACTAAATATCAGAGCAAAAAATATTATCTAAATTATAAGCAGAAGAAGACTAAGCAGTGTATGGGGGTGAGTCCGTTCCTCCTCGTGGTGCCCCTGGATAAAGCCTGATGCTGCAGGCCAAACTGAACGCGGACAAATGTAACTGTTTTGTGACAGGCAGAACGGAAGGTGTAATCTTCAAACTTTTATAGATAACAACTACGGGAATGCCTGTCACAAATAAGAATATGATGAAGAAGTAGAATATGATGAAGATAATAGTAAAATAAAAAGAATATGAACAATTTAACCCAAAAAATAATAGGTAGAAGATGAAGAAGAAGATGAATAAGGTGAAGAAGTTGATGTCAAAGAAGCTGATGATGAGGATAATGAAGAAGAAAGTGTGGGAGAAGTAAAAAAGAAGGTGAAGGGCGTGGAAGTAGTGAAACATCAATATCTGACAAAATAAAATAAAAATTAACATAGTCAAAATCTTTCTAACGCCGAACGTCATAAAAAAAAAAAAAAAAATCCTGCTATTCTATTAGATTGGGCTAAACCTCTGTGCCTTTAATGTCTCCGCCACGTCCCCCAATACATCCTACATTATTCTTAGTTGTTTTCCTTCATGTAGAATGAACCTACAAGTTTATAAAGGGTTTATTTTAATTCCGATATTTTCGTCCCATTGACTTGCATTGGGATCGGGTATCGGTATCGGATTAGATCCGATATTTTGACGGTATCGGCCGATACTTTCCGATACCGATACTTTCCGATATCGGAAGGTATCGCTCAACACTACTGATAACATTAAAATCTAATATATAATTGCCTAGAATACTACTTCCGGCAATTTGTGCCAACTTCCGTGGCTTTGTCGGGAGATAATGTCCGGAGATAAGTGACGTCACCAGCGTCCTACACCCGCTCAGGGTGGACAAAGATATATGCCTTCGTGGTGCGCGGCACTTTTCTGATTGGTTGCCGCCTGCAGCGAGCGACCAATCAGAAATGTGCCGTACTGTCAAGAATTGTCAAGAGCTGGTGAGTGCAGCCATTTTTTGTTCTTTCTTACTATTATTTATTAATTGTATTATTCTTACATTTGAATAAATAAAGTATATATGTAACATAGTAACATAGTTAGTAAGGCCGAAAAAAGACATTTGTCCATCCAGTTCAGCCTATATTAATGGATTCTAGACTCCCGATTCTTTAGAATCGGGCTGCCATCTAGTCTACTATATAATTGTCTAAGGGTCACTTCTGTCTGTCTGTCCTTCTGTCTGTCTGTCACGGATATTCATTGGTCGCGGCCTCTGTCTGTCATGGAATCCAAGTCGCTGATTGGTCTCGCCAGCTACCTGTCATGGCTGCCGCGACCAATCAGCAACGACCACAGTCCGATTAGTTCCTCCCTACTCCCCTGCAGTCAGTGCCCGGCGCCCGCTCCATTTTCCCCGCAGTCACCGCACACAGGGTTAATGCCAGCGGTAACAGACCGCGTTATGCCGCGGGTAACTCACTCGGCTACTGCCGCTATTAACCCTGTGGGACCAAGTTTTTACTATTGACGCTGCCTATGCAGCGTCAATAGTAAAAACATCTAATGTTAAAAATAATTTAAAAAAAATAAAAAATCATTATATACTCACCTTCCGCTGCCTTTCCCACTCCTCGCGACGCTCCGGTGACCGGTCCATGCAAGCTTCAGGTTCCGTTGGCAAGGATGGTCTGCGAGAAGGACCTGCCGTGACGTCACGGTCAAGTGACTGCGACGCCATCACACCCTGGGACCGGAAGCTGCCGCCTGCACGGCACACAGGCGACAGAACTACAAGGGACCCCTTGGAAGGTGAGTATATGTTTATTTTTTATTTTTTAACCTGTGACATACGTGGCTGGGCAATATACTACGTAGCTAGGCAATATACTACGTGGCTCAGTGCTGTATACTAGGTCACTGGGCAATATACTACGTGACTGGCCAATATACTACGTGGCTGTCCAATATACTACGTGGCTGGGCAATATACTACGTGGCTGGGCAATATACTACGTGGCTGGGCAATATACTATGTGGCTGGGCAATATACTATGTCACTGGGCAATATACTACGTCACTGGGCAATATACTACGTGGCTGGGCAATATACTACGTGGCTCTGTGCTGTATACTACATCGCTGTGCAATATACTACGTGGCTCTGCGCTGTATACTACGTCACTGGGCAATATACTACGTCACTGGGCAATATACTACGTGGCTGGGCAATATACTAAGTGGCTGGGCAATATACTACATGGCTCTGTGCTGTATACTACGTGGCTGGGCAATATACTACATGGCTGGGCAATATACTACGTGGCTGGGCAATATACTACGTGGCTGGGCAATATACTGTCGGGACCACACTCAGTCGGAGTAGCCTTTGGAAGTGGGGAATCACCAGAAATAATACACAAGACACGTCTCGTATAGTATATCACTGGGAAGCCTCTGAAGTACGCCTTCCTTCAAGGTGCTATCCCCTCTTTATATAGTTGTACAGGTAGTTTCAGTGGTTATACAAGTTTTGCTTGTTTAAACAAAGAGAGAAAAGAGAAGACAAAAAAAACAGTTTCGGCTATGTGATAGTTTCACAACAAACAAAACAGTACAGTTTCACCTAAGTGGCAGTTTCACAAACAAAAAATAGGATTTCACACTATAGCTAAAATGTCCTTGAATGGACAGGTCAATATTGATCACAAATTCTTTTTGGTTCATTGAGGTAACCATTTTTGTTCCGCTCTTCACAATCCCCCCTTTGACATATTCCATTCAAAACCTTGTCATATAGACGATTATTTTAGTCATTCTTTTTGTGATATTACAAAAAAAAACTTTATATTCTCGCATCCATTACACAAAATTTATTTGTGCATATCGAGATACCCTTGAGTACAACCTTGAATAATACATATATAATTACAATAACTATAACTGTATGTATTAGGCTTTGCATAATCCCGGTAACCCACCCACCGATCCCCCTGAACCAATTGGCCGGGTTAAGAAAAGAAAAGGTATCTGACCACCAGCTATCCTTATTTTGGTCATTGTCTTTGTCATACTGATCCCTGAGTCGTTGTACGTCTTCTAATTTAAATCTCATACTCATAGTACTATTCGGGTCTATATAATGACAGCAGGTGGGTCCGATGATTTGACACATACCCCCTTGTGAGGCAGTTAGGTAATCCAATACCAGGGTATGTTGGTTAGTGACTATTATAAGCTGATTCTGTACAGCTATACTAGTATTTAATATGTCCAATATATCCCAAATCTGGTCATCTAGATAATCCGTGGCTCTAACTAATTTATCCCACATCTGTGTTAACATAGGATAAATAAAAATGGTACTAGCAATTTTGTTGGGAATTCCCATTTGTACTATATGTGGCCTCCCCGAGGGACGTGGTGAGTTATCTGCAGCTCTTTTATACAGTGTGTGCTTGGGCACGGCTTGCATATTCACTTGTTTGTTCGAAATTATGAAAGTAGCCGGGGTTAGGCGTCCTAATGTACAAGTACCCTTTATACCTACGGGAAGCCATTTATATGCTCCTTCTCCGCATATCCAAAATGTACCCTCAGGCAGATCCCACAAAGCTGAGTGCTGCAATACCAATCTGTGAGCCAAATCCACAAAACTAGATACATTCTGAAGCATACACCAAGAGGGTTTTTGTCCCAAGGGGCTACAGTACCCGGCTGCGGGATTCCCACATACATGCATTCCGTTGACATACTCATCGGATTCATTACAAACCAGGTTCCCCGGCTTACTTGTACAACTGTTTGCATCACCTTGGGGGAACAACTCGGAATGTTCCCATTTTCTATTATGTATGTACCTTTCCAATACTGTAGGTTTGAAAGCATCAGAGGAAGGGGTGGTTGTACTGAAACTGAGCTGTAGATTTTCAGTGGGGACCTGTCCTAAATCAGTTAATCCAGTCTTATTCCTAGGTACCCATGCTCCTCCTCTGAGTGCTAAATATTGTAAGTTGCCTATTTTTCCTGTAAGATTGCCCTGCCACCAAGGAAATTCTACCCATCCCACAACTGGTATGGCGATTGTAGTATTCCATAGTCTAGTATTGCCAGGTTGGTTGTTGGCCAGGTTGTCTGAACAATTAGGCCAAGCGAATATTTCTTCAGCTGACACGGGAACTACTAGAAAAGGTATACTTGTGGCTGATACTGGTGAATGGGTACAGATCCAACAATCTGCCAGGGGTTGCGTATTATTTAACAAATCATGCAATAATTTTCTATGATGTTGTACGAATCTATTGTTCAAAGGGGCTAGAGAATTCAATCTTTCCCATGCCTCCGTTGAGGTTAACATTATTAACATCAATATCATGAGTCTTATACTGCTTTTTTGCAATGGCTTGCATGTATCCATGATGCCTTTCCTTCAAGCTTGACTGCTGTTGGAGTTGTTAACAGGACTTGGAAAGGTCCGTCAAATCTCGGTTCCAGAGTCTTTCTGGTATGTCTTTTCACGTAGATTTGATCACCAGGTTCCAACTTGTGGCCTCCTTCGAGATTTTCTGGATCTGGAAGGGAAGCAAAAACTTGCGAATGCACTTTAGTTAAACGTTTTTGTAATTCTTGTACATAAGCAGTTAAAGTCTCAGTATTCAACATCAGTTGTTGTGGAAAATAACAACCCAAATTTGCTGCTCTACCAAAAAGAATCTCATGTGGTGACAGCTTAGCCTTCCCCCTTGGGGCGTTTCGGATGGAATACAGGGCAAGTGGTAGACACTCGGTCCAAGGCTTTCCTGTTTCTGCCATGGCCTTCTGGATTTTTAATTTTATTGTTCCATTTAATCTTTCCACTTTACCTGAACTCTGTGGGTGATACGGAGTGTGAAACTGGTTTTCTACTCCCAACATTTTCATAACATTCTGAAATATTTCTCCAGTAAAATGGGTACCCCTATCTGACTCGATCACCTCAGGCATGCCGTAACGGGGTATCAGTTCATGTGCTATTTTAATGGCAGTAGTTTTTGCTGAGGCTTTACGAACTGGATAAGCCTCTGGCCACCCTGAGAACATGTCCACACACACAAGCACATATTCGTATCCATTGTACCTAGGAAGCTGGATGTAGTCGATCTGGAGTCTTTGAAAGGGATACAGTGGTCTTACATGATGCTTGGTTGGGGTTTTAATGGTCTGACCTGGATTGTGTGCCAGGCATATAGCGCATGCAGCACACATGTTCCGAGCGAAATTACCAAAGCCTGGAGCCAACCACCTTTCTTTTACCTTGAGCGTCATACCGTTTGCCGATACATGCGTAGGTAGGTGGAGGTCACTCGCCACTGCGGGGTACCAGGCTCTGGGTAAACACAACAAAGTTCCTTTTTTCCATAATCCTTGCTGATCTTCTGCCCCTTTTTTCTGCCACTGCCCTCGTTCTTCGTCGTCTACCTGTTTCTGAGCTTCCTTCAATCTCTCCTCATCATCTTCAGAGCTATCTAGTGTGTGGGCATGATGTAAGGGTTTACGTGCTGCCTGTTTTGCTGCTTTGTCGGCTTTATCGTTACCCCTGGCTTCCTCGGTGTCGAGTCTCACATGTGCAGCTACCTTTATCACCGCTATTTCTTTAGTTTCTTGTGCTGCCTCCAGAATCTGTCTAATGAGGGAGGCATGTTTAACAGGTTGGCCTGAAGCAGTCATATAACCTCTGGCTCTCCATATTACGCCAAAATCGAAAATAATGCCATGTGCATATCTAGAATCAGTGTATATGTTTGCTGTCTGATCTTTGGCTATTTTTAGAGCTTCAACTAATGCCGTAAGTTCTGCTTCTTGTGCAGACTGATTAGCAGGGAGAGGTTATGCTTTCAGCACTTCATGCTGAGTTACTATCGCATAACCTGTATGAAATTGTCCATTCATATCTGCATATCTACTGCCATCTATGAAAAGTTCAAATGTAGCATTACAGAGTGGCTTGTCACGTACATTACGTAAGCCCTGAGTCTCTTGTTCCATTAATTGTACACAATCATGCATTGACTCTGATGGGTCAAAGGAGTTGGAGAGTGCAGTTTCCTCAGGTATGGTACCCCCCTCAGACTCTAAAGGGAGCAAAGACGCGAGATTAAGAGTCTGAACCCTGGCAAAGGAAATGTTGGGCGGCAGTAGTAGGGAACATTGGAGACGGAGGTGTCTGGCCATTGAAATATGTTTAGGTTGGACCTGGTTAAGAATGACATGTACATCATGAGTGGTCTGAACTAGAAGTGGGTGATCAAGAACAATCTCAGAAGCTTTATCTAATAACAGTGAAATTGCGGCTACTACTCTTACACAAGAAGGTGCGGCTCTAGCTACAGGGTCCAGATGAGCTGATATGTATGCCACAGGTCTCTGTTTGTTTCCATGTTTTTGTGTGAGCACCCCTGTAGCATGTGAGAATATCTCAGCTGCCATCAATTGAAAAGGTTTAGTGTAGTCTGGGAGTCCCAAAGCCGGAGCTGATACCAGTGCTGTTTTCAAAGAGGAAAATGACTGTTTAGCCTCTTCACTGAGTGAATATGGCGTGTTGGCAATACAGTCATATAAAGACTGCATGAGTTGACTTGCATGTATGATCCACTGTCTACAGTGTGAAACAATACCCAGGAAAGCACGCAGCTGTTTGTGATTCCTGGGTTCAAGCATGTTACGTATGGCTTCCGTACGTTGAGGTGTGAGGTGTCTGATGCCCTGTGATATGCAGTGACCTAAGAACACGACTGTTTGTTGACAAGCCTGGAGTTTCTGTCTATTTACTTTACAGCCTTCTTGCGCTAGGAAAATTAAGAAATTAACAGTTGAGGTAACTGCCGTCTGCTCATCAGGGCAACAAATAAGTAAGTCATCTACATACTGTAGAATGACTACTCCTGGTTCTGGGGTGAAATTTTTCAGCACGGTCTGCATTGCTTCAGAGTACAAAGTTGGTGAGTGTACCATACCTTGTGGCAATCTTGTCCATGCTAATTGTTTACCCTTGAATGTAAAGGCAAACAAATGCCAACAGTTCTTATGTAGTGGCACAGAAAAAAATGCGTTTGATAAGTCAATTACCGTAAAATATGCAGCAGTGCTGGGAATTTGAGACAGTAAGGTATGAGGATTCGGTACCACAGGGGTGACCGGTGCCAAAACCTTATTGATTTCCCGTAGGTCGTGCACCATGCGATATTTCACCATAGTTTCTTTGGAGGAAACTTTCTTTTTAACAGGATATAAGGGTGTATTGGCGGGTGACCTGATTTTTACCAAAACACCTTGTAACACATAATCCTGAATTTGTTGAGAAATCGCCAGTTCTTGCTGGGCGCTGATGGGGTATTGCCTAAGCTGAGGTAAAATGGATCCCGGGGCAGTTTCTAACAGTATAGGAGCTACTGATAAGAATCCTACATCAGTGTCTCCTTTTGCCCATAGGCTGTCAGGAACCCGAGACAAGTCAATTTTTCCTTGTTGAGTGTAAATTTCGGGAAAATCCTCCATTGCCTGTATTCTAACATATTGTTCCAGAGTTTCTGCATCTTCAGGGATGGTCAGCATAACTGTGCCATTTTCTTTAAAATGGATGTTTGCGTGCATTTTACTTAAGACATCAGTACCCAGCAAGCAGGTAGGTGCCCCTTTAGCAAATAAAAATTTGGATACAAAGGTTTTAGGGCCAAAGCTCACATTTAAAGGTTTTGTAAAGGGCAACGCCTGAATTTTACCATCATACCCTTCTGCATATGTTACCTTTGAGGATATATTGTCAGGATATGGTAAAAAGTCTTGATTTAAAATGGAGGATGTTGCTCCCGTATCTATCAGAAAAGGTACATTTTTACCCTCAACCTCAACTTGTATTATTGGTCTTCTAGAAGGAAGAGAGACCTGCATAACCTTCAGTCATTCTGAGCTGTCTGTTTGATCAGGCGCTGGGTTATTTATCCTATTTTTGGGTACAAAGGTTCCTGAATCTATATCTGCTTTTCTCTTCCTACATTCCCTTTGGAAATGTCCTGGCTTCTTACAGTAATGACAAGTAAACTTTTGATTAGCAGAGCCAGTATTAGCCTGTGCAATTCTTACTGGCTTAGAATTTTCTCTTAAGTCCATTTCTATCCCTACAGCTTTCTGTCTAGCCAGGTGTGGGTCTTCCAAGGTTCTCCAATCAGGGGTTGCGGCCTTAAGCTTTTCCTTCACTTTTGGAGACAATCCATCTATAAAGGTTTTTGTAACTAACCTCATCATTCCTGAAGCGGTTAGATCCATGCCTTCATCTCTGAAATTATTTTCTACACTTAGATAATATTCGTCTACTGATTGTCCAGATTTCTGAGCCACCACTCCCGTTGTTCCTCTCTGCCTCTGTTTTTCCCTCATGAAAACCATTAAGTGATCTACAAATTGCGTACCTGATTCTATCGTTTGTAAGGCACCATCTCCTGCCTGGGGCCTATGTACCTGTAGATTTGCTAATAGCTCCTGGAAGAGTCCAGGAGTCATTTTCATTCTACATAATTCTTCTCCATCTGCCCAAACTCCAGCGTGAGTCTGCATAATTTGCTGTATATATTGTGGAAATCTAACTGGACACTGGGTGGGATCTGGTGCGTTATGCAAGAGAGACATGCCTTCAGCGGGGGACCAAGGGAAATATTGTCGAGTTTGGTGATATCTAGTTCCCATTACTCCGTCAGCACCAGGTTCCCTAAAGGGTCTTGGTACTACCCTAACAGGGGCAAGTACAGCGCCATGTCTAGGTGTACCACAGGCTAGGCAATCATTTCTCCAGTCTGGATTTTGTTGTCCACAGTGCGGACATACCCATCCTCCTGGTCCGGCTAAACTTTGAGGTGGTGTTTGGAGAAAAGATGGGGCATGTGGGTTAAGGTATGGGTGTGGGGTGTTCTTATATTCCACATTTTGTTTTTCTCCATAGCCTGCGGGTCTAATACACCACTTTTTATTCTGTTGATTATATGTCCATCCCTCTTTTTCTGCTACCCTAGAGACATCAATCAACGCTTGGATCTGATCTATCCATTTCTTGTCTCTGATTATGCCTTTTTTTTTTTTTCCTGAATTCCTTCCCATTTTTTTCTACTAAAGGCTTCTGCCTTAGTAACTCCAAACTTACTAAAAATCTTTCTCAGCCCCTTAGTGGCATCTTCACCACTTCTCTCCTTTATGATAGTATAGATATCTAATTCTTCTGGTTCCGACTTTGTTTGCTTATTCCCCATTTTCTTATCCTGAGCTTTTTTCTTTTCTTGCCCTAGGTGGCGTTTGGGTATGAGAATACCTCGTTACCTTCTTCCTAAGGAGCTAGGATGTTTAACGGCTTCTGCGTACCGTGTTGATGTAAGAAAATCCTGATTCCTACACCTATAGCAAACAACACAAATGCAACCAGACAGAGGATCAAAATACAACGTATCTTGTCTCAGGCTAATTTATCTGTCCTGGGCTCATACTATCATACACTTATCCGTCACCAGGTTTTCGTCAAAGACAGGATCAGAGATTGAACATAGGCGTGGAGGTCTCCCCGAAAGGATGCAACCACGTTGCCCAGTGGGACAGTCACTTCTTCTGTTTCAACACCCTGGGCGGCTTATAGGGCTATTCCCAACTTCCACACACCTTCTATTCACATTCACTCTCATTCAATGCCGTACTCCGTGAGGTGGTCAATTCCTAAGTAGTTCAAGAACCCGAGCTATAGGTATCCTCCTCTACTAGAACTACCCGCTAAAGGACACGACACAGAAAATCTTACGGACAGTGCAGGGCAGATATAAGAGATCTAACAGTGTCTCTTACCTGGCCAGGTTTTTATTCATCTGCCGTCCATTATCCCAGATTCTCTTTTCGTTCGTATTCTGCCGGTGTTCTTGAAGGAGTACACAGACCTCGGGTCCCTGTTCGAGCGCCAGGAAATGTCGGGACCACACTCAGTCGGAGCAGCCTTTGGAAGTGGGGAATCACCAGAAATAATACACAAGAAACGTCTCGTATAGTATATCACTGGGAAGCCTCTGAAGTACGCCTTCCTTCAAGGTGCTATCCCCTCTTTATATAGTTGTACAGGTAGTTTCAGTGGTTATACAAGTTTTGCTTGTTTAAACAAAGAGAGAAAAGAGAAGAAAAAAAAAACAGTTTCGGCTATGTGATAGTTTCACAACAAACAAAACAGTACAGTTTCGCCTAAGTGGCAGTTTCACAAACAAAAAATAGGATTTCACACTATAGCTAAAATGTCCTTGAATGGACAGGTCAATATTGATCACAAATTCTTTTTGGTTCATTGAGGTAACCATTTTTGTTCCGCTCTTCACAATCCCCCCTTTGACATATTCCATTCAAAACCTTGTCATATAGACGATTATTTTAGTCATTCTTTTTATGATATTACAATATTATGTCACTGGGCAATATACTATGTAGCTGGGCAATATACTACGTGACTGGCCAATATACTACGTGGCCGGGCAATATACTGCGTGGCTCTGTGCTGTATACTACATCGCTGTGCAATATACTACGTGGCTCTGTGCTGTATACTACATCGCTGTGCAATATACTACGTGGCTCTGTGCTGTATACTACGTTGCTGTGCAATATACTACGTGGCTCTGCTGTATACTACGTAACTGGGCAATATACTACGTGGCTGGGCAATATACTATGTCGCTGGGCAATATACTACGTCACTGGGCAATATACTACGTGGCTGGGCAATATACTACGTGGACATGCATATTCTACAATACCCGATGCGTTAGAATCGGGCCACCATCTAGTATAATATATACACCGCTCTATATTCCTTAACACGGTATATAATATGCCTCAGTGTATATAATAGATTTTAGTATACTGTATAAACTCGTGTATAAGCCAAGTTTTTTAGCATATTTTTTTTGTCCTGAGAACACCCCCCTCGGCTTATACACGAGTCATTGTCCCAGAAAAATGGAGGGGGAGCAGCGAGTCACAGAATATTCCAGTGCCGTGAATATTCATTTCTCTTATAGCGTTCACAGCCACAGCCGCCGGCTTCCAGCACACATCCTACTTACCTTTCCTGTGCTCCCTCGCTGCATCTTGTTCCGGCGCCAGCAGCTCTTCAGGCCGAGCGATCATGTGTCTTCCTGTCATTAAGGTAATGAGTATTCACCCCTCTCCACTCCCATAGGCGTGGGTAAATATTCATTACTTTAATTGTGGGGGACACGTGATCACCCGGCCACAGGAGCTGCTGGCACCAAAACGAGATGCTGCGAGGGCATGCAGGGAAGGTAAGTAGGATGTGTTTTTCTTTTTTTTTTATCGGAACCATGCATACATGAACAAGGAAGGAGCCATGCATACAAGGACGGGGATAAGGAGCCATGCATACAAGGACGAGGATAAGGAGCCATGCATACAAAAATGGGAATAAGAGGTCCATGCATACAAGGACGGGGATAAGGAGTCATGCATACAAGGATGGGGATAAGGAGCCCATGTAGACAAGGATGGGGATAAGGAGCCATGCATACAAAGACGGGGATGAGGAGCCATGCATACAAGGACGGGGATAAGGAGCCATGAATACAAGGACTGGGATAAGGAGCTCATGCAGACAAGGATGGGGATAAGGAGCCATGCATACAAAGACGGGGATGAGGAGCCATGCGGACGGGGACGGGGAAGCCATGCAGACAAGGATGGGGACGAGGAGCTATGCATACAAGGACTGGGATAAGGAGCAATGCATACAAGGACAGGGATGGGGGAGCCATGCAGACAAGGATGGGGATAAGGAGCCATGCATACAAGGACTGGGATAAGGAGCAATACATACAAGGACAGGGATGGGGGGACCATGCATACAAGGACAGGGATGAGGAGCTATGCATACAAGGACAGGGATAAGGAGCCATGCATACAGGGACAGGGGAGCCATGCATACAAGGACGGGGATGTGGGGACAATGCATACCTGGCTTATACTCGACTCAATAAGCTTTCCCAGTTTTTTTCTGGCAAAATTAGGTGCCTCGGCATATACTTGGGTCGACTTATACTCAAGTATATACGGTATATTGTGGAGCTGTGTATACTTCTACTGTCTCGCATAAATGGTGTAATTCTCAGTATCTATTCTAATTATGTATGTGTGTGTATATGTCTATCTATCACTCCGATTAATTGTGAGAAAAGTAGCATACTCCTTAATGGCCCATGTGGCAACGTTTCGGATCCATAACTGCACATTTCTCTGATATGGAAGTGAAATGTTGCCACATGGACTAATATAGAGTATAAAAAAAAAATCGGTTTCATTTTCTTCCACAAAAGTGGTACGATTCTCTAATCACTTGCTGTCCGTGTGCAGTCGTTTTTTTTTTTTCTCAGCAGATGTTGCAGTCTGATACACGGCGAGTCAGACCATTGAGAAGATGGAGAAATTAATTTCTCCGTCTCCTCCACACTTGTGCTGCAAGAGCATTGGAGCACGGACACTCGGATCATGCTCGCTCACAGCAGAGCAAGAGCCAAGTATCATTGGCAGATCACATCCGATGCCATATGCTAGTGTTATTCCACCCTAATGAGCACCTGTATTAACGGGAACCTGTCACCCCCCCCCCCCCCAGCGTTTTTAACTAAAAAGCCACCTTGTACAGCTCTAATGCTGCATTCTGTGAAGGTGGCTCTTTTAGTTCTGGTCCCTTCCAACGCTGAAGTAATCGTTTTTAGAATTTGCCTGTCATACCTGTAGTTTGTCAGGGGGGCATGTCTTTTCCTACCTGACACAAACGCCTCCCTCAGTACTCTGTGTGCCAGGCGCCACCTCCTCTTTCTTCATTAGCGTCCCCAGCGCCTGCGCTGTAAGTTTTTTTTCGGGCATGCGCAGCTTGCGCTGCCCTTCCAACTTACAATGCAGGTGCAGCGCCCCAGAGTCCTGGTCGTTGCAGTACTGTGGCTCTGCCGCTAAGGGGAGCCATGGTACGTTCGATGGCACTGAAGGAGTTCCTCCAATCAGGTATCACAGACACCAATATGTTTCACAGCAGGGCCTCCGGGGGGAGCTAAGGGTGCTATTCATTAGGCCACTCCCCACCATAGTGGGTAAACTGGGGGTCAGGCAGGAAGTTAGAGAGAACGCTGACGGGATTGAACAGAGCAACACCCTGTGGCAGAGGGTGTTGTGAAGGGAGAGACTGTAGGGTCTCTGCCAGGGGTGGGATCCTGGCAGAGGCTTGGCATTGAAAGAACGTAACGGGACCGTGCCTGCTCAGCTTAGCGGCGGTGCCCAAGAAAGGACTAGAAGCGAGGCAGATTGTGCTGAGTGAGAAACGAGATCAAGCAGAAGGAGAATACCAGCAGGGGTTTTGTTGAAAGAGGCAGCACCCTGCTGAGGCGCAATACCGGTGGCCGGAACGCCGAGGGAGTGGATTAGAATACAGCTTCAAGCCATACTCCAAACAGCGGCAGGACAGTCGGTCTCAGGCGGGCTGTCTACCACATATCACCTATGAAGTCTTGGGGGGCAATTGCGGGAGAGGGGCGACTCTAGGGTCCCGGAAGAACTCCAGGCCTACCTGACAAACGGGTGCCATTCCAACCTGAATACAGGGAGGGGTGGATTACAGAGGAACATCAAATCGAGTTGTGAGGGAACTTAAGAAACAGACACAACCGTTGTGGGGTCACTTTCCGTGAGCACAGCAGGGAAGGACTACAACACATAGCGCTAGAAGGAAGGCACAGATTTCCACCTGAGAGGAGGACTCTGGAGGTGCCATTGGACCGGCTGGACTTGCGTAGCCTGGTGAACCGTGTTCTGGACTGAGGACTCAGAGATCTCCAGTAAAGAGGTAAAGAGACTGCAACCTGGTGTCCTTGTTATTTACCGCGACCTGCACCCCACAACTGCACCGCTACATCGCTATCATTACTACTAACACCCCTATTTGCACCGGACGTCCCCCACTGACAGACAGGGCCACGGACCGGGTCTAGCCACCGTGACAACCCAAGGACTGAGATCCCAGAGGCCCGGCTCCGGGTACCCCTCGGCCCTGCGGCGGTGTGGGGGCGCTCCAACTTGGCGTCACGAACAGGATCTACTTAAGCCTGAAGAATCAGGTCATGTGTGCCTTGGAACTGTGATTTACTGTGCTTGGACTGTACTTTATTGCAAAGACTGTGGATTGCCACTTGCCGCCAAAAGTTCCCGCCAAAACCGCCGCCATTACAGCGCTAAGGAGAGCGCAGGAGAAGAAGAAGGGCGTGGAAGTGGGCGTGAACAAGCTGAAGAGCGCGAAAGACAATGGCCGCCCAGTCTAAATATCTCGGCCCCTTGAGGACGTGTCCGTCAGCAGCCGAGATCCGCCTCCTGATCCTCAATGGTGGGCAGATACAGAGAAAACGAAACCGCCCACGAAGGAGAGAGCGGGAAAAGGACCAGGAAGAAGAAGTGAGCGACATGGAGGACGCCATGGCGAGCCGCCCGGAGCCGGAGCGTGGGGTCGGAGCAGAGGACTCCCCCAGCCACCCGGAGGGGCACCGCAACCAGGCCTCCACCGCTGATGCTGAATTCCTGCAGGCCGGAGTGGACGAGCTCAGCGACCGACCCCGGCGGACGCAGCTGAGCACTGAGGCCGGGTGGAAGAAGGCCATCATCAGGAGCCTCACCAGACGTCCGTCGGCAGCCTCATCTGGTCCGGAGCAGGGAAGAAGTTCCAGCGCTTTGAAGCCGGAAAGCGGGACACTGCAAGCAGAGATGACAACGCCGCAGCGCGAGGCCCTGCAGCCAGCGTTCCAGACCCCAGCGGAGGCAGAGCAGACCAGCACCGGAGGAACCGCATCTGAAGCAGGTATGAAGGACGACCCTGCCCTGACAACTGACACCCCTCCCGCGACTGCTAGTGCCACAGCTGCTGACCCCGTTCCAGTGACTGATCTTGCAGCGGCCGCTACCTCTGCTGCAGCAGATGCCCATACTCAAGCTGCGCAGACCTCCATCGCTGCGCATGATTTAACCATACATGAAAGACGGATTAACGGCGTTTGTCCAGCACTAGGTGTAACCCTGGACCTCACTTTTCCCAGGCCGAGAAGGGTTAAGTGCCAGGTGCAGCCCTGGAAGCCGTCCAACTAAGCCTCGGAAACCTGAAACTGTAAATAGTTAACTGTTTATTTCCTTGCTGTTTTGCTGCTAAAACCCGTCCTGGGTTAACTCTTAAAGGGATCCCTTTGTTTACCCGGGATCCCTATTGCTTTTTATTTTTGCTTTCACTTTCATTTTTGCTTTTTGTTCCACAATGTTATAAAAACTGCTGAATCATGAACAGTGCATGATACAAACTGCTTGTAAATAGTTTGCACCTTCTTAAAGGAGCTCCCTGCTGGTAATACTTAAAGACACTTTGCGAAGATATCAATGCTGGAACCTTTGCATGGACTGGTAGGCTGAGAAGACGAGCTACCTCAGAAAGACTTGGTCTCCTCTTAAAGGGGATGTGAAGAATTGAACTTGAGAAAGATACTGTTGCAGAACAGTAATGCCATGATGATGCTTTGAAAAGAAATGTAACTGTTTTACATGGAAAGTTATATGTGTTTAAATTGTTTGAATTGTGAAATCTGAAAATAATGTTTTGTGAAAGGAAAAGATGCAGAGAGCCCGCAGGGGTAGAAGTAGAGATCTGCATAGTTGAAAGTAAAGAAGTAATGATGAAGGTGAGGATAGAAGGTAAACCCTGCGTCCCCATAGAAAGTTACTTTGTTACTAAGGACAGAAAGCGAACCCGTAGGGGTTAGAGAGTGAGTCCTTAAAGGAGCCGAGTAGAGCTGGCTCAGAGTTCTTTAAACGAAAGGAATGTTATGTCTATACTATGTATAGTAGCGAAAGGCAGTAGGCCCTGGCTGAACGGGGCGGTCCTGTAAAAGAAAGGAGAGGCAGTAGGTCTGGTGCCATAGGGACAGGCGGTCCTGCAGGTTCAAAGTAGGAGAATGTGAAGTTACCCTACCCTGTAATGTGATTATAGGAAGGCCTTTGGTAAACTAAGAGTGTATGTTTCTTAAAGGCAATGTTAATTTATTGTTCCAGAATTTGCACTAAGTAGAATACCCGGTTGGGTAACAGGAGTTATGTATAGCCTGTAATTTATAATGTTGACTATGTTTGTAACGTTAAAAGTGTCCTCACCTCCCATAAAGGGAAGCCTGTTCAAGTATACTTATTGTTTTGCACTCAACAAAATTGTATGTCTGTTTACTAATCTGTATTGTTGTTTTTCTTCCCAGTCCCGGAGTACTGTGTTTAACCAGGGGGGAGTGCAGCGCCCCAGAGTCCTGGTCGTTGCAGTACTGTGGCTCTGCCGCTAAGGGGAGCCATGGTACGTTCGATGGCACTGAAGGAGTTCCTCCAATCAGGTATCACAGACACCAATATGTTTCACAGCAGGGCCTCCGGGGGGAGCTAAGGGTGCTATTCATTAGGCCACTCCCCACCATAGTGGGTAAACTGGGGGTCAGGCAGGAAGTTAGAGAGAACGCTGACGGGATTGAACAGAGCAACACCCTGTGGCAGAGGGTGTTGTGAAGGGAGAGACTGTAGGGTCTCTGCCAGGGGTGGGATCCTGGCAGAGGCTTGGCATTGAAAGAACGTAACGGGACCGTGCCTGCTCAGCTTAGCGGCGGTGCCCAAGAAAGGACTAGAAGCGAGGCAGATTGTGCTGAGTGAGAAACAAGATCAAGCAGAAGGAGAATACCAGCAGGGGTTTTGTTGAAAGAGGCAGCACCCTGCTGAGGCGCAATACCGGTGGCCGGAACGCCGAGGGAGTGGATTAGAATACAGCTTCAAGCCATACTCCAAACAGCGGCAGGACAGTCGGTCTCAGGCGGGCTGTCTACCACATATCACCTATGAAGTCTTGGGGGGCAATTGCGGGAGAGGGGCGACTCTAGGGTCCCGGAAGAACTCCAGGCCTACCTGACAAACGGGTGCCATTCCAACCTGAATACAGGGAGGGGTGGATTACAGAGGAACATCAAATCGAGTTGTGAGGGAACTTAAGAAACAGACACAACCGTTGTGGGGTCACTTTCCGTGAGCACAGCAGGGAAGGACTACAACACATAGCGCTAGAAGGAAGGCACAGATTTCCACCTGAGAGGAGGACTCTGGAGGTGCCATTGGACCGGCTGGACTTGCGTAGCCTGGTGAACCGTGTTCTGGACTGAGGACTCAGAGATCTCCAGTAAAGAGGTAAAGAGACTGCAACCTGGTGTCCTTGTTATTTACCGCGACCTGCACCCCACAACTGCACCGCTACATCGCTATCATTACTACTAACACCCCTATTTGCACCGGACGTCCCCCACTGACAGACAGGGCCACGGACCGGGTCTAGCCACCGTGACAACCCAAGGACTGAGATCCCAGAGGCCCGGCTCCGGGTACCCCTCGGCCCTGCGGCGGTGTGGGGGCGCTCCAACTTGGCGTCACGAACAGGATCTACTTAAGCCTGAAGAATCAGGTCATGTGTGCCTTGGAACTGTGATTTACTGTGCTTGGACTGTACTTTATTGCAAAGACTGTGGATTGCCACTTGCCGCCAAAAGTTCCCGCCAAAACCGCCGCCATTACAGCGCTAAGGAGAGCGCAGGAGAAGAAGAAGGGCGTGGAAGTGGGCGTGAACAAGCTGAAGAGCGCGAAAGACAATGGCCGCCCAGTCTAAATATCTCGGCCCCTTGAGGACGTGTCCGTCAGCAGCCGAGATCCGCCTCCTGATCCTCAATGGTGGGCAGATACAGAGAAAACGAAACCGCCCACGAAGGAGAGAGCGGGAAAAGGACCAGGAAGAAGAAGTGAGCGACATGGAGGACGCCATGGCGAGCCGCCCGGAGCCGGAGCGTGGGGTCGGAGCAGAGGACTCCCCCAGCCACCCGGAGGGGCACCGCAACCAGGCCTCCACCGCTGATGCTGAATTCCTGCAGGCCGGAGTGGACGAGCTCAGCGACCGACCCCGGCGGACGCAGCTGAGCACTGAGGCCGGGTGGAAGAAGGCCATCATCAGGAGCCTCACCAGACGTCCGTCGGCAGCCTCATCTGGTCCGGAGCAGGGAAGAAGTTCCAGCGCTTTGAAGCCGGAAAGCGGGACACTGCAAGCAGAGATGACAACGCCGCAGCGCGAGGCCCTGCAGCCAGCGTTCCAGACCCCAGCGGAGGCAGAGCAGACCAGCACCGGAGGAACCGCATCTGAAGCAGGTATGAAGGACGACCCTGCCCTGACAACTGACACCCCTCCCGCGACTGCTAGTGCCACAGCTGCTGACCCCGTTCCAGTGACTGATCTTGCAGCGGCCGCTACCTCTGCTGCAGCAGATGCCCATACTCAAGCTGCGCAGACCTCCATCGCTGCGCATGATTTAACCATACATGAAAGACGGATTAACGGCGTTTGTCCAGCACTAGGTGTAACCCTGGACCTCACTTTTCCCAGGCCGAGAAGGGTTAAGTGCCAGGTGCAGCCCTGGAAGCCGTCCAACTAAGCCTCGGAAACCTGAAACTGTAAATAGTTAACTGTTTATTTCCTTGCTGTTTTGCTGCTAAAACCCGTCCTGGGTTAACTCTTAAAGGGATCCCTTTGTTTACCCGGGATCCCTATTGCTTTTTATTTTTGCTTTCACTTTCATTTTTGCTTTTTGTTCCACAATGTTATAAAAACTGCTGAATCATGAACAGTGCATGATACAAACTGCTTGTAAATAGTTTGCACCTTCTTAAAGGAGCTCCCTGCTGGTAATACTTAAAGACACTTTGCGAAGATATCAATGCTGGAACCTTTGCATGGACTGGTAGGCTGAGAAGACGAGCTACCTCAGAAAGACTTGGTCTCCTCTTAAAGGGGATGTGAAGAATTGAACTTGAGAAAGATACTGTTGCAGAACAGTAATGCCATGATGATGCTTTGAAAAGAAATGTAACTGTTTTACATGGAAAGTTATATGTGTTTAAATTGTTTGAATTGTGAAATCTGAAAATAATGTTTTGTGAAAGGAAAAGATGCAGAGAGCCCGCAGGGGTAGAAGTAGAGATCTGCATAGTTGAAAGTAAAGAAGTAATGATGAAGGTGAGGATAGAAGGTAAACCCTGCGTCCCCATAGAAAGTTACTTTGTTACTAAGGACAGAAAGCGAACCCGTAGGGGTTAGAGAGTGAGTCCTTAAAGGAGCCGAGTAGAGCTGGCTCAGAGTTCTTTAAACGAAAGGAATGTTATGTCTATACTATGTATAGTAGCGAAAGGCAGTAGGCCCTGGCTGAACGGGGCGGTCCTGTAAAAGAAAGGAGAGGCAGTAGGTCTGGTGCCATAGGGACAGGCGGTCCTGCAGGTTCAAAGTAGGAGAATGTGAAGTTACCCTACCCTGTAATGTGATTATAGGAAGGCCTTTGGTAAACTAAGAGTGTATGTTTCTTAAAGGCAATGTTAATTTATTGTTCCAGAATTTGCACTAAGTAGAATACCCGGTTGGGTAACAGGAGTTATGTATAGCCTGTAATTTATAATGTTGACTATGTTTGTAACGTTAAAAGTGTCCTCACCTCCCATAAAGGGAAGCCTGTTCAAGTATACTTATTGTTTTGCACTCAACAAAATTGTATGTCTGTTTACTAATCTGTATTGTTGTTTTTCTTCCCAGTCCCGGAGTACTGTGTTTAACCAGGGGGGAGTGCAGCGCCCCAGAGTCCTGGTCGTTGCAGTACTGTGGCTCTGCCGCTAAGGGGAGCCATGGTACGTTCGATGGCACTGAAGGAGTTCCTCCAATCAGGTATCACAGACACCAATATGTTTCACAGCAGGGCCTCCGGGGGGAGCTAAGGGTGCTATTCATTAGGCCACTCCCCACCATAGTGGGTAAACTGGGGGTCAGGCAGGAAGTTAGAGAGAACGCTGACGGGATTGAACAGAGCAACACCCTGTGGCAGAGGGTGTTGTGAAGGGAGAGACTGTAGGGTCTCTGCCAGGGGTGGGATCCTGGCAGAGGCTTGGCATTGAAAGAACGTAACGGGACCGTGCCTGCTCAGCTTAGCGGCGGTGCCCAAGAAAGGACTAGAAGCGAGGCAGATTGTGCTGAGTGAGAAACGAGATCAAGCAGAAGGAGAATACCAGCAGGGGTTTTGTTGAAAGAGGCAGCACCCTGCTGAGGCGCAATACCGGTGGCCGGAACGCCGAGGGAGTGGATTAGAATACAGCTTCAAGCCATACTCCAAACAGCGGCAGGACAGTCGGTCTCAGGCGGGCTGTCTACCACATATCACCTATGAAGTCTTGGGGGGCAATTGCGGGAGAGGGGCGACTCTAGGGTCCCGGAAGAACTCCAGGCCTACCTGACAAACGGGTGCCATTCCAACCTGAATACAGGGAGGGGTGGATTACAGAGGAACATCAAATCGAGTTGTGAGGGAACTTAAGAAACAGACACAACCGTTGTGGGGTCACTTTCCGTGAGCACAGCAGGGAAGGACTACAACACATAGCGCTAGAAGGAAGGCACAGATTTCCACCTGAGAGGAGGACTCTGGAGGTGCCATTGGACCGGCTGGACTTGCGTAGCCTGGTGAACCGTGTTCTGGACTGAGGACTCAGAGATCTCCAGTAAAGAGGTAAAGAGACTGCAACCTGGTGTCCTTGTTATTTACCGCGACCTGCACCCCACAACTGCACCGCTACATCGCTATCATTACTACTAACACCCCTATTTGCACCGGACGTCCCCCACTGACAGACAGGGCCACGGACCGGGTCTAGCCACCGTGACAACCCAAGGACTGAGATCCCAGAGGCCCGGCTCCGGGTACCCCTCGGCCCTGCGGCGGTGTGGGGGCGCTCCAACTTGGCGTCACGAACAGGATCTACTTAAGCCTGAAGAATCAGGTCATGTGTGCCTTGGAACTGTGATTTACTGTGCTTGGACTGTACTTTATTGCAAAGACTGTGGATTGCCACTTGCCGCCAAAAGTTCCCGCCAAAACCGCCGCCATTACAGCGCTAAGGAGAGCGCAGGAGAAGAAGAAGGGCGTGGAAGTGGGCGTGAACAAGCTGAAGAGCGCGAAAGACAATGGCCGCCCAGTCTAAATATCTCGGCCCCTTGAGGACGTGTCCGTCAGCAGCCGAGATCCGCCTCCTGATCCTCAATGGTGGGCAGATACAGAGAAAACGAAACCGCCCACGAAGGAGAGAGCGGGAAAAGGACCAGGAAGAAGAAGTGAGCGACATGGAGGACGCCATGGCGAGCCGCCCGGAGCCGGAGCGTGGGGTCGGAGCAGAGGACTCCCCCAGCCACCCGGAGGGGCACCGCAACCAGGCCTCCACCGCTGATGCTGAATTCCTGCAGGCCGGAGTGGACGAGCTCAGCGACCGACCCCGGCGGACGCAGCTGAGCACTGAGGCCGGGTGGAAGAAGGCCATCATCAGGAGCCTCACCAGACGTCCGTCGGCAGCCTCATCTGGTCCGGAGCAGGGAAGAAGTTCCAGCGCTTTGAAGCCGGAAAGCGGGACACTGCAAGCAGAGATGACAACGCCGCAGCGCGAGGCCCTGCAGCCAGCGTTCCAGACCCCAGCGGAGGCAGAGCAGACCAGCACCGGAGGAACCGCATCTGAAGCAGGTATGAAGGACGACCCTGCCCTGACAACTGACACCCCTCCCGCGACTGCTAGTGCCACAGCTGCTGACCCCGTTCCAGTGACTGATCTTGCAGCGGCCGCTACCTCTGCTGCAGCAGATGCCCATACTCAAGCTGCGCAGACCTCCATCGCTGCGCATGATTTAACCATACATGAAAGACGGATTAACGGCGTTTGTCCAGCACTAGGTGTAACCCTGGACCTCACTTTTCCCAGGCCGAGAAGGGTTAAGTGCCAGGTGCAGCCCTGGAAGCCGTCCAACTAAGCCTCGGAAACCTGAAACTGTAAATAGTTAACTGTTTATTTCCTTGCTGTTTTGCTGCTAAAACCCGTCCTGGGTTAACTCTTAAAGGGATCCCTTTGTTTACCCGGGATCCCTATTGCTTTTTATTTTTGCTTTCACTTTCATTTTTGCTTTTTGTTCCACAATGTTATAAAAACTGCTGAATCATGAACAGTGCATGATACAAACTGCTTGTAAATAGTTTGCACCTTCTTAAAGGAGCTCCCTGCTGGTAATACTTAAAGACACTTTGCGAAGATATCAATGCTGGAACCTTTGCATGGACTGGTAGGCTGAGAAGACGAGCTACCTCAGAAAGACTTGGTCTCCTCTTAAAGGGGATGTGAAGAATTGAACTTGAGAAAGATACTGTTGCAGAACAGTAATGCCATGATGATGCTTTGAAAAGAAATGTAACTGTTTTACATGGAAAGTTATATGTGTTTAAATTGTTTGAATTGTGAAATCTGAAAATAATGTTTTGTGAAAGGAAAAGATGCAGAGAGCCCGCAGGGGTAGAAGTAGAGATCTGCATAGTTGAAAGTAAAGAAGTAATGATGAAGGTGAGGATAGAAGGTAAACCCTGCGTCCCCATAGAAAGTTACTTTGTTACTAAGGACAGAAAGCGAACCCGTAGGGGTTAGAGAGTGAGTCCTTAAAGGAGCCGAGTAGAGCTGGCTCAGAGTTCTTTAAACGAAAGGAATGTTATGTCTATACTATGTATAGTAGCGAAAGGCAGTAGGCCCTGGCTGAACGGGGCGGTCCTGTAAAAGAAAGGAGAGGCAGTAGGTCTGGTGCCATAGGGACAGGCGGTCCTGCAGGTTCAAAGTAGGAGAATGTGAAGTTACCCTACCCTGTAATGTGATTATAGGAAGGCCTTTGGTAAACTAAGAGTGTATGTTTCTTAAAGGCAATGTTAATTTATTGTTCCAGAATTTGCACTAAGTAGAATACCCGGTTGGGTAACAGGAGTTATGTATAGCCTGTAATTTATAATGTTGACTATGTTTGTAACGTTAAAAGTGTCCTCACCTCCCATAAAGGGAAGCCTGTTCAAGTATACTTATTGTTTTGCACTCAACAAAATTGTATGTCTGTTTACTAATCTGTATTGTTGTTTTTCTTCCCAGTCCCGGAGTACTGTGTTTAACCAGGGGGGAGTGCAGCGCCCCAGAGTCCTGGTCGTTGCAGTACTGTGGCTCTGCCGCTAAGGGGAGCCATGGTACGTTCGATGGCACTGAAGGAGTTCCTCCAATCAGGTATCACAGACACCAATATGTTTCACAGCAGGGCCTCCGGGGGGAGCTAAGGGTGCTATTCATTAGGCCACTCCCCACCATAGTGGGTAAACTGGGGGTCAGGCAGGAAGTTAGAGAGAACGCTGACGGGATTGAACAGAGCAACACCCTGTGGCAGAGGGTGTTGTGAAGGGAGAGACTGTAGGGTCTCTGCCAGGGGTGGGATCCTGGCAGAGGCTTGGCATTGAAAGAACGTAACGGGACCGTGCCTGCTCAGCTTAGCGGCGGTGCCCAAGAAAGGACTAGAAGCGAGGCAGATTGTGCTGAGTGAGAAACGAGATCAAGCAGAAGGAGAATACCAGCAGGGGTTTTGTTGAAAGAGGCAGCACCCTGCTGAGGCGCAATACCGGTGGCCGGAACGCCGAGGGAGTGGATTAGAATACAGCTTCAAGCCATACTCCAAACAGCGGCAGGACAGTCGGTCTCAGGCGGGCTGTCTACCACATATCACCTATGAAGTCTTGGGGGGCAATTGCGGGAGAGGGGCGACTCTAGGGTCCCGGAAGAACTCCAGGCCTACCTGACAAACGGGTGCCATTCCAACCTGAATACA
The DNA here is from genome assembly GCF_051348905.1 of Ranitomeya variabilis. NCBI lineage: Eukaryota > Metazoa > Chordata > Amphibia > Anura > Dendrobatidae > Ranitomeya > Ranitomeya variabilis. The sequence continues at coordinate 547,476,728 of NC_135233.1, read as the reverse complement.
GGGAGGGGTGGATTACAGAGGAACATCAAATCGAGTTGTGAGGGAACTTAAGAAACAGACACAACCGTTGTGGGGTCACTTTCCGTGAGCACAGCAGGGAAGGACTACAACACATAGCGCTAGAAGGAAGGCACAGATTTCCACCTGAGAGGAGGACTCTGGAGGTGCCATTGGACCGGCTGGACTTGCGTAGCCTGGTGAACCGTGTTCTGGACTGAGGACTCAGAGATCTCCAGTAAAGAGGTAAAGAGACTGCAACCTGGTGTCCTTGTTATTTACCGCGACCTGCACCCCACAACTGCACCGCTACATCGCTATCATTACTACTAACACCCCTATTTGCACCGGACGTCCCCCACTGACAGACAGGGCCACGGACCGGGTCTAGCCACCGTGACAACCCAAGGACTGAGATCCCAGAGGCCCGGCTCCGGGTACCCCTCGGCCCTGCGGCGGTGTGGGGGCGCTCCACAGGCGCCGGGGGCACTAATGAAGGAGAGGAGGAGGCGACTGGCTCCAGAGCAGAGACTGCTGGGCGGCAGGAGGAGCACTGGTCCCCTGTGAGGGAGATGGCGCCTCTGCTGTGAGTCCTCTGCAGAGCGGTCACTGGGCGCTGTCCTCCTCAGTCCTCTGTCATCCTCTGGGCTCTCCTCATCCCCATGGTGTCCCTGATGCCTGCCTGCAGTGTAAAGAGCACCATGTAAATGGACCTGTGTTCGATCATGCGCACTGCGGCGCCATTCACATGTGGCTCTTCAAATAACGCCTTTAAGAGGAGTGTTGAAGGGCAGGACAAAGTATAGCAAAATTCACTGATCGGGATGGGGAGTGTTATAGTATGTGGGCTGGTTGGGTTTGTGTGGCAGGGATGTTTTGTTTTGTCCCAGTCCGGCCCTGTGTGTGTGATTATACAGTGTGTGTGCGTGAGATTATACAGTGAGGTTGTGTGTGAGATTATACAGTGGGGCTGTGCGTGTCATTATACAGTGGGGCTGTGCGTGTCATTATATAGTGGGGCTGTGCGTGTCATTATATAGTGGGGCTGTGCCTGTCATTATACAGTGGGGCTGTGCCTGTCATTATACAGTGGGGCTGTGTGTGTCATTATACAGTGGGGCTGTGCATGTCATTATACAGTGGGCCTGTGCGTGTCATTATATAGTGGGGCTGTGCCTGTCATTATATAGTGGGGCTGTGCCTGTCATTATACAGTGGGGCTGTGCCTGTCATTATACAGTGGGGCTGTGCGTGTGTGTGTCACTATATAGTGGGGCTGTGCCTGTCATTATATAGTGGGGCTGTGCCTGTCATTATACAGTGGGGCTGTGCGTGTCATTATACAGTGGGGCTGTGCGTGTCATTATACAGTGGGGCTGTGCATGTCATTATACAGTGGGGCTGTGCGTGTCATTATACAGTAGGCCTGTGCGTGTCATTATATAGTGGGGCTGTGCCTGTCATTATACAGTGGAGCTGTGCCTGTCATTATACAGTGGGGCTGTGCGTGCGTGTGTGTGTCACTATACAGTGGGGCTGTGTGTGTGTCATTAATTATACAGTAGGGTTGTGCGTGTGTGTGTCATTATACAGTGAGGCTGTGCTTGTCATTATACAGTGGGGTTGTGCCTGTCATTATACAATGGGGTTGTGCCTGTCATTATACAGTGGGGCTGTGCCTGTCATTATACAGTGGGGCCGTGCCTGTCATTATACAGTGGGGCTGTGCCTGTCATTATACAGTGGGGTTGTGTGTGTGACTGTCACTGTATACAGTAGGACTGTGTGTGTGTTATATATATATACACTCACTGGCCACTTTATTAGGTACACCTGTCCAACTTCTTGTTAACACTTAATTTCTAATCAGCCAATCACATGGCGGCAACTCAGTGCATTTAGGCATGTAGACATGGTCAAGACAATCTCCTGCACTTCAAACCGAGCATCAGTATGGGGAAGAAAGGTGATTTGAGTGCCTTTGAACGTGGCATGGTTGTTGGTGCCAGAAGGGCTGGTCTGAGTATTTCAGAAACTGCTGATCTACTGGGATTTTCACGCACAACCATCTCTAGGGTTTACAGAGAATGGTCCGAAAAAGAAAAAAAATCCAGTGAGCGGCAGTTCTGTGGGCGGAAATGCCTTGTTGATGCCAGAGGTCAGAGGAGAATGGGCAGACTGGTTCGAGCTGATAGAAAGGCAACAGTGACTCAAATCGCCACCCGTTACAACCAAGGTAGGCCTAAGAGCATCTCTGAACGCACAGTGCGTCGAACTTTGAGGCAGATGGGCTACAGCAGCAGAAGACCACACCGGGTACCACTCCTTTCAGCTAAGAACAGGAAACTGAGGCTACAATTTGTACAAGCTCATCGAAATTGGACAGTAGAAGATTGGAAAAACGTTGCTTGGTCTGATGAGTCTCGATTTCTGCTGCGACATTCGGATGGTAGGGTCAGAATTTGGCGTAAACAACATGAAAGCATGGATCCATCCTGCCTTGTATGGAGCATCTTTGGGATGTGCAGCCGACAAATCTGCGGCAACTGTGTGATGCCATCATGTCAATATGGACCAAAATCTCTGAGGAATGCTTCCAGCACCTTGTTGAATCTATGCCACGAAGAATTGAGGCAGTTCTGAAGGCAAAAGGGGGTCCAACCCGTTACTAGCATGGTGTACCTAATAAAGTGGCCGGTGAGTGTATATATATATATATATATATATATATATATAAAAAATATATATATATATATATATATAATATATTCATTCGCATGCTTGCAGTCACAAGACCACCTGTTCCCGGCGCCGACATAGTTACATAGTTACATAGTTAGTAAGGCCGAAAAAAGACATTTGTCCATCCAGTTTAGCCTATATTCCATCATAATAAATCCCCAGATCTACGTCCTTCTACAGAACCTAATAATTGTATGATACAATATTGTTCTGCTCCAGGAAGACATCCAGGCCTCTCTTGAACCCCTCAACTGAGTTCGCTATCACCACCTCCTCAGGCAAGCAATTCCAGATTCTCACTGCCCTAACAGTAAAGAATCCTCTTCTATTTTGGTGGAAAAACCTTCTCTCCTCCAGACGCAAAGAATGCCCCCTTGTGCCCGTCACCTCAGAGAATCCTCACAGTGCGCACGATATGGGGATTCACACACAGTGACTGTAGACATGTAGCTTAAGATCCGACAACCCCTTTAAGGATGGGCCGCGACTCATGGGCCACTGCTGTGTGGTTGCCCCCCAGGCTAAAATTTGCCAGCCAGCCCCTGGTTGTGTACCTGTTTGATTTTACCTTTTACCCAAGTTGTGTACCTGCTTGGGTTGTACCCAAAGTATTTTACCTCTGACCAATAAACCTTGTTTAACCAAAGTGTTATCTATACCTTATAAAGAAAATACAAAATAGATTTATACAACAAAGTTTTATTACAATTTTTTTTTTTTAAACCAAAAAAATTTTTTATTTTGCAGCACAAAAATAAATTTTATTCTGCTGAACACCAAACTATAGGTTAGAATAAGTCGGGGTGGACATAGTGCTGGAGGAGCTGTCGGATAGGGACACTTTGACAGTGGGAGTGTGGAGAGAGGAATGTGTTGGTGGTGGGGAAGGATCAATAGGTAGTGATGAAGGAGTGGAGAAGGCAATTGAGCGGGTGGACAGGAAAGTGGGATTTGGGTTAGGAATTTGGTAGCATGGAGGGGTGTAGGTGATGTTTTGGGAGGATTGGGAGGCAGAAGCAGTGATGGGTGGAGAAGAGGGTTGGGAAGGAGGTGAAACAGGTTAGTGGTAGTGACCAGGGAGAGGAGGCGCGGATGAAGTGGATGGGAAGAGTTATGGGTCGGAATCATCATATTGGTGTTAAGGGGCACGGACGGGGTGCTGGTAGTGTGGCTGGTCGGAAGGGGCACGGGAATGCTGAAAGTGTTGTGGCTGGTGGAACGGGGCACGGGCACGATGTGAGTGATGGTGAGGTTGGTGGGATGGGGCACGGGCAGGTTGGTGGTATGGGTCAGGAGGATGGTAGTGGCTGTAGTGATGGACAGTGGAGGAAGGGGGGCAGTTGCAGCATGGGTGGCAAGAGTCTCTGCTCTTGAGGGAATGAGCGCTAGAGTAGACTGGCAGGATTCCATTACTTGCATCTGCTGAGAAGCAGATAGCGTCTCCATTTGCTCAAGTACCGACTGGAAAAAAGTGTTGTTCGGTGACTGTCTTGCTTCTGAACACATTGCTAGCAGAAGTGTATGCATCTCAAGTATACTTTTATTTATTAAATTAAAACCTGCAGCCATTTGCTCGGACAAAACTTTCAGACAGTTTTGGAATGATGCGTTCAGGTGTAAGAACTCGGGTGCATAACTCTGTAGCTGACCCCTCTGCCGAAGGTGCCCCGATGCTACAGGTGTACTAGAGGTGGCAGCAGCAGAGGGGTGGGGTACAGGAAATGCTATATCCTCACCAGCAGATTCATGCAATGGAACCGGCCAGGATGCTCCAGCGCTCGTGGATGGGACAGAGGGATCCGATGTGTGGGAAGGTGCAGAGTGGGAAGGTGCAGAGTGGGAAGGTGCAGAGTGGGAAGGTGCAGAATGGGAAGGTGCAGACGGGTTCTCACTGTCAAAGTGTCCCTCGGTGGCGGCCTCCTGAGGGATCGCCCCAGAAGGGTTCAACTGTGCTGCAGGCTTCCGAGTGCTCCCGACGGTGCTGTGGAACAAAAGAGAAAAAGAAACAATTAATATACTGTCATTGCATGGCCCTGGCTGAAAGAGCAAAATAGGTTTAGACATGTTAAACATTGGTTAGTACATGTGGTGGGTAATATTTACCTTCGGGTCACCATCGTTGACCTGAGGAACAACAGGGCTTGGGCATACTTGTATTTGCTCCTGCGTCCTCCAGATCCACTCGGGGCCCGCATCTCTTTGTTGAACTCCTTCTTAAAGCGATCCCTGATCGACCGCCACCTTTTCACAATCCTCTCACCTGTTAAAATAGGAGAAACAAAAAAATTGGTTAGAAACAATACTTAAAATGCATCAACAAAACTAAACTGAGGATACTTACGTTCTTGATTCTGGGCCTGAACATCGAGGTCCTCCCACCTCGCTATTAGCTCTTGGCAGATTTGCTCCCAGAGTCGACGGGTCACTGTGATATCAGCATTGCGGCGGTCACCCATGTTCCACAGCAGCTCCCTGTCTCAGACAAGACCGATGAGGAGGTCAATATCGAGGCCGACCTCCTCACCGAATCAGGAGCACGCTGTGAAGCCTGTTATAAAAAAGGGAAAAAAAATTAAAACAAAATTGTAAACATAGAAAACCTCAAAAAAAAAAAAAAAAACATATATGCTTACACGACGATGACCGCCACGACTCTCACGCCGACGACCCTGGGAGCCACTGGAAGGACCTCTGGATCGAGCACCAGGATCCGAACTCTAGAAGAAAAATAACTTAAAAATGATGTGCTTGTATGTAGCCTTTCTATGTCTTGTGTGCCATGTGATAGCTATAATGATAATTTTTTATGTGTTGTGTGATGTTGGAATTTATCAGTTTGTATGTGTTCTGTTCTATTCGTAAGTATCTTGTTTTATGTGTTGTGTGTAGTGTTAGGTTGTGGTTCCACGATACATGAAAGAAACATGTCGATTGTGTTCCCGCTCCAGGTCTTTCTCCACCCCTTCCCTCTTCATCTGGGAGCACCTCGTGGACTGCGGCAGCAGCTTCAGCAGCTTCCTACAAAGAAAAATGGCAAAATACATGAATATATACACACACATACACACACATACACACACACATACACACACACACACATAAGAGAGAGAGGGAGAGAGCAAGAGAGAGCAAAATTATGTAAAATACGTATATATTTACCTCAGTGCGCTGCCAACGGGAGGGAGGGCTCCCAGAAGAAGTCATGGCTTGGCTCCGCTCTCTGGCAGGCTTGGCTCCGCTCTCTGGCAGGCTTGGCTCCGCTTACAAGGATGGTGAGTTTCTATATGTTTCCTCTGGCGGTTCCCTTGCTTCAAGCGAGCACCTCTGCCTTGGTGACAGGCTCTCCGCACACACCTTGATTAAACCGCAGTTAGTTCTGGGTGAATGCACGGCTGTGCGGCTCGGCTTTTTCTCCTTTCAATGACTTTTGGCTCAGCTCTCTGGCAGGTTGGGTCCACTCTCTGGCAGGCTTGGCTCTGCTCTCTGGCAGGCTTGGCTTCACTCTCTGGCTGGCTCTTTTGGCAGGGTCTGGAAGATTCTTGGCAGGGTGTGGGCTCTCTGGCTAGCAGTATGGCTGGAAATGAGTGAGGGCCTCAATGACATTGGTTTATATATAGTCCTGGGGGCAGGCCAATAGGTTCTGAGCATGCTGAGCCTTTTTCCGGATCCGGCACAATCCGGCGTCTATAGACATGCATTGTAGCGAAAAACCGGAAGGGCCGGATCCGGCCCTTCCGGCTATTTAGCCGCAGACAAAAAACGTTACAGTACACGTTTTTTCCAGATGCCGGAATCTGAATTTTAGCCGGATCCGGAAAAAAATGGAAGGAACGCAGGGCCATGCGGCGCGATCCGGCGTTAATACAAGTCAATGGGGGGAAAACCGGTTCCGGTTTTGATTTTTTCCGGTTGCGGTTTTCCTCTAAAGAGCCGGATTTAGCCTGAAACAAAAAACCTGATGTGTGAAAGTAGCCTTACTGTTCATATTCATCACCCTGAGCACTGGGTGCTTCCCATGCTGTCATATGCATGACAGTGGGAGAAACAATGGTGGCTCTGATCGGCGGTAAGATCATTACTGCAGGTCAGAACGCTGTGGCTTCCATGCTCTCAAATGTCAGTGTTAGCCCCCAGCTATGACCGGAGGTAAAAAGTTTACCTTCGGTCACAGAGGAGTTGTCTGATGGGTGTACTAATCCCATCAGCCTACGCCTGCTGTTGCTGATAACAGCTAGAACAGGTGTCGGTTGATGGTAGTATTCATCAGCCAGCACCTGCGCTATGAATAAATTAAAAAAATGACTTGGATTCCCCTGTATTTTTGATAATCAGCCAGGCAAAACTGACAGCTGTGGGATGCAACACTCAGATGTCAGCTTTATCATAGCTGGTTATCAAGAATAGAGGGGTCACAACGTGTTTTTTTTTTAAATTATTTAAATAAATAATTTTAAAAAATGACATAGGATCCTCTCCGTTTTTAATAACCAGACAATCTAAAGCAGACAGCTGGGGGATGGTACTCTCAGGCTGGTAAGGGGTTATGGATATTGCCCCCAAAAACCTAAAAATAGCACCCTGCAGCTGCCCCAGAAAAGGTGCATCTAATAAATGCCCCAATTCTGGTGCTTTGTCTGGCTCTTCCCACTTGTCCTGTTGTTTTGGCAAGTGGGGTTCATATTTTTGGAGTTGATGTCACCTTTGTATTGTCAGGTGTCAGGTGACATCAATCCCATGAGTTAGTAATGGAGAAGCATCTATAAGACACCTATCCATTACTAATTCTATAGTTATATGGTAAATAGTGTTGAGCATTCCGATACTGCAAATATCAGGTATCGGCCGATATTCACGGTATCGGATTTCCAATACCGAGATCCGATACTTTTGCAATATCGGATACCGGAATCGGAAGTTCCCATAATGCAAAGAGCCAGTTTCATTTAATTCAGCCAATGAGGGAATCATTAGAAGTGTGGGCACATCCTGTTCTGCATGTTAGGCATGCAACAACTGGCATGGCTGTGATTGGCTGCTGAAATGATGTCATGATGCACTATAAAAGCCGATGCCGCCATTTTGGGTTCACTCTGCTGTGAATTCAGTTAGGGACATGACACTGTTGTTCTGACTGAGGGATAGTTTGAGATAGTGATATGCTTCATTGTGCTTTACCCAGGCTAATTTAGCAACCGCTGTGTGAGAACCTTGTTTTTGCCTTACAGCGCTGTTCACGGCTGTCTGCAAGGTGTCTGTGTGAGTGCAGCTCACTCTGTAGTCTGTTCTGCAGCCACAGCTGGTTGTAGTCAGCTCAGGGTGTGTCACTGCCTCATACTGTTCCATTGTCCTTTTTTCAATTAGTGCAGCCTGCTGCACATTTTTTCAAATTTATCCTATTAGTGGGTTTCCATCCGTATCCTTCTAGATTGTGGAAAAACACTATATAGGTTTACATAGAGGAGCTTTTTTTTGGCCTTGCAGTGCCGTTCACGACTGTCTGCACAGTCTCTGTGTGAGTGCAGCTCATTCTGTAGTCTGTTCTGCAGCCACAGCTGGTTGTGGTCAGCTCAGGGTGGGTCACAGCCTCATACTGTTCCATTGTCCTTTTTTCAATTAGTGCAGCCTGCTGCACATTTTTTCAAATTTATCCTATTAGTGGGTTTCCATCCGTATCCTGCTAGATTGTGGAAAAACACTACATAGGATTACATAGAGGAGCTTTTCTTGGCCTTGCAGCACCGTTCACAGCTGTCTGCATGGTCTCTGTGTGAGTGCAGCTCACTCTGTAGTCTGTTCTGCAGCCACAGCTGCTTGGAGTCAGCTCAGGGTGCGTCACTGCCTCATACTGTTCCATTGTCCTTTTTTCAATTAGTGCATCCTGTTGCACATTCTTTCAAATTTATCCTATTAGTGGTTTTCCATCCGTATCCTGCTAGATTGTGGAAAAACACTATATAGGCGTACATAGAGGAGCTTTTTTTGGCCTTGCAGCGCCGTTCACGGCTGTCTGCATGGTCTCTGTGTGAGTGAAGCTCACTCTGTAGTCTGTTCTGCGAAAAAAACAAAAGGTTAATAAAGTTCACCAAACACTCCTCTTTACAGTTGTGTAGGCCACATTAGCTCATATTAAAGTCTAGTCCACACTTTATAAAATTTGTGTTTCTTATAACTGTTATAGCATGTATATAGCAGTTGTTCAGGAATAAGCACTCTAAGCCCTTAGTACTTTTCTGCCTATCTTTATCAGTCTACCAAGATAAAGAAGGCAGGGAGAAAGGCACATGGTCATGGGAGGGGAGTTTCTGCAGGGAGAGGACGTGGGGATTCTGTGCCTACTGCGGGCACCAGTGACTCGTCATCATCCCCCAGTTTTAGCAGGGAACAGTCCTTCATGCTGCTTTGTAGGAGCTCACCGTACCCCACTGCTGCGGGACGAACAAATTGAAGCCGTTGTCGGATGGATGGCAGCTAACGCATCGACTTCAATTAGTGCCACATCCTCTCAGGCACAGAGCACTGAAGAGCACCCATCTGTCTCTTCACCACCTGCCAAATTGCCCAGGCAGTCAGAGAGCCCTGTACAGAAGACATCTCTACTTCTGTTCTCTGAATCTCTTGGTTTGGAAAGAGGGGGCCAGCCAAGCAGCATTTGAGAAATGGAAGAAGAGGCAGTATGCAGTAATGCCCAACAGCTTTGTCTCTCTGAATCTAAAGAGGTGGTGGGCCAGTGCCTCCAGTCAGCACACCTCAGTACGCATCTGATGCTGAGACTCAGGTGCCACTTTCTGATGCATACTGTGCTGCTGAGACTATCCAGGAGAAGCAGTTGGTGGAAGAGGGTAGTGTAGATGATGAGGTCCTTGACCCATCATGGCGTACGGTACAGGAAGGTGGTGGGAGCAGCTCAGAGGAAGAGATTCCGCGAACGGCCAAAAAGGAGGGAGAGGGAGGGGGAAGACTGCGTTGCCTGTAGCCTCCACTTCGGCACCCATTAGGAGCATGCCTCTTCCAAAAGCCAAAACGGGTGCTCCCAAGACTTGCAGTGCCTGGTCCTTTTTTTACACAGTTGCAGATGACATTTGCTTTGTCAAATGCAAGGTGTGTCATCAGAAAGTCAAAAGAGGGAAAAGTGTCAGCAACCTCAATACCACAAATATGTGGAAACATGTGCGGACCAAGCACGTGGTGGAGTTACAAAAACACACTGAAGACCTAGGCCAACCTACAGCGGCACCTACCACCTCTTCAACTCGTCTTGTAGCCTCTTCCTCCAGCTCACACACAGCTGGTTCAGCATCCTCAAAGGATCGCCATGGAAGAACCTCTGGCACTGTTGTACAGAGACCCAGTGTAATTCCACCCACAGCACCACATTCCCTGTCATCCTCACATTCCCAGCTCAGTCTACAGCCATCGGTAGCACAGGCATGGGAGAAAAGGCAGCCATTCTCGGCAAACAACCCCCGAGCACAGGCTCTGAATGCTGGCATTGCTAAACTACTGTCCCTTGAAATGCTGTCATTCAGGCTGGTGGAGACTGACACCTTCCGTAACTTCATGGCATTGGCAGTCCCACAATACAACTTGCCCAGCCGCTTTTATTTCAGCAGGCAAGCCGCCGTCCCTGCCCTGCAAAAGCATGTGGAGGGAAACATTAAACATGCGCTACTAAACGCCATCAGTAGCAAGGTCCACCTTACCACCGATGCGTGGACCAGTCACCATGGACAGGGACAATACCTTTCCCTCACTGCCCACTGGGTAAATGTTGTGGAGCCGGGTACAGATATTGCGAGTGTCGCTGTACGTGTTCTGCCAACTCCAAGGATTGCAGTCTGTACACATTGACTCCTCCTCATACTCCAGATCCTCTGAATCAGCGCTGCAAGAGCTGTCACAGTCCACCTCCACATGGACCCGTGAACCGAACGTGGACCGATGTGAGCACAGCCGTGGCCAAACGTCAACAGGCCGTATTGAAATTAATTTCTTTGGGGAATTGAAGCCACACAGCGCAGGAGCTCTGGAATGCCATCAAGCAGGAGAGTGACGTGTGGTTTGTGCCAGCGAATCTCCAGCCAGGCATGGTAGTGTGTGACAATGGCCGGAATCTGGTGGCAGCTCTGGGCCTAGGCAACCTCACTCACATCCCATGTCTGGCACATGTGCTCAACTTGGTCAGGCAGAGTTTTTTGAGGGACTATCTGGATCTTGATGCACTGCTGCACAAGGTCCGCCTAGAGTGTGCTCACTTGCGGCGTTCCAGCATGGCAAGATCACGCATTTCAGCTCTGCAGCGCCGATTCCGCCTTCCGGAACATCGCATCATATGTGACCTACCCACCAGGTGGAATTCAACGTTACATATGTTGGAGCGGTTGTGTGAGCAGCAGCCAGCAGTAATGGAGTACCAGCTGCATCAGGTGCAAAGAAGTCGCACTGCACGCCGTTCAGACTTCACAACAACTGAGTGGGCCACTTTGAAGGACATCTGCCAGGTTTTGCGTGCCTTCGATGATTCCATGTGGATGGCGAGTGCAGATGATGCAGTAGTCAGCATGACTATCCCCCTTATCTGCCTGCTTCAAAAAACACTGCAAGCGCTAAGGGATGAGGTTGTGGAAGAGGGGGAGGATGAGGAGTCATAAATGCCATCTGCTTCTGGACAGTCTGTGCAATGTGGTTCCTCACAAAGGCCTATGCAGTGGACACTTTGTGAGGAGGATGAGGAGGAGTCAATGGACGAGGAAGACATCTGTCCAGAGGAGGGAGTTACACAATGCTCCAGTAGTCAGTATGTAGAGCGAGGGTGGGGTGATGCAGAGCAGGCAGAGATCACGCCTCAAGCAGGGGACAGCGTTTCTTGGCCAGTTGGCAGTCTGCAGCACATGGTTGATTTCATGCTGCAGTGCCTGAGAAACGACCGCCGCATCGCCCACATTCTCAACACGCCTGATTATTGGGTGTACACCCTCCTAGATCCCTGCTACCAGGACAACTTACAAAACCTCATAACACCGTTGAACCGGGAACGTAAAATGCGGGAGTACCAAGACACACTGGTGAATTCCATCATCTTCTCCAGTCCAACCGAGAGCAGTGCTGCTAGTGCTTTACAAAGCAGCTCAGTGCGTCAAGGCAGTGGAGGAAGCTCTTCACAAACAGGGAGCAGAAGCAGTGCCTCAGCACAAGGCTAGACCAGTATGGCCCAACTGTGGCAAAGTTTTGTGTGCCCCCCACAAATGTCTACACCATCACAGACAGCTCCAGTCAGCAGGAGGCAACGTTTCCGTCAGATGGTGACAGACTACATGTCTTGCCCTCTCAGTGTAGTCCCAGACGGCTCTTCCCCCTTCAAGTTTTGGGTCTCTAAGCTGGATACATGGCCAAAGCTTAGCCAGTATGCATTGCAGGTGCTGGCTTGCCCTGCTGTTAGTGTATTATCGGAACGCGTCTTTAGTGCCGCAGGTGGTGTACTAACAGACCGTCGCATGCGACTATCCTCCGATAACATTGCCTGTCTTACTTTTCTGAAAATGAACAAGGCCTTGATCTCGCCGGAATTTGCCACTCCTCTTCCAGATTAAATAATTGGTTGGCAACAGTATCCAGGTCTCCTATTGTGTTCATGTTTCTACCACCTGAACTGCAATCCCTGGGCTCCAACACCGCCAGTTGCTGCTCAGAAGTGCCATCTGCACATGACCCAGTGTTATTGGGTTTCAGTAATGCCAGCTGATCCCCAGCTGTGTATCCGGCAATTTCTCCAGCTCTGTCCACACTCACACTACAACCGATATTAAATTTGCTTCAATTAGGACTCAGCCTCCACTCTGCTTCTCCTGCATTCCCTGGGCTCCAACACCGCCAGTTGCTGCTCAGAAGTGCCGTCTGCACAGTCAACACTTTCTACCGTGTTATTGGATTTCAGTAACATCAGCTGATCCCCTGCTGTGTATCCGGCAATGCCTCCACTCTGCTTCTCCTGCATTCCCTGGGCTCCAACACTGACAGTTCCTGCTCGGAAGTGCCGTCTGCACAGTCAACACTTGCTGCCGTGTTATTGGGTTTCAGTAACGTCAGCTGATCCCCTGCTGTGTATCCGGCAATGCCTCCACTTTGCTTCTCCTGCATTCCCTGGGCTCCAACACCGCCAGTTACTGCTCGGAAATGCCGTCTGCACAGTCAACACTTGCTGCCGTGTTATTGGGTTTCAGTAACGTCAGCTGCTCCCCTGCTGTGTGTGTGGCAATTTCTCCTGCTCCCTCCACACTAACACTACTACAGAAATGAAAGGGAACCTGTCCCCCCTAGGCGTTTGTAACTAAAAGAGCCACCTTGTGCAGTACTAATGCTGCACAAGGAAAAGGTGGCTCTTTTAGTTATGCTCTTTGCACACGCTGAACTAAACACTTAAAAAATGTGTCCCCTCATACCGTGAAAGTCCCGGAGGCGGGACTTTCCTTCCTAATCAGACGCGGCATAGCTGTCATTCATACCCCCTTTGCGCCGTGCGCCGCCTCCTGAGCATTGTTTGAATCTGTTCCGAAGCATGCACTGTTATGTTATCCCTTGGGCATGTGCAGTTAGCGCTGCCCGTCTTCGGACATCATTTGACGTCAGGCTGACTGTGCCTATGCAGCTGCGCTTCCCGAGATCAAGCCCCACAGTGTCTTCTGATTTATTCACACTGCGGGGCTGGGATTCATGGGCATGTGCAGTGCATATCTTCGCCTCTCACTCATCTCCCTCCGCCTTCTTCAGACTGTACGGTGTCAGCTGATCCCTTATCGCCGTGGCAGCTGGTCCTCGGTAGTTCAATTGGCTCTTGTACCTTCTGCTACCCATCTGAGTTCCAGTATTGTCAGCTTGTTCCAGGCAGAGCCTTTGGCTTAGGTGCCTCCTTCTGGGTATCCGAGTTCCACCAACGTCTGGTGGTCCTTCGTAGTGCTTTCTGGCATGGGTACCTCCTGCTTAGTAACCGGGTTCCAGTACCGTCAGCTGGTCCTCGGTAGTTCTATTGGCTCTTGTACCTTTGGGTAGCTGTTGTGACCCCAATGGCAGAGGGTCTCAGAAGTAATTACCAAGTCTGCAAACACAAAAAACCAGCTCATAGGGCAGTGGTAACTGGGCTGACCGTATATCTAAACCTAGCACCACAAATAGCAGCAGCCGGGGAACGTGCCTACGTTGGTTCTAGACATCTCGCGCCAGCCGGAGAACTAACTAACCCTAGAAGGGAAAAGATAGACCTTTCTTGCCTCCAGAGAAAAGACCCCAAAAGTTGGATACAAGCCCCCAACAAATAATAACGGTGAGGTAAGGAGAAAAGACAAACGTAAGAATGAACTAGATATTTAGCAAAGAGAGGCCCACTGACTAATAGCAGAATATAGTAAGATGACTTATACGGTCAGCAAAAACCCTATCAAAATTCCCACGCTGGATATTCAAGAACCCCCGAACCGTCTAACGGCCCGGGGGGAGAATACCAGCCCCCTAGAGCTTCCAGCAAAATCAGGAATCACATTTAGTACAAGCTGGACAAAAAATAAGAGCAATGTAAACAACCAAAAAACAAAGAAGCAGGACTTAGCTTAATTTTGCAAGATCCAGGACCAGCAGACAGGAGCAAACAGAAAGGAACTGATTACAACGATGCCAGGCACCAGACTGAGAATTCAAGAAGTTTATATAGCAACACCCCTGGACTAACGACCCAGGTGGGTGCCAAAACTGGAGAAAGACAATCCCAGAGTCATATCACTAGTGACCACAAGAGGGAGCCAAAAAAGTCTAATTCACAACAGTACCCCCCCTTTAAGGAGGGGTCACTGAACCCTCACCAAGACCACCAGGGCGATCAGGATGAGCAGCGTGAAAGGCACGAACTAAATCGGCCGCATGCACATCAGAGGCAACCACCCAGGAATTATCCTCCTGACCATAGCCCTTCCACTTGACCAGATACTGAAGCCTCCGCCTGGAGAGACGAGAATCCAAGATCTTCTCCACTATGTACTCCAACTCGCCCTCAACCAACACCGGAGCAGGAGGCTCAACAGAAGGAACCACAGGCACAACGTACCGCCGCAACAAAGACCTATGGAACACGTTGTGAATGGCAAACGACACCGGAAGATCCAAGCGAAAGGACACAGGATTAAGGATTTCCAATATCTTGTAAGGACCGATGAAGCGAGGCTTAAATTTAGGAGAGGAGACCTTCATAGGAACAAATCGAGAAGACAGCCATACCAAATCCCCAACACGAAGTCGGGGACCCACACCGCGGCGGCGGTTGGCAAAACGCTGAGCCTTCTCCTGTGACAACTTCAAGTTGTCCACCACATGATTCCAAATCTGCTGCAACCTATCCACCACAGAATCCACCCCAGGACAGTCAGAAGGCTCCACATGTCCCGAGGAAAAACGAGGATGGAAACCAGAGTTGCAAAAAAATGGCGAAACCAAAGTAGCGGAACTAGCCCGATTATTAAGGGCAAACTCAGCCAACGGCAAGAAGGTCACCCAATCATCCTGATCTGCAGAAACAAAACACCTCAAATAAGCCTCCAGAGTCTGATTAGTTCGCTCCGTTTGTCCATTAGTCTGAGGATGAAAGGCAGACGAAAACGACAAATCAATGCCCATCTTAGCACAAAAGGATCGCCAGAACCTGGAAACAAACTGGGATCCTCTGTCAGACACAATATTCTCAGGAATGCCATGTAAACGAACCACATTCTGAAAGAACAAAGGAACCAGATCGGAAGAGGAAGGCAGCTTAGGCAAAGATACCAAATGGACCATCTTGGAAAAGCGATCACATACCACCCAGATGACAGACATGCCCTGAGACACCGGAAGATCTGAAATGAAATCCATGGAAATGTGTGTCCAAGGCCTCTTCGGGACAGGCAAGGGCAAGAGCAACCCGCTGGCACGAGAACAGCAAGGCTTAGCTCGAGCACAAGTCCCACAGGACTGCACAAATGACCGCACATCCCGTGACAAGGAAGGCCACCAAAAGGACCTAGCCACCAAATCTCTGGTGCCAAAAATTCCCGGATGCCCTGCCAACACCGAGGAATGAACCTCGGAAATGACTCTGCTGGTCCACTTATCAGGAACAAACAGTCTGTCAGGTGGACAAGAGTCAGGTCTACCAGCCTGAAATCTCTGCAACACACGTCGCAAATCCGGAGAAATGGCTGACAAGATAACTCCCTCTTTAAGAATACCAACTGGTTCTGCGACTCCAGGAGAGTCCGGCACAAAGCTCCTTGAAAGAGCATCAGCCTTTACATTCTTTGAACCTGGTAAATACGAGACCACAAAGTCAAAACGGGAGAAAAACAATGACCAACGGGCCTGTCTAGGATTCAGGCGTTTAGCAGACTCGAGATACATCAGATTTTTGTGATCAGTCAAGACCACCACACGATGCTTAGCACCCTCGAGCCAATGACGCCACTCCTCAAATGCCCACTTCATGGCCAACAACTCCCGATTGCCAACATCATAATTCCGCTCAGCAGGTGAAAACTTCCTAGAGAAAAAAGCACATGGTCTCATTACAGAGCAACCAGGGCCTCTCTGCGACAAAACGGCCCCTGCCCCAATCTCAGAAGCATCCACTTCAACCTGAAAGGGAAGTGAGACATCAGGCTGGCACAAAACAGGCGCCGAAGTAAACCGGCGCTTCAACTCCTGGAAAGCCTCCACGGCTGCAGGAGCCCAGTTAGCAACAACAGAACCTTTCTTGGTCATATCCGTCAAAGGTTTAACAACGCTAGAAAAATTAGCGATAAAACGACGGTAGAAGTTAGCAAAACCCAAGAACTTCTGAAGACTCTTAACTGACGTGGGTTGAGTCCAATCATGAATAGCTCGGACCTTGACTGGGTCCATCTCCACCGCAGAAGGGGAAAAAATAAAACCCAAAAAGGGAACCTTCTGTACTCCAAAGAGACACTTTGAGCCCTTAACAAACAAAGCATTCTCACGCAAAACCTGAAACACCATCCTGACCTGCTCTACATGCGAGTCCCAATCATCAGAAAAAAACAGAATATCATCCAGATAAACAATCATAAATTTATCCAGATACTTCCGGAAAATATCATGCATAAAGGACTGAAACACTGAAGGAGCATTAGAGAGCCCAAAAGGCATCACCAAGTACTCAAAATGACCTTCGGGCGTATTAAATGCAGTTTTCCATTCATCTCCTTGCTTAATGCGCACAAGGTTTTACGCACCACGAAGATCTATCTTGGTGAACCACTTGGCACCTTTAATCCGGGCAAACAAGTCTGACAACAGAGGCAAAGGATACTGAAATTTAACAGTGATTTTATTCAGAAGCCGATAGTCAATACAAGGTCTCAAAGATCCGTCCTTCTTGGCCACAAAAAAGAATCCCGCACCAAGAGGGGAAGAGGATGGACGGATATGCCCCTTCTCCAGAGATTCCTTGATATACGAACGCATTGCGGTATGCTCAGGTACAGACAGATTAAATAATCTTCCCTTAGGAAATTTACTACCTGGAATCAAATCTATAGCACAGTCACAGTCCCTATGAGGCGGAAGAGCACTGGACCTGGACTCGCTGAATACATCCTGATAATCAGACAAATACTCAGGAACTTCCGAAGGAGTAGAGGAAGCAATAGACACCGGTGGGGAATCACCATGAATTCCCTGACAGCCCCAACTTGACACAGACATTGCCTTCCAATCCAAGACTGGATTATGGGTCTGTAACCATGGCAGACCCAAAACGACCAAATCATGGATTTTATGCAGAACAAGAAAACGAATCACCTCCCGATGTTCAGGAGTCATGCACATGGTTACCTGTGTCCAAAACTGCGGTTTATTTTCCGCCAATGGCGTAGCGTCAATACCTCTAAGAGGGATAGGATTTACCAACGGCTCAAGAACAAAACCACAGCGCTTGGCAAATGACAGATCCATAAGACTCAGGGCAGCACCTGAATCCACAAACGCCATAACAGGGTAGGAGGACAATGAGCAAATTAAAGTCACAGACAAAATAAATTTAGGTTGCAAATTACCAATGGCGACAGGACTAACAACCCTTGTTGGGCGTTTAGAGCATGCTGATATAACATGTGTTGAATCACCACAGTAAAAACACAACCCATTCTGACGTCTATGATTTTTCCGTTCATTTCTAGTCTGAATTCTACCACATTGCATTAAATCAGGTGTTTGTTCAGACAACACCACCAGAGAATTAGCGGCTTTGCGCTCCCGCAAACGCCGGTCAATTTGAATAGCCAGCGCCATTGAATCATTCAGACTTGTAGGAATGGGGAAACCCACCATCACATTCTTAATGGCTTCAGAAAGGCCATTTCTGAAATTTGCGGCCAGAGCACACTCATTCCACTGAGTAAGCACGGACCATTTCCGAAATTTTTGGCAATACGCTTCAGCTTCATCCTGGCCCTGAGAAATAGCCAGCAAGGCTTTTTCTGCCTGAATTTCAAGATTGGGTTCCTCGTAAAGCAATCCGAGCGCCAGAAAAAACGCATCAATATTTGCCAATGCCGGATCTCCTGGCGCTAGCGAGAAGGCCCAATCCTGAGGGTCGCCCCGTAAGAAAGAGATAACAATTTTAACTTGCTGAGCTGAGTCTCCAGATGAACGGGGTCTCAGAGATAGAAACAATTTACAATTATTCCTGAAATTCCTAAACTTAAATCGGTCTCCAGTGAACAGTTCAGGAATAGGTATTTTAGGTTCAGACATTGGACTACTGGTAACAAAATCTTGTATGCCCTGCACACGAGCAGCAAGCTGATCTACACTTGTAATCAAGGTCTGGACATTCATGTCTGCAGCAAGCTCAAGCCACTCAGAGGTAAAGGGGAGAAAGAAAGAGAGGTAAAAAAAAAAAAAAAACTCAGAATTTCCTTTCTTATTATCCCACTTCTGCAATGCATTAAACATTCAACTTTGGCCTGGCATACTGTTGTGACCCCAATGGCAGAGGGTCTCAGAAGTAATTACCAAGTCTGCAAACACAAAAAACCAGCTCATAGGGCAGTGGTAACTGGGCTGACCGTATATCTAAACCTAGCACCACAAATAGCAGCAGCCGGGGAACGTGCCTACTTTGGTTCTAGACGTCTCGCGCCAGCCGGAGAACTAACTAACCCTAGAAGGGAAAAGATAGACCTTTCTTGCCTCAGAGAAAAGACCCCAAAAGTTGGATACAAGCCCCCAACAAATAATAACGGTGAGGTAAGGAGAAAAGACAAACGTAAGAATGAACTAGATATTTAGCAAAGAGAGGCCCACTGACTAATAGCAGAATATAGTAAGATGACTTATACGGTCAGCAAAAACCCTATCAAAATTCCCACACTGGATATTCAAGAACCCCCGAACCGTCTAACGGCCCGGGGGGAGAATACCAGCCCCCTAGAGCTTCCAGCAAAATCAGGAATCACATTTAGTACAAGCTGGACAAAAAATAAGAGCAATGTAAACAACCAAAAAACAAAGAAGCAGGACTTAGCTTAATTTTGCAAGATCCAGGACCAGCAGACAGGAGCAAACAGAAAGGAACTGATTACAACGATGCCAGGCACCAGACTGAGAATTCAAGACGTTTATATAGCAACACCCCTGGACTAACGACCCAGGTGGGTGCCAAAACTGAAGAAAGACAATCCCAGAGTCATATCACTAGTGACCACAAGAGGGAGCCAAAAAAGTCTAATTCACAACAGGTAGCCATCCGGATTCCAGTACCGTCAGCTGGTTCTCGGCAGTTCCTCAGCCTTCTTGTACCTTCTTGCTAATCACTCTGGATCTCCCTGACAATGACCCTAAAGACGACGACCCTGAAGACCACCCCAAAGAAGACAATGACCCCGGAGATGAAGACCACCCCGAAGAAGACGACGACCATGGAGATGACGACCATGGAGACGACGACCATGGAGACGACGACCATGGAGATGACGAACCTGGAGACGACGACCCTGAAGACCAAGAAGCAGAAGAACAAGAAGCTGCTGATCAAAAAGCAGAAGAACATTAAGCATAAGACTAAAAATCAGAGCAAAAGATATTATCTGAATTATAAGCAGAAGAAAACTAAGCAGTATATGGGGGTGAGTCCGTTCCTCCTCGTAGTGCCCCTGGAAAAAACCTGCTGCTGCAGGCGAAACTGAACGCGGACAAATCCTGTTGTAAATCTTTTGTGACAGGCAGAACGGAAGGTGTAATCTTCAATTTTTTATAGATAACAACTACAGGAATGCCTGTCACAAATAAGAATATGATGAAGAAGAAGAATATGAAGAAGATGAATAAGTAGAATATGAAGAAGAATAATAGTTGAATAAAAAGAATATGAAGAATGTAAAAAAAAAGAATAATAGGAAGAAGGCGAAGAAGAAGATGAATAAGGCCGGTTTCACATATCAGTGGCTCCGGTACGGGCAGTGACAGTTTTCTCACGTACCGGAGACACTGACACATGTAGACCCATTCAAATGAATGGGTCTATGCACATGCCTGCGTGTTTTCACGGACCGTGTGTCCGAGTGCAAAACACGGAGACATGTCCGCTTTTCTCCGGCAGCACGGTACGCAAAGCGTCACGCACACGTGCACATGGAGAACAGTGTGCACTCTCCTCCGTGTGCACGTCCCGCTGCAGGAGAAACAGCGCTACAGTTAAGCGCTGTCCCCTGCTTGTGGTGCTGAAGCCGGCATTCATCCCTTCTGTCCTGCTCGGCTGAAAGCAGCACTTGCAGGAGAGAAGGGATGAAAGATCAAGTTTTTTTTTGTTAAAAATAAAGTTTGGGGTCACCTCCCGCGTCCCACCCCTCCCCACCCCCTGCACACCCGCCCGCTTGCAGAGAAATACTCACCCAGCTCCCGCGATGCCTCCTCTCAGCGCCGGCAGCTTGTCCTGTGTGAGCGGTCACTTGGTACTGCTCATTACAGTGATGAATATGTGGCTCCACCCCTATGGTAGGTGGAGCCGCATATTCATCACTTTAATGAGCGGTACCACGTGCCACGTGACCGCTCACACAGGACAAGCTGCCGGCGCTGAGAGGAGGCATCGCGGGAGCTGGGTGAGTATTTATCTGCAAGCGGGCAGGTGCGGCGGGGGGTGGGAGGCGGGAGGTAACCCCAAACTTTATTTTTAACAAAAAAAAATAAAAAAATAGATTTTTCATCTCTTCTCTCTGGCGATCGCTGCAGGGGACATGAGATGAATGATGCCTTCAGCACCACACGTTGGGGACAGTGATTACTGTAGCGCTGTCTCTCCTGCACGGTCCATGTGGTTCTCAGGAGGCACACGGGCGGCACATGGCTGCTGCACGTGTGCCACACTGATGTGCCACGTGAGCACACGGACACGGATAACTCCGGCACCATTTTCTCCGGTACCGGAATTATCTCGTAAAGCAAATAGATGAAGCTGCGACTCAAGGAGAAGTCATTATTATGGGGGACTTCAACTACCCTGAAGTAGATTGGGGAACAGAAACCTGCAGTTCCAGCAAAGGTAATCGGTTTTTTACAACTATGAGAGACAATTACCTTTCACAACTGGTTCGGGACCCAACAAGAAGGGGGGCACTGCTAGACCTAATATTAACAAACAGGCCAGACCGCATATCAAATATAAGGGTTGGGGGTCACCTGGGGAATAGTGATCACAAAATAATAAGTTTTTGTGTATCCTTTAATAAGATGTGTAGTAGACGGTGACAAGGACACTAAACTTCAGGAGGGCAAATTTCCAACAGATGAGAGATGATCTTGGTGCAATTAACTGGGACAATATCCTGAGACATAAAAATACACAAAGAAAATGGGAGTCGTTTATTAGCATCCTGGATAGGACCTGTGCACAGTATATACCGTATGGGAATAAACATACTAGAAATAGGAGGAAACCAATATGGCTAAATAGAGCTGTAAGGGGCGCAATAAGTGACAAAAAGAAAGCATTTAGAGAATTAAGGGAAGTAGGTAGTGATGAGGCATTAAATAAATACAGAAAATTAAATAAATTCTGTAAAAAGCAAATCAAGGCAGCAAAAATTGAGACAGAGAGACTCATTGCCAGAGAGAGTAAAAATAATCCCAAAATATTATTTAACTACATAAATAGTAAGAAACTAAAAAATGAAAGTGTTGGCCCCCTTAAAAATAGTCTGGGGGAAATGGTGGATGAGGATGAGGAAAAAGCCAACATGCTAAATGACTTTTTTTCATCAGTATTTACACAAGAAAATCCCATGGCAGACAATATGATCATTGATAACAAAAATTCCACATTAAGTGTCACCTGCTTAACCCAGCAGGACGTACGGCGGCGTCTAAAAATCACTAAAATTGACAAATCTCTGGGCCCGGATGGGATACAGAACTCGGAAGGGAAGGAGCGCCATTTTGGAATGCAGGCTTTGATAGAATGGTCTGCGGGCGTTATGTTGCGTTTGCAGAGCCACTGATGTACCTAAACAGTAGAAACCCCCCACAAGTGACCCCATTTTGGAAACTAGACCCCCCAAGGAACTTATCTAGATATGTGGTGAGACCTTTGAATGCCCAAGTGCTTCACAGAAGTTTATAATGCAGAGTAGTGAAAACAGAAAATATTTTTTTTTTTCACAAAAAAGATTTTTTAGCCCCCAAGTTTTTATTTTCACAAGGGTAACAAGAGAAATTGGACACCAATATTTGTTCTCCAATTTGTCCTGAGTATGCTGGTACCCCATATGTGGGGGTAAACCACTGTTTGGGCACACGGTAGAGCTCGGAAGAGAAGGAGCGCCATTTTGGAATTCAGACTTTGATAGAATTGTCTGTGGGTGTTATGTTGCGTTTGCAGAGCCCCTGATGTACCTAAACAGTAGAAACCCCCCACAAGTGACCAAATTTTGGAAACTGGACCCCCTAAGGAACTTATCTAGATATGTGGTGAGAACTTTGAATGCTCAAGTGCTTCACAGAAGTTTATAATGCAGAGTAGTGAAAATAAAAAAATATTTTTTTTCCCACAAAAAAGATTTTTAGCCCCCAAGTTTTTATTTTCACAAGGGTAACAGGAGAAATTGGACCCCAAAAGTTGTTGTCCAATTTATCCAGAGTATGCTGATGCCCCATATGTGGGGGTAAACCACTGTTTGGGCGCACGGCAGAGCTCAGAAGGGAGGGAGCACCATTTGACTTTTTGAGCGCAAAATTGTCTGTCGTGTTTGGAGACCCCCTGATGTACCTAAACAGTGGAAACCCCCCAATTCTAACTCCAACACACCCCTAACCCTAATCTCAACCCGATCCATAATCCTAATCACAACCCTAACGATAATCACAACCCTAACCCCAAAACAGCCCTAATCTCAACTCTAACCATAACCCTAATCAAAACCCTAAATCCAACACACCCCTAACCCTAATCTCAACCCTAACCTCAAACCTAACCCTAATCCTAATACACCCCTAACCCTAATCCCAACCCTAACCTTAACCCTAATCCCAACCCTAACCCTAATCCCAACCTTAATCCCAAACCTAACCCTAATCCCAACCGTAACCCTAATACCAACCCTAATCCAAACCCTAACCCTAATCACAACTCTATCCCTAACTTTAGCCCCAACCCTAACCCTAACCCTAATTTTAGCCCCAACCCTAGCCCTAACCCTAACTTTAGCCCCAATCCTAACCCTAAATTTAAAGCTAACCCTAGCCCTAACTTTAGCCCCAACCATAACCCTAAGGCTACTTTCACACTTGCGTCGTGTGGCATCCGTCACAATCCGTCATTTTGGACAAAAAACGGATCCTGCAAATGTGCCCACAGGATGCCTTTTTTGCCCATAGACTTGTATTACCGACGGATGGCCACACGTCGCGTCCATCGTGCACTGGATCCGTTGTGTTTTGGCGGACCGTCGTCACAAAAAAAGTTCAATGTAACCTTTTTTTTGTACGTCGCGTCCGCCATTTCCACGCATGCGTGGCCGTAAGTCTGCCCCCTCCTCCCCAAGACATAGACTGGGCAGCGGATGCGTTGAAAAACTGCATCCACTGCCCACGTTGTGCACAATTTTCACAACGTGCGTCGGTACGTCGGGCTGACGCATTGCGACCGCCCCGTACCGATGCAAGTGTGAAAGAAGCCTAAGGCTACTTTCACACTAGCGTCGTACTCGGCCCATCGCAGTGTGTCGGGCCGACGTACCGACGCTAGCGTTGTAAGCGCCGCACAACGGGTGCAGAGGATGCTGTTTTTTCAACGCATCCGCTGCCCCATTGTGAGGTGCGGGGAGGCAGGGGCGGAGTTCCGGCCGCGCATGCGCAGTCGGAAATGGCGGACACGTCGCACAAAAAACGTCGCACTGCGCATGCACCCGCCATTTTCTTTGTAGAGGAAGAAGCCGGCCGGCAAGAGGAGACGCAGGAGGACCCGGGGACACCGGGTGAGTATGATAGGGTCCCAGAATCCCCCTATTTCTCTGTCCTCTGATGTGCGATCACATCAGAGGACAGAGAATTACAGATCGCTTTTTTTTTTTTTTGCGGTCGCCGGTAAACAGTTAATTACCGGCGATCGCAAAACAGGGGTCGGTAAAAACCGACCCCGATCATGCTCTTTGGGGTCTCGGCTACCCCCGGCAGCCGAGACCCCAAAGATCTTCCGGGTGCCGGGCGCACTGCGCATGCGCCCGCCATTTTTTCCCGGAAAAAAGATGGCGGCGCCCATCGGGAGCCACGAGGAGCACCGGGGGAGATAGGTGAGTATTGGGGGGCTATTGGGGGCCATCGGGGACACTATTTCTCTGTCCTCCGATGTGCGATCACATCGGAGGACAGAGAAATTAAATGGCAAATCGCGTTTTTTTTTTTTTTTGTTGCGACCGCCGGTAAACGGTTAATTACCGGCGATCGCAACTCGGGGGTCGGTAAAAACCCCCCGAATCATGTTCTCTGGGGTCTCGGCTACCCTCGGCAACCGAGAACCCAGAGAAAATCCGACTCTGGGGGGCGCTATTCACTTTTTCCACAGCGCCGTTAATTAATGGCACTGTGGTTTAAGTACCCTTAGCGGCCGCCGTTAAAAGGCGTATCGGCGGTCGTTAAGGGGTTAAAGAGTCCATAATAACAGGGTCTGTACCACAGGACTGGCGTATAGCAAATGTGGTGCTAATATTCAAAAAGGGGACAAAAACTGAACTCGGTAATTATAGGCCTGTAAGCTTAACCTCTACTGTGGGTAAAATCCTGGAGAGCATTCTAAGGGATGCTATACTGAAGTTTCTGAAGAGGAATTACCTCATGACCCAGTATCAGCACGCACGGGTTTACTAGGGACCGTTCATGTCAGACTAATTTGATCAGCTTCTATGAAGAGATAAGTTCTGGACTGGACCAAGGGAACCCAGTAGATGTAGTGTATACGGACTTTTGGGACTTTTCAAAAGCTTTTGATACGATGCCACACAAAAGCTTGATACATAAAATGAGAATAATGGGGATAGGGGAAAATATGTGTAAGTGGGTTGAGAGCTGGCTCAGGGATAGGAAACAAAGGGTGGTTATTAATGGAGCACACTCGGACTGGGTCGCGGTTAGCAGTGGGGTACCACAGGGGTCAGTATTGGGCCCTCTTCTTTTTAACATATTTATTAATGACCTTGTAAGGGGCATTCAGAGTAGAATTTCAATATTTGCAGATGACACTAAACTCTGCAGGGTAATCAATACAGGGGAGGACAATTTTATATTACAGGATGATTTATGTAAACTAGAAGCTTGGGCTGATAAATGGCAAATGAGCTTTAATGGGGATAAATGTAAGGTCATGCACTTGGGTAGAAGTAATAAGATGTATAACTATGTGCTTAATTCTAAAATTCTGGGCAAAACCGTCAATGAAAAAGACCTGGGTGTATGGGTGGATGATAAACTCATATTCAGTGGCCAGTGTCAGGCAGCTGCTACAAAGGCAAATAAAATAATGGGAAGTATTAAAAGAGGCATTGAAGCTCATGAGGAGAACATAATTTTACCTCTATACAAGTCACTAGTTCGACCACACTTAGAATACTGTGCACAGTTCTGGTCTCCGGTGTATAAGAAAGACATAGCTGAACTAGAGCGAGTGCAGAGAAGAGCGACCAAGGTTATTAGAGGACTGGGGGGTCTGCAATACCAAGATAGGTTATTACACTTGGGGCTGTTTAGTTTGGAAAAACGAAGACTAAGGGGTGATCTTATTTTAATGTATAAATATATGAGGGGACAGTACAAAGACCTTTCTGATGATCTTTTTAATCATAGACCTGAGACAGGGACAAGGGGGCATCCTCTACGTCTGGAGGAAAGAAGGTTTAAGCATAATAACAGTTGTTTAGAAAATGGGGTGCTCACTATTTAATATGGTGCTCAGGATAAAAAATAGAACATCAAAAAGCAAACTCCAGCACACAAAAATGATGAAAATGATTAAGTCATGAATTTATTAGGAATTCCAAATAACATTCCAATGACGGGTTTCCGTCTGTAGGCACCGCATACGTAAAAGAAAAAATTACAGCATTCTTGCAATAATATTCATCACTTCACAGGCAATTATTTCAACGTTTCGGCTAATTAGCCTTTTTCAAGTAAACCTGTATATGTATCTGTAATGATATTTAGAATGAGAAACATCAAATATCAAAATCAATGAAATGTGGAGACGTAGTAGGAATAATGCTGAACAAAATATATTAATGTCATCATTATGATACTCCCTTTAAAATATGTAAGCCCACATGCCGTATATTGAAATGTACCACAAAATGGCGACGAGACCAGAGGAAAACACTGAAACCATCAGTCAAAGAAGAAGACATTCATAAAGAAAAGAAGAAAGAAGAAAGAAAGAAAAACAAAAGAAAGGAAAACTCACAAAGAAGATATGGAATATCAGATTATGGTAGGCGGCCAGAAAAATGCATATATTATACAAGGTGCAGACATAGGTGAACATGTGAGGATACAATGCTAAAAGGTAATGGCCAACCTGTTTCTAATGGAAGCAGGATAAAGTGAAATAAAGAATAGTGACCTGAGCGGGAGAAAGAAAAACTGGAACAAGATATAGAAAAAGATATAGAAAAAAAGTACCATGTGAATGTAGAGGAATAGTTACCAGTGACGGGGGTCCAGTGGCACGGGTCCGTGATGCGGCCGGCTCCGATTTGCGCTGACTGCGCATGCGCGAATTACGCACATTACTGGGTTCTTTTTGGCCCTATGCGGCGCTCTTACTTTCTTCCGGCGCCTGCGCACTGTGGACCTCGACCTCCCTGGTACCCGGAAGTTCTTTTTCCTTCCTCATTCACTGCGGCGGTCTGCCACATATAAGCGCGTCTTTGCGCTCCTCTCTTCACCGCATCACGGACCCGTGCCACTGGACCCCCGTCACTGGTAACTATTCCTCTACATTCACATGGTACTTTTTTTCTATATCTTTTTCTATATCTTGTTCCAGTTTTTCTTTCTCCCGCTCAGGTCACTATTCTTTATTTCACTTTATCCTGCTTCCATTAGAAACAGGTTGGCCATTACCTTTTAGCATTGTATCCTCACATGTTCACCTATGTCTGCACCTTGTATAATATATGCATTTTTCTGGCCGCCTACCATAATCTGATATTCCATATCTTCTTTGTGAGTTTTCCTTTCTTTTGTTTTTCTTTCTTTCTTCTTTCTTCTTTTCTTTATGAATGTCTTCTTCTTTGACTGATGGTTTCAGTGTTCTCCTCTGGTCTCGTCGCCATTTTGTGGTACATTTCAATATACGGCATGTGGGCTTACATATTTTAAAGGGAGTATCATTATGATGACATTGATATATTTTGTTCAGCATTATTCCTACTACGTCTCCACATTTCATTGATTTTGATATTTGATGTTTCTCATTCTAAATATCATTACAGATACATATACAGGTTTACTTGAAAAAGGCTAATTAGCCGAAACGTTGAAATAATTGCCTGTGAAGTGATGAATATTATTGCAAGAATGCTGTAATTTTTTCTTTTACGTATGCGGTGCCTACAGACGGAAACCCGTCATTGGAATGTTATTTGGAATTCCTAATAAATTCATGACTTCATCATTTTCATCATTTTTGTGTGCTGGAGTTTGCTTTTTGATGTTCTATTTTTTCTCCTGAGCACCATATTAAATAGTGAGCACCCCATTTTCTAAACAATTACTCATTTTTTCTGGGTTGTTGCTCCTATACATCCCCTTTTTTCAAATGTCTTTTTTGACTCTATCCTACAATGCAGACGAGACTACAAGTATTATTTCTCAAGTCACGACCCAAGGTACCTTTCTTCATACACCATCAGAACAGCTTCGAACAAGAGACTTCGAGAGAGACCTACGTCGATTGACGGCCTTGGACCTACATGCGATAACTTTGGCCGAGTACCATAAAGTTCAGCGTATTCCGAGAGGGCTCCGTGTTTCACTCAGGCCTACACTTTTTCAAGAGAACACTGACTATTGTGTCAAATTCGAATCCATTCTTAACAAATGTTCTATGGACCTTATAGTTCTCACGATTGATTTTTTACAGAAGGAGATAACAGACTTGAAGGCTAAGATTTCCATTGCTGAACAACAGTTGACTGACACCATTAAGCCAGAGGACTTCAGGACTCTTAAGACTAAACTGGACGACACTATTTCTGAATTTCGGAATAGCCTTCAGGAGAAGAAAAGGACCAAGTTCCTACGTGACACTGATGACTATAAATACAATTCTGTTTACAGATGGCGTTCTACCGGATTTTACAGAGGACAAAGATCATACCGAAGGAACAACAATTCTTTCTCTACCAGTTCCGACAGCGATTTCGGACCCTCCAGGATGCCTTTTTTAGAGTCACGCCGTGTCCGATCCCATAGAGGAAGACGCGGAGGGGAAGGAGGAAATGCAGATCGACAAAGGATGACTATGAGATCCCAGGTAGGAAAACTACTGCACCCAACAACATCGTTTATAACATCTCGTCACAGATCCTCTCCCCAGCTGACATGACACTTCTGCAGAAGGGCCTCACATTCTGCCCAGTCCCCCGGTTTGACTCCTTTGTAGTTGATCAAGAATTACACCGTTTTTTCAGGACCTTAAGACTGAAAGCCCATTTTGCTGCTCGTCCTTATGACCAAATAGTCGAATCCACAGTTATACCAACCAGTTTTTCTCTCAAGTCCCTGGGTCTCAGAATTGGCAGCACTTTTCAACCACCACGTTCATATCATCCTGTTGAGACATTTATCTCAATAGTACAAAGAGATGTTACATCAATCTTGGACTCTATCGATAAGGGACATATGAAGGTCAGAAATAATTTAACTCAGGAAGAATACAGGTCTCTTTCTGAGATCAGGAACAACAAAAGTCTGGTTATCAAGCCTGCTGATAAAGGGGGAGCAATAGTGGTGCTAGATAAGACTTATTACATTGAAGAGATACGTTCACAGCTTAATGATACCACAACCTATATTCCAATACCATGTAATCCCACCTTTGAGATAGCGAAACAGATCAAACAAGTTGTTACCCGTTATCAAGGGTCGGGGACCATTGACTCTAAGTTGGGCGACTTTTTGATCAACATGCATCCGGTCACGCCGGTTTTTTATACGCTCCCGAAAGTGCACAAAAATTTATGGAGACCTCCGGGTAGACCCATAGTCGCGTCCACCAATTCTCTGCTGTCCCCTTTAGCTATCACATTGGACAAAATTCTATCACCTCTGGTGCCCAACATGAAGTCCTTTTTAAAGGATACTACACATTTCCTTAGATTATTAAGGGACGTGGGCCCTCTGCCCCCCAATTCACTCCTAGTCACAATGGATGTGACAAGTCTATATACTAGTATTGGACATCAACAAGGCATTGAGGCTGTCATGAGATATTTACAAATACATACGACCTTCACAACAAATCAATTATCCCTTTGTCAAGATTTACTTGAATTGGTTCTTACTAAGAACTTTTTTCTGTTTGAGGACCAGTACTACATGCAACAGAGGGGTACTGCGATGGGATCCAACGTTGCGCCACCTTATGCCAACATATTTATGGATTTCTTTGAGAATACGTTCATCTACTGTCATCCTATGTTTATGTCTCATGTGCTTTTTTGGCAACGATATATAGACGACGTGTTCATGGTCTGGACAGGCGACGTAGATGCATTACTTAGTTTCCATGGTGACCTTAACACCTGTACACCAGACATTTCATTCTCTATTCAACATGATTGTAACTCCATCAATTTTTTAGATACATTGGTATTGATAAAGGCAGACGGTACTGTTGAGACTGACCTATATGTAAAGCCGACTGACAAAAACAGCCTACTTCTTTACACCAGCAGCCATCCTCAACATGTGAAGACGGCTTTACCCAAGTCACAACATGAGAGGATCAGGAGGATAGTATCAGATCCATTAGTGCGTTCCCGTAGACATCTTGAGATGGACTTGAAATTTCGGGACAGGGGTTACCCTTCAACTATTTCCAGAGTAAGAAATAGCACCGACACAGTGATATCTGATAAAAATAAGAGCCCAAGGTTGGCTTTTGTTAATATGTTTCACCCTTTTAAACGACCAATACATCAGAGTATATTCAGACACTGGAACATCTTACAGACTGCTTACCCCGATATCCCAGAATTTAAATCATTGCCATTGATCTGCAATAAGAGATCTGACAATCTCAGGAACCATCTGGTCAGAGCAGACATCGGCTCAGCAATTATTACACCGCGACAACGCACTCTGAGCACTCCACGAAAAGGGACATTCCCTTGTTTAGGTTGCCAACAATGTTCCAATGTCATCAAGGGAGATTTCTTCTCCCATCCACGTACCGGACAAAGATTTCAGATTCCGGGTCACTTTACATGTGACTCCACATACGTGGTGTATCTCGTCAAATGTCCATGCGGTGTCGGATATGTTGGCGAGACTACCCAACATATCCGGGACCGCATTTCTAAACATAAGTCCACCATTAGGTGCTCACGTGGTTTACTTCCTATTCCTGCTCATTTCCTAGAAAATAGACATTCTATTGCACAATTGCGTTTTCAGGTAATTGACTACGTTCCCCCGCTCAGAAGAGGCGGAGATAGGATTAAAAAGCTCAAGGCCCGTGAATCATATTGGATTCACAAACTGCAGACCCTCTCTCCCCTTGGACTCAACAGAGATTACGATATTATTTACTAATAATTAGCAGAGGCCTGTCCTGTTAATTTTGATTGAGTCTACCATTGATGTTTTTGTCTGTTATCTTCATTTATTGTTATCCTTATTTATTATTATGTGTATTTTTACTTGTAAGGTTTTACCCAGTCTTTTCCTTTTTTTCTTCCTTTTTTCCTTTTTTTCCCTCCCCTTTTATCCTTTTTTGGGTCCTAGGTTTTATCACTGGCTGTTAGCATCTTTAGTCTCCCTATTTTTTTCTTTAATTTTAGGTTCCTTCTTTCTAACATTTTTTTCTTCTTTTTGCAGGCCGGCTCCGATTTGCGCTGACTGCGCATGCGCGAATTACGCACATTACTGGGTTCTTTTTGGCCCTATGCGGCGCTCTTACTTTCTTCCAGCGCCTGCGCACTGTGGACCTCGACCTCCCTGGTACCCGGAAGTTCTTTTTCCTTCCTCATTCACTGCGGCGGTCTGGCACATATAAGCGCGTCTTTGCGCTCCTCTCTTCACCGCATCACGGACCCGTGCCACTGGACCCCCGTCACTGGTAACTATTCCTCTACATTCACATGGTACTTTTTTTCTATATCTTTTTCTATATCTTGTTCCAGTTTTTCTTTCTCCCGCTCAGGTCACTATTCTTTATTTCACTTTATCCTGCTTCCATTAGAAACAGGTTGGCCATTACCTTTTAGCATTGTATCCTCACATGTTCACCTATGTCTGCACCTTGTATAATATATGCATTTTTCTGGCCGCCTACCATAATCTGATATTCCATATCTTCTTTGTGAGTTTTCCTTTCTTTTGTTTTTCTTTCTTTCTTCTTTCTTCTTTTCTTTATGAATGTCTTCTTCTTTGACTGATGGTTTCAGTGTTCTCCTCTGGTCTCGTCGCCATTTTGTGGTACATTTCAATATATGGCATGTGGGCTTACATATTTTAAAGGGAGTATCATTATGATGACATTAATATATTTTGTTCAGCATTATTCCTACTACGTCTCCACATTTCATTGATTTTGATATTTGATGTTTCTCATTCTAAATATCATTACAGATACATATACAGGTTTACTTGAAAAAGGCTAATTAGCCGAAACGTTGAAATAATTGCCTGTGAAGTGATGAATATTATTGCAAGAATGCTGTAATTTTTTCTTTTACGTATGCGGTGCCTACAGACGGAAACCCGTCATTGGAATGTTATTTGGAATTCCTAATAAATTCATGACTTAATCATTTTCATCATTTTTGTGTGCTGGAGTTTGCTTTTTGATAAGCATAATAACAGACACGGATTCTTTACTGTAAGAGCAGTGAGACTATGGAACTCTCTGCCGTATGATGTTGTAATGAGTGATTCATTACTTAAATTTAAGAGGGGACTGGATGCCTTTCTTGAAAAGTATAATGTTACAGGGTATATACACTAGATTCCTTGATAGGGCATTGATCCAGGGAACTAGTCTGATTGCCGTATGTGGAGTCGGGAAGGAATTTTTTTCCCCAATGTGGAGCTTACTCTTTGCCACATGGGTTTTTTTGCCTTCCTCTGGATCAACATGTTAGGGCATGTTAGGTTAGGCTATGGGTTGAACTAGATAGACTTAAAGTCTTCCTTCAACCTTAACCCCTTCCTGACATCGGACGGGATAGTAAATCCGACGTCAGGTCCCCTGCTTTGATGCAGGGCTCCGCGGTGAGCCCGCATCAAAGCCGGGACATGTCAGCTGTTTTGAACAGCTGACATGTGCCCGCAATAGGCGCGGGTAAAATCGCGATCTGCCCGCGCCTATTAACTAGTTAAATGCCGCTGTCAAACGCAGACAGCGGCATTTAACTACCGCATCCGGCCGGGCGGCCGGATATGACGTCATCGCCGACCCCCGTCACATGATCGGGGGTCGGCGATACTTCTGAATGGTAACCATAGAGGTCCTTAAGACCTCTATCGTTACAGATCGCCGGCAGCTGTGAGCGCCACCCTGTGGTTGGCGCTCACAGCACACCTGCAATTCTGCTGTGTAGCAGCGATCTTATGATCGCTGCTACATAGCAGAGCAGATCGGGTTGTGCCTGCTTCTAGCCTCCCATGGAGGCTATTGAAGCATGGCAAAAGTGAAAAAAAAAAGTAAAAAAAAATGTGAAAAAAAAAAAACATAAAAGTTTAAATCACCCCCTTTCGCCCCAATCAAAATAAATCAATAAAAAAAAAATCAAACCTACACATATTTGGTATCGCCGCGTTCAGAATCGCCCGATCTATCAATAAAAAAAAGCATTAACCTGATCGCTAAACGGCGTAATGAGAAAAAAAATCAAAACGCCAGAATTACGTTTTTTTGGTCGCCGCGACATTGCATTAAAATGCAATAACGGGCGATCAAAAGAACGTATCTGCACTGAAATGGTATCACTAAAAACGCCAGCTCGGCACGCAAAAAATAAGCCCTCACCTGACCCCAGATCACGAAAAATTGAGACACTACGGGTATCGGAAAATGGCGCAATTTTTTTTTTTTTTAGCAAAGTTTGGAATTTTTTTTCACCACTTAGGTAAAAAATAATCTAGTCATGCTAGGTGTCTATGAACTCGTAATCGCATGTAAAGTAAGCTGCGGAGACACCATCACGTGTTTCTCAATGCAAGCAATGAATAGCCAGGCCTTTCTCCGGGAAGGAACAACCACGGGAAGGGCAGCATCCAATAAAGGAAGACCACCTATGCCAAGCATGGTATCCATCCACAAACAGCTGTTTCGGGGTTTTTGCCCCTCATCAGTGTGGAGTAGAAAACTGGCTATTAGGAGCAGTGCCTGGTGAAAGGCTATGAAGGAACAGATGAATCACCTAGGGGAGACCAAAACATCCAACACTGCAGAGACACCATCACGTGTTTCTCAACGCAGTGATCCAGAACACTGCCCCCATCTCTTATGGGAAATATGCAAACGCATGTAAAGTAAGCTGCGGAGACACCATCACGTGTTTCTCAACGCAAGCAATGAATAGCCAGGCCTTTTTCTGGGAAGGAACAACTACGGGAAGGGCAGCATCCAATAAAGGAGAATATCCAATAAAGGAAGACCACCTATGCCAAGCATAGTATCCATCCACAAACAGCTGTTTCGGGGTTTTTGCCCCTCATCAGTGTGGAGTAGGAAACTGGCTATAACCCCGAAATACCCCGGAGAAAGGCCTGGCTATTCATTGCTTGCGTTGAGAAACACGTGATGGTGTCTCCGCAGCTTACTTTACATGCGTTTGCATATTTCCCATAAGGGATGGGGGCAGTGTTCTGGATCACTGCGTTGAGAAACACGTGATGGTGTCTCCGCAGTGTTGGATGTTTTGGTCTCCCCGAGGTCATTCATCTGTTCCTTCATTAGCCTTTCACCAGGCACTGCTCCTAATAGCCAGTTTCCTACTCCACACTGATGAGGGGCAAAAACCCCGAAACAGCTGTTTGTGGATGGATACCATGCTTGGCATAGGTGGTCTTCCTTTATTGGATATTCTCCTTTATTGGATGCTGCCCTTCCCGTGGTTGTTCCTTCCCGGAGAAAGGCCTGGCTATTCATTGCTTGCGTTGAGAAACACGTGATGGTGTCTCCGCATCTTACTTTACATGCGTTTGCATGTTTCCCATAAGGGATGGGGGCAGTGTTCTGGATCACTGCGTTGAGAAACACGTGATGGTGTCTCCGCAGTGTTGGATGTTTTGGTCTCCCCGAGGTCATTAATCTGTTCCTTCATATGAACTCGTAATGACCTGGAGAATCATAATGGCAGGTCAGTTTTAGCATTTATTGAACCTAGCAAAAAAGCCAAGCAAAAAACAAGTGTGGGATTGCACTTTTTTTGCAATTTCACCGCACTTGGAATTTTTTTCGCGTTTTCTAGCACACGACATGGTAAAACCAATGATGTCGTTCAAAAGTACAACTCGTCCCGCAAAAAATAAGCCCTCACATGGCCAAATTGACGGAAAAATAAAAAAGTTATGGCTCTGGGAAGGTGGGGAGTGAAAAACGAAAACGGAAAAATGGAAAATCCCACGGTCATGAAGGGGTTAATAACTATGTAAGGTGAAGGAGAAGTTGATGAAAAATATGCTGCTGCTGAGGATGATGAAGAAGAAAGTGTGGGGAAAGTAATAAAGAAGGTGAACAGCATGGAAGTAATGAAACATAAATATCTGACTAAATATAAAAAATATTAACATTGTCAATATCTTTGTAACTCCAAACATCTTAAAAAAAAAAAAATAATTCCTACTATTCCATTTGATTGGGCTAAACCCCTTTGCCTTTAATGTCTCCGCCACCTCCCCAATACATCCAACATTATTCTTAGTTGTTTTCCTTCATGTAGAATTAACCTTATTATTTTAATTCCGATATTTTTTTCCCATTGACTTGCATTGGTATCGGGTATCGGCGATATCCGATATTTTTTGGATATCGGCCGATCCAATCCAATACAGATATTTTCGAATATCGGAAGGTATCGCTCAACACTAATGCTAAATAAACAAACAGCAAGTATACAATCCTTTATTTGAAATAAAAAGACACACAGTTTTACTTTTTTATTTGCAAATAACAAACACAGTTCCTAACACCCACGTTATTTCAATTATATTATTTTTATTTCCTTCCTCAAATTTACTTCAGTTCATTTTTCAATGGATTTGTACAGATTGATGCCGCCTACAAAGATGGAAACAATTCTAAAATGATTCTTCTTAGCATGAATTTTGTTACATGACAAAAAACTGCTGTTTTAACTAAATTGTGGAGAAACCGGGGTCAGTGGGTGCTCTCCGTCCGCTAACCAGGCTGTCTTTAGCAAGACTGCATGGACCAAGGCTCATTGTGCAGACTTTTTCTATCTAAAATGTACAGCAGGAGCCTGCAGCTATTAGCAGTAACCAATTATGTTATTGCAACTAATGATTGCCAGGGTTGCATTTCATATGAAAAAATTTGATGTAACTGACCAAACTCTGAAAGTAAAAACGGACACTGAACAAACTGATAAAACTTTGATAAAGAAACTGATGAAACTTGGACTGCCTGAATGAGGTCTTAAACTAAGACTAAACAGCAACATGCATAGTGTAACATGACAATAATGGTGTTACATTCTCATGTGCTTATTAATGGAGTCAGGTGGTGACCCATGACCTACCACAACTTGACCATCTTAAAAAATTCCAGAGTTGCATAGTTATTTGGCTCGAAATAAGGTAAATATGGTAGATAACTACAGTAAGCAGATTACCTGGGTCAAGGTTAGTGTGGAATTTTCCAGCTATCTCTAACGTCCTCACCTTTGCTCCAGAAAATCAACGGATCATTGATCATTGAGCTCTGTTTACATCTGACATCAGACTTGTCTGAGACATGTACTAGCTGGTTTATAATAAAATATGGTGGGATCTAATCTAATAGAACCTCTATTTTTTAGATCTAGAAGCTTTTTTGGTCAATCCCCGCCAACATTAATCTACTAATAAAATCCACACAAGTGAATACAGTTTCCTAGGTTAATAATCGCAATCTATCCATAAAAATACATTGCAATACAGAGGATCCGTATGGGAACCGATATTTTTTTTGCGCACCCATAGGTTTGGATAGGTGAGTGTCATCCGAATTCCAGAAGAGAATAAATAGTGCTTGCTGACATTTTTTCATACTCACATTTGATAAATGACAGAGAACAGTAATCTGAACAGTCCAGCTGAATATTGTTGGTCAATGTGCTGTTCGATATGACAATAATCATATCTGTAGGTCTTTTATTAAATAAAAAATACTTCACGTAACTATGATACATTACAACTGAAACACAACAGAACAAAACATAAGAACAAAGCTCCAATCAGACGACAACAAACGACAAAAATCACAAATAAATAAACCAGAAATGGAACCAAAATGGAGAAAGTTCATGACCTACAAATCAGGTACAAGAAAGAAAAATTCCAATAAAATAAAGAAAGCAAAACTAAAAGACAACAAACAAAATACTCATAACTTACATGAATACCCCCGTAAAAATAATAAATAATAAATAGTATAAAATCATGTAAGATCCCCGGCCCAGCTTCATTCATACTACTATATACAACCCCAACTACATTCACACCGTCCTATATACAATATATACACTATAAACATATTACACTAAACCGATTTCTACAACACTGCAAACACAACAAAACCCTACTGGTCCCATTGCCTTACCTTCAGTCACCCCCTTAAACCACCACATTCACCCTACAACAAACCTAAATACAATACAGTGTACAAAATTAACATTTTTTTTTTCCATTTTTTTTTTTTTCCCCATTATTATTATTATTTTTTAAATATATATATAAACACACACCTACACTAACTATCCCGCCACCCTGATTCAGCTCTTACCACAAAGTTCAGGAATTATCCGAGCTAGGATCAGGCCTCAAAGTTTTCCCCAGGCGTGGCCTGGGCCAAGCCAGATCAGTCTCTTATCACCGCCATTGAACCCCCCAATCCCCCCACCCAACCTAACTTAGACCCTCTATTATACACGATATATACAATACATACAATACACTATATACAATATATACATAAACCAACATCACAGTACACAACCTTCATACTCACCACCCAAGGCTCAAGTTCGATGCCTGCAAACCTTCTATTGAGGGAACAGAAATACAAAACAAAAATCTAGGGTGTAAAGATATCAGCCCACCACCAGAATATAGGAGCGCTAACGGACTAAGGCACCCTAAAGGAGAAACCCCTCCAGAGATGGGCCGCCCTCTGGGCACCCAGTCTTTCGCACTCCAGAGAATGCACCTTCACCAGGGCACCTAGGATGCTGCTACAAACTTCATCTACACGGAGGATTTTACTCTGCATCGAAACTAAAACTCGTGCGTTCCACGTGAAGTACCTGACCACTGCATTAACTAAGAAAAAAGTGGCTCGATCCCTTCTCCCGAGGTCTCTGAACGCTTCATAGGCCCACTCAGCATAGGACAGAGTGGCCAGCCGCGGCCAACCAATGGAAGCGCTCACCCTGTTGTACACCTCTGTATTAAAGGGACAATGAAGCAGGAAGTGCTCCATGCTTTCCAGCATGGAAGCACAAGCCTCACGGGGATAATTCCTGTCCTCGGAGCTCCTGTACTTCAAATTGTCCCTCACATACAACTTACCTTGGAAGCAGCGCCAAGTCAAGTCCCAATACTTCTTGGGGATCCTGCTAGAATTTAACAAACTTAACCCAACCTCTAGATCCCGACTTGGGCAGTACTTGAGGACCAATGGTTTCTGAAAATGCGAAAGCAAGACCCACATGTCAAGGGGTTTAACAGACATATCTGTACAGCGCTCGTTTGTATATGCCCTATTAGACGAAGGTCCTACATGAGAGACTCAACCGTCATTAATTCAATGTTCCCCTAATCAAACACTGAAGACGGATTTTCTAACACCGATAATCCCTTTAATCTTCTTAGAATTTTAACCATCATTAGGTTTCCTTGAGGTGTCATTGATATTTTTCATATGCCAAAAAACCTTTTGGATCAGATTTACATCAGAGTTTGTCAGTGCGAGTTTTTATCATCTGATTTTTATCAGTGATTTTTCTATTTTTAACTTAAGGTAATTTACTAATGCTTATCCAATTAAACAAATATAATAATTAGGACAGAACTAGGATGGCACAGACTTATATTGATCCATGCCTCGGCCATTACTCTGTTTTTTGGTGCAAACCACACTGTCTGTAAAAATACACTGTGTTCCAAAATATTATGCAAATAATATTTCCTCATATTTTCTCTAAATAACCTATCTGAATTGCAGTCATTGTTATTTTCCAGTCATCTACTATTCTAGTATAATTGCAATGTTTTGGAAAAAAATGCCTATGAAAACAGTATCTTTTTAAAAAAAATAAACACTCAAAATGCATGTTCCAAATTATTATGCACAGCAGAGTTTTCATCCTTTTTTTTTTATTTTGAACAAAAAAATAGTCAATTGTGAAGTTATAAGCATTATCAGCTTATTACAAAATGAAAAACAGTTTTCAAGTGAAAACTTTATTCTAGGTGATGTTACATTTGCACGTAGGACCCCTTGTTCAAAAGAAGCTTCTGAACTCTCTCGTCCATTGAATTTGTCAGTTTTTGGATGGTTTCTGCTTCAATTGTTTTGCATGTGGACAGAATACCCTCCCAGAGCTGTTGCTTAGATGTGAACTGCCTCCCGCCATCATAGACACTCCTTTTGATGATGCTCCAGAGGTTCTCAATGGGGTTGAGGTCAGGGGAAGATGGTGGCCACACCATAAGTTTGTCCTCTTTTATGCCCATAGCAGCCAGAGATGCAGATGTATTTTTTGCAGCATGAGACGGTGCATTATCATGCATGAAAATGATCTTGCTGCGGAAAGCACAGTTCTTCCTCTTGAACCATGGCAGGAAGTGTTGTTTTAGAAACTCCACATAGATTATGGAGTTCATCTTTACCCCTTCAGGGATCATAAAGGGGCCGACAATCTCTCTCTCCATGATTCCAGCCCAAAACATTACTCCACCTCCTCCTTGTTGGCGCCTTAGCCGTGTTTTCATGGGGTGTCCATCAATCAGCCATCCTCCACTCCATCCATCTGGACCATCGAGAGTTGCACGGCACTCATCGGTGAACAAAACAGTTTGGAAGTCAGTCTTCATGTATCGTTTGGCCCACTGGAGCCGTTTCTGCTTGTTGCAGTGGATAGAGGTGGTCAACAGGATGGCTTACACACAGCTGAAAACCTCTGACGGACCCTGCATCTTGTTGTTCTGGGGACGTTGGAGGCACCAGCAGCTTCAAAAACTTGTCTGCTGCTATGAAAATGCATTTTAGCAGCTGCTCTTTTAACCTTACGCAATTGCCTGTTGGAAAGAGTCCTCAATTTTTCTTTATCAGCACGCACACGTGTGTGCTGGGAATCAGCTACATACTTTTTGATTGTGCGATGATCACGATGAAGTGTCTTGGCAATGTTGATTGTAGTCATGCCTTGACCTAAATACTCCACAATTTGTTGCTTCTCAGCAGCCGACACATCCTTTTTCTTTCCCATACAAAAATGTAGGCTGCTTAATAATGTGGAACAGCCTTCTTAAGTAGTCTTGCCTTTATTTGGACACACCTGCCAAACTAATTTGCACAGTTATCTGCAATTGCTTTCAGTGATATAAAGAGCCCTGACACACATCACCATCAATGAGTTTAAATGACAAACAAAAAAATTCTAACCTTATCACTCCTAAACTCTATGTGCATAATAATTTGGAACACAGTGTATATGAACTTGTGAACTTCCCCATATACTATATGGGTATGTTCCCATGATCCAGAAGTAGCAGCGCTTTGGACACAGTATATGTTCGCTATGCCCAAAGCGCTACCTTCTACAAAATGCAGGTACATCCCCATCTGTTCACTGAACCATGAGGATTTCACGCATTCAATACATTTGTATTGATGTAATACAGTATCTGTTGAATTGACATGCTGCGGTCAAGATATGTGCCCCCGTGCACAGACATTCATAGTGGACATGGGATTTCTAGAAATCCCATCCACTATGCTGTAACATCTGATGCTGTAGGTTTGACAATGCACAATGGTGCTATATAAATAAACTAGATGTTTCCAGCCAGCTAACGCTCGGCACACTCATTGCTATCTAATTAACGCTGCTGGTGATTAAACTAAAGTAAATAATGACAACATTCAATAGCGCTTACGCAGGTGGTAAATTAGCTTAAAATGAAGTTAATAACAATAGTGTGGTGATGCGTTGTGGGCAGGATTATGTGTGGTGATGTGGTGAGTGCGGGATTATGTGTGGTAATGGGGTGGGGTGCGGGATTATGTGTGGTAATGGGGTGGGGGGCGGGATTATGTGTGGTAATGGGGTGGGGGGCGGGATTATGTGTGGTAATGGGGTGGGGGGTGGGATTATGTGTGGTAATGGGGTGGGGGGGCGGGATTATGTGTGGTAATGGGGTGGGGGGCAGGATTATGTGTGGTAATGTGGTGGGGGTGGGATTATGTGTGGTAATGGGGTAGGGGGGCGGGATTATGTGTGGTAATGGGGTGGGGGCGGGATTATGTGTGGTAATGGGGTGGGGGGGCGGGATTATGTGTGGTAATTGGGTGGGGGTGGGATTATGTGTGGTAATGGGGTGGGGGTGGGATTATGTGTGGTAATGGGGTGGGGGCGGGATTATGTGTGGTAATGGGGTGCGGGGGCGGGATTATGTGTGGTAATATGATGGGGGTGGGATTATGTGTGGTGATGTGTTGGGGGGCGGGATTATGTGTGGTGATTTTTTATGTGTGGTGATGTGTTGGGGGGCGGGATTATGTGTGGTGATTTTTTATGTGTGGTGATGTGTTGGGGGGCGGGATTATGTGTGGTAATGTGGTGGGGGCGGGGATTATGTGTGGTAATGTGGTGGGGGGTGGGATTATGTGTGGTAATGTGGGGGGCGGGATTATGTGTGGTGATGTGTTGGGGGTGGGTTTATGTGTGGTGATGTGGTGGGGGCGGGATTATGTGTGGTGATGTGTTGGGGGTGGGTTTATGTGTGGTGATGTGGTGGGGGCGGGATTATGTGTGGTGATGTGTTGGGGGTGGGTTTATGTAAGGTGATGTGGTGGGGGGCGGGATTATGTGTGGTAATGGGGTGGGGGGGTTATGTATGGTGATGTGTTGTTGGGGCGGGATTGTGTGGTGATGTGTTGAAGGGGCGGCATTATTAGTGGTGATGTGGTGGGGGGCAGGTTTATGTGTGGAGATGTGGTGGGGGGCAGGATTTGTGGGGGGTGGGATTGTGTGTGGTGATGTGGTGCGGATTGTGTGTGGTAATGTGGTGGGGGTGGGATTATGTGTGGTAATGAGGTGGGGGGCAGGACTATGTGTGGTAATGGGGTGGGGGGTGGGATTATATGTGGTAAAGTGGTGGGGGGCGGGATTATGTGTGGTAATGTGGTGGGGGGCGGGATTATGTGTGGTAATGTGGTGGACAATGGACAAAACAGAATTCATCATCTTTCCCCCATCTCACGTGACCCCCCCAACGAACCTATCCATTACAGTAAATGGCTGCCCACTCTCCCCAGTCCCACAAGCTCGCTGCCTCGGGGTAATCCTTGACGCTGATCTCTCCTTCAAACCACATATCCAAGCCCTTTCCACTTCCTGCCGACTTCAACTCAAAAATATTTCACGAATCCGTTCATTCCTCAACCAAGAATCTGCAAAAACCCTAGTCCATGCCCTCATCATCTCTCGCCTCGACTACTGCAACCTCCTGCTCTGTGGCCTCCCCTCGAACACTCTCGCACCCCTCCAATCTATTCTAAACTCTGCTGCCCGACTAATCCACCTGTCCCCCCGCTATTCTCCGGCCTCTCCCCTCTGTCAATCCCTTCACTGGCTCCCCATTGCCCAGAGACTCCAGTACAAAACCCTAACGATGACATACAAAGCCATCCACAACCTGTCTCCTACATACATCTGCAACCTCGTCTCCCGGTACTTACCTACACACAACCCATGATCCTCACAAGATCTCCTTCTCTACTCCCCTCTTATCTCCTCTTCCCACAATCGTATACAAGATTTCTCTCGCGTATCACCCCTACTCTGGAACCTTCTACCACAACATATCAGACTCTCACCTACCATCGAAATCTTCAAAAAGAACCTGAAGACCCACCTCTTCCGACAAGCCTACAACTTGCAGTAACCACCGATCAACCAAACCGCTCCA
Source organism: Ranitomeya variabilis (assembly GCF_051348905.1). Lineage (NCBI taxonomy): Eukaryota > Metazoa > Chordata > Amphibia > Anura > Dendrobatidae > Ranitomeya > Ranitomeya variabilis. Next base: position 547,433,825 of record NC_135233.1, on the reverse strand, counting down.
TGACCAGCTCTATCCTCACCTACTGTATTCTCACCCATCCCTTGTAGATTGTGAGCCTTCGTGGGCAGGGTCCTCACTCCTCCTGTACCAGTTATGACTTGTATTGTTTAAGATTATTGTACTTGTTTTTATTATGTATACCCCTCCTCACTTGTAAAGCGCCATGGAATAAATGGCGCTATAACAATAAATAATAATAAAATAATAATAATAGTGATGTGGTGGGGGCGGGATTATCTGTGGTAATGTGGTGGGGGGCGGGATTATGTGTAGTAATGTGGTGGGGTGGTGGGATTATGTGTGGTGATGAGGTGGGGGGTGGGATTATGTGTGGTAATGTGGTGGGGGGATGGGATTATGTCTGGTAATGTGGTGGGGGGATTATGTGTTTTAATATGGTGGGGACGGGATTATGTGTGGTAATGTGGTGGGGAATGGGATTATCTGTGGTAATGTGGGGGGCGGGATTATGTGTGGTAATGTGGTGAGGGGGCAGGATTATCTGTAGTAATGTGGTGGGGGCGGGATTATGTGTGGTAATGTGGTGGGGGTGGGATTATGTGTGGTAATGTGGTGGGGGCAGGATTATGTGTGGTAATGTGGTGGGGGGTGGGATTATCTGTGGTAATGTGGGGGCGGGATTATGTGTAGTAATGTGGTGGGGTGGCGGGATTATGTGTGGTAATGTGGTGAGGGCGGAATTGTGTGTGGTAATTGGGTGGGGGCAGGATTATGTGTGGTAATGGGGTGGGGGGGCAGGATTATGTGTGGTAATGGGGTGGGGGCGCGGGATTAAGTGTAGTAATGTGGTGGGGTGGCGGGATTATGTGTGATGATGTGGTGGGGGGGCAGGATTATGTGTGGTGATGTGTTAGGGGGCGGGATTGTGTGGTGATGTGTTGGGGGGCGGGATTATGTGTGGTAATGGGGTGGGGGGCGGGATTGTGTGTGGTAATGGGGTGGGGGGCAGGATTATGTGTGGTAATAGGGTGGGGGGTGTCACCTGCTTAACCCAGCAGGACGTACGGCGGCGTCTAAAAATCACTAAAATTGACAAATCTCTGGGCCCGGATGGGATACACCCCCGAGTACTGCAGGAATTAAGTACAGTCATTGATAGACCATTATTTTTAATCTTTAAAGAGTCCATAATGACAGGGTCTGTACCACAGGACTGGCGTATAGCAAATGTGGTGCTAATATTAAAAAAGGGGACAAAAACTGAACTCGGTAATTATAGGCCTGTAAGCTTAACCTCTACTGTGGGTAAAATCCTGGAGGGCATTCTAAAGGATGCTATACTGGAGTATCTGAAGAGGAATTACCTCATGATCCAGTATCAGCACGGGTTTACTAGGGACCGTTCATGTCAGACTAATTTGGTCAGCTTCTATGAAGAGGTAAGTTCCGGACTGGACCAAGGGAACCCAGTAGATGCAGTGTATATGGACTTTTCAAAAGCTTTTGATACGGTGCCACACAAAAGCTTGATACATAAAATGAGAATAATGGGGATAGGGGAAAATATGTGTAAGTGGGTTGAGAGCTGGCTCAGGGATAGGAAACAAAGGGTGGTTATTAATGGAGCACACTCGAACTGGGTCGCGGTTAGCAGTGGGGTACCACAGGGGTCAGTATTGGGCCCTCTTCTTTTTAACATATTTATAAATGACCTTGTAGGGGGGCATTCAGAGTACAATTTCAATATTTGCAGAAGACACTAAACTCTGCAGGGTAATCAATACAGGGGAGGACAATTTTATATTACAGGGTGATTTATGTAAACTAGAAGCTTGGGCTGATAAATGGCAAATGAGCTTTAATGGGGATAAATGTAAGGTCATGCACTTGGGTAGAAGTAATAAGATGTATAGCTATGTGCTTAATTCTAAAACTCTGGGCAAAACCATCAATGAAAAAGACTTGGGTGTACGGGTGGATGACAAACTCATATTCAGTGGCCAGTGTCAGGCAGCTGCTACAAAGGCAAATAAAATAATGGGATGTATTCAAAGAGGCATAGATGCTCATGAGGAGAACATAATTTTACCTCTATACAAGTCACTAGTTCGACCACACTTAGAATACTGTGCACAGTTCTGGTCTCCGGTGTATAAGAAAGACATAGCTGAACTAAAGCGGGTGCAGAGAAGAGCGACCAAGGTTATTAGAGGACTGGGGGGACTGCAATACCAAGATAGGTTATTACACTTGGGGCTGTTTAGTTTGGAAAAACGAAGACTAAGGGGTGATCTTATTTTAATGTATAAATATATGAGGGGACAGTACAAAGACCTTTCTGATGATCTTTTTAATCATAGACCTGAGACAGGGACAAGGCGTTCTCTTTACTACGGGCTCTGTGAAGTAACAGAGTTAGTTTATTCTATATTGCTTCGCCGCCTTACTTAGCAGCAGGTTCTTTCCTGCACGGTGGATCCCGGGTTGCGAACGCACCTATCCCATCTAATAAATACATTCGGTGCGTTCCGCCAACCCTAACACTTTGTTACTTATTTTTCAATCGATGCTCCGTATGTTCTCCTTATTCACATGATGTGTTTGGAGCGGATTTGGTGAGCTTGGGGGTGGGCGTTACTATTCGCCACACCCTCGACCTCACAAAAATGTACTTGGGATTTCTGTTATCAATAATGCAGGACAATGCCAGACATCATGTGGCTGGAGTGTGTCAGCAGTTCCTGCAAGATGAAGGCATTGAAGCTATGGACTGACTCACCTATTCCCCAGATCTGAATCCGATTAAACACATCTGGGATATCATGTCTCGCACTATCCATCAATGCCACTTTGAACCACAGACTGTCCAGGAGTTGGCGGATGCTTTAGTCCAGGTCTGGGAGGAGATCCCTCAGGAGACCATACGCCGCCTCATCAGGAGCATGCCCAGGCATTGTAGGGAGGTCATACTGGCAAGTGGAGGCCCCACACACTACTGAGCATCATTTCCTTGTCTTAAGGCATATCCACTGAAGTTGGATCAGCCTGTAACTTCATTTTCCACTTTGATTTTGAGCATCATTCCAACTTCAGACCTCTGTGGGATATTAGTTGTAATTTACGTAGATCATTTTTAGGTTTTATTTTTCTCAACACATTCCACTATGTAATGAATAAAGATTTACAACTGGAATATTTCATTCAGTGATATCTAGGATGTGGGATTTTAGTGTTCCCTTTATTTTTTTGGACATTGTATATGGTAGAGGTTTGTACTCACTCAGCTGCGTTTGAGGTAGGCACAGGACGCGGTATTGCTGCAATCTCCAGGCAAGTATCTTCAATATTCATAAACTGCTCCGGATGGCGAAACAAAACAGAGCCTTTTCTGGCACAAAGTGAAAACAAACTGCAATTAAGTAGTTTATATAGGGTCATTCCACATCAAGTGGACCAGTTTTAAAAATCGTCCCCACTCGACCTTCTCCGATTTTGCTGAAAATTTATTCACACCTCCAGCCACAGACACTAAATGAAAGACTCAGCCTCCATTTTATCAGCCAAACCACGCCCCTGGGGGTTGGGATATGTGAGTGGTCATTCCCACCCATCTCTTACGACTGCTCATAAAAACCCGGCCCTGGAATTGCCAAATAACTTTCTCAGCACTATATGTGCTGGAGCATGCTTCCAAGCTCACATCACCACATCTAATAGCTGAGTTGACACATATCTCCCTTCAAAGACTCATTCAGCAGCCATCTTACAAACATATATATTCCTTGCATTGCAATCAGAGGTGTATATACCATACTCACTCCCTGTGAGTTCCCCCAATAACTGGCCTAGTAATGCAAAAAACCGCAGCCATCCCATATCAGTCAATTGCATAGTTGTCTTGATGATTGGAGGCAGCGGGATTGCGTTCCCATGACGAAGTGGTACCAGTAGAGGGATCTGCGTGAACTCCCCCAGATAGTATCCTTGACACTGTAAGAACAAATTTACAATATTATAGCTCTTTTTGTTTGTTTGCTTTTTTAAATAAATTTAAAAAACCATGAAGACTCCCTTTAATTCTATCTTGTAGCTCTAAAACATAGTTATATGTTGGTCTTCCCTGCAGCACAAGTGCTCACTCAGATATCAGATTTTCTCTTACAAGTTCTGTATTTTCCACAGCTAGAACTTGTAACTATTAGGCCTCTTTCACACGTCAGTGTCTCCGGTACGTGTACTGACAGTTTTCTCACGTACCGGAGACACTAACACATGTAGACCCATTCAAATGAATGGGTCTATGCACATGTCTCCGTGTTTTCACGGACCATGTGTCCGTGTTGAAAACAGTACAGCAATACGTCCTGCACACGTGCACACGGAGAACAGTGTGCACTCTCCTCCGTGTGCACGTACCACCCGCAGGAGAGACAGCGCTACAGTAAGCGCTGTCCCCCCTGTGTGGTGCTGAAGCCGGCATTTATCTCTTCTCCCCCGCAGGAGAGAAGAGATGAAAGATCAAGTTTTTTTTCTTTTTTGTTAAAAACAAGAGAAATACTCACCCAGCTCCTGCGATGTCTCCACTCTCCTCTCAGCGCTGGCAGCTTGTCCTGTGTGAGCGGTCACGTGGGACCGCTCATTACAGTGGTGAATATGCGCATATTCATCACTGTAATGAGCGGTCCCACGTGACCGCTCACACAGGGCAGGCTGCCGGCGCTGAGAGGAGACATCGTGGGAGCAGGGTGAGTATTTCTCTGAAAGGGGCCAGGCGGCCCACTGGGGATGGGAGGCGGGAGGTCACCAGCAAACTTTGTTTTTAACAAAAAAGAAAAAAACTTGATCTTTCATCTCTTCTCTCCTGAGGGGGAGAAGAGATAAATGCCGGCTTCAGCACCACACAGGGGGGACAGCGCTTACTGTAGCACTGTCTCTCCTGCACGGTCCGTGTGGTCCTCAGGCGGCACACGGGCGACACACGGCTGCCGCACATGTGCCACACGGATGTGCCACGTGAGCACACGGACACGGATAACCGGTACCGATTTCTACGGTACCGGAATTATCTGGACGTGTGAAACCGGCCTTAGGCTGTGTGCCCACAATCTGGAACTGCTGCGGGTTATTATTATTATCATAGTAACATAGTAACATAGTTATTAAGGTTGAAGGAAGACTTTAAGTCCATCTAGTTCAACCCACAGCCTAACCTAACATGCCCTACCCTGTAACATTATACTTTTCAAGAAAGGCATCCAGTCCCCTGTTAAATTTAAGTAATGAATCACATCATATGGCAGAGAGTTCCATAGTCTCACTGCTCTTACAGTAAAGAATCTGCGTCTGTTATTATGCTTAAACCTTCTTTCCTCCAGACGTAGAGGATGCCCCCTTGTTCCTGTCTCAGGCCTATGATTAAAAAGATCATCAGAAAGGTCTTTGTACTGTCCCCTCATATCTTTATACATTAAAATAAGATCACCCCTTAGTCTTCACTTTTACAAACTAAATAGCCCCAAGTGTAATAACTAAACTTGGTATTGCAGACCCCCCAGTCCTCTAATAACCTTGGTCACTCTTCTCTGCACCTGCTCTAGTTCAGCTATGTCTTTCTTATACACTGGAGACCAGAACTGTGCACAGTATTCTAAGTGTGGTCGAACTAATGACTTGTATAGAGGTAGAATCCTGTTCTCCTCAGGAGCATCTATGCCTCTTTAAATGCATCCCATCACATGGAGTGCTGTGCAGCCCTCCAAAGAAATGCCACCCCACACCATTACTGACCCACTGCCAAACCGGTCATACTGAAGGATGTTGCAGGCAGCAGATCACTCTCTGCAACGTTTCCAGACTCTGTCACGTCTGTCACATGTGCTCAGTGTGAACCTGCTTTCACCTATGAAGAGCACAAGGCGCCAGTGGTGAATTTGCCAGTCCTGATGTTCTTTGGCAAACACCAAGCGTCTTACACGGTGTTGGGCTGTGAGCACAACCCCCATCTGTGGACGTTGGGCACTCAGACCATCCTCATGGAGTTGGTTTCTAACCGTTTGTGCAGGCACATGCACATTTGTGGCCTGCTGGAGGTCATTTTGGAGGGCTCTGCCAGTGCTCTTCTGGTTCCTCCTTGCACAAAGGCTGAGGTAGCGGTCCTGCTGCTGGGTTGTTGCTCTCCTACGGCCCCCTCCACATCTCCTGGTGTACTGGCCTGTCTCCTGGTAGTGCCTCCAGCCTCTGGACACTAAGCTGACAGACACAGCAAACCTTCTTGCCACAGCTCGCATTGATGTGCCATCCTGGATGAGCTGCACTACCTGAGCCACTTGCGTGGGTTCTAGAGTCCATCTCATGCTACCACGAGTGTGAAAGCACAACCAACATTCAAAAGTGACCAAAACATCAGCCAGAAAGCATTGGAACTGACATGTGGTCTGTGGTCCCCACCTGCAGAACCACTCCTTTATTGAGCATGTCTTAATTGCCAATAATTTCCATCTGTTTTCTATTACATTTGCACAACAGCATGTGAAATTGATTGTCAAACAGTGTTGCTTCCTAAGTGGACAGTTTGATTTCACAGAAGTTTGATTTACTTGGAGTTATATTCTGTTGTTTAAGTGTTCCCTTTATTTTTTTTTTGGAGCAGTGTATTTATGCAGTGAAGGAAGTAATTATTTGATCCCTCGCTGATTTTGTAAGTTTGCTCACTCACAAAGACATGAACAGTCTATAATTTTAAGGGTAGGTTAATTTTAGCATTGAGAGATAGAATATCAGAAATGAAATCAAGAAAATCAAAAGGAAGGTGACGGGCACAAGGGGGCATTCTTTGCGTCTGGAGGAGAGAAGGTTTTTCCACCAACATAGAAGAGGATTCTTTACTGTTAGGGCAGTGAGAATCTGGAATTGCTTGCCTGAGGAGGTGGTGATGGCGAACTCAGTCGAGGGGTTCAAGAGAGGCCTGGATGTCTTCCTGGAGCAGAACAATATTGTATCATACAATTATTAGGTTCTGTAGAAGGACGTAGATCTGGGGATTTATTATGATGGAATATAGGCTGAACTGGATGGACAAATGTCTTTTTTCGGCCTTACTAACTATGTTACTATGTTACTATATTGCATAAATTATCTAAATTGATTTGCATTTTGTAGTGAGAAATAAGTATTTGATCCCTCTGGCAAACAAGATTTAATACTTGGTAGCAAAACCCTTGTTGGCAAGCACAGCAGTCATACATTTTTTGTAGTTGATGATGAGGTTTGCACACATGTAAGGAGGAATTTCGGTCCACTCCTCTTTTCAGATCATCTCTAAATCACTAAGATTTTGAGGCTATCGCTTGGCAACTCCCTCCACAAGTTTTCTATGAGATTAAGGTCTGGTGGCTGGCTAGGCCACTCCAGGACCTTAATGTGCTTCTTTTTGAGCCACTCCTTTGTTGCCTTGGCTGTATGTTTCGGGTCACTGTCTTGCTGGAAGACCCAGCCACGACTCATTTTTAATGTCCGGGCGTAGGGAAGGATGTTGTCACTCAAGATTTTATGGTACATGGCTCCATCCATTCTTCCATTGATGCAGTGAAGTAGTCCTGTGCCCTTAGCAGAGAAACAACCCCAAAACATAATGTTTCCACCTCCTTGCTTGACAGTCGGGAAGGTGTTCTTTGGGTCACAAGAAGCATTTCTCTTCCTCCAAACACAGCGAGTTGCGTTTATGCCAAAGAGCTCAATTTTTATCTCATCTGACCTCAGCACCTTCTCCCAATCACTCACAGAATCATGCAGGTGTTGATTGGCAATCTTCAGGTGGGCCTGCACATGTGCCTTCTTGAACAGGGGGACCTTGCAGGCACTGGAGGATTTTAAACCTTTATGGAGTAATGTGTTACCAGTGGTTTTCTTGGGACTGTGGTCCCATCTGCCTTGAGATCATTAACAAGTTCCTCCCATTTAGTTTTAGGCTGATCTCTTACCTTCATTATGATCAAGGATACCCCACGAAGTGAGATCTTGCATGGCGCCCCAGATCGATGTCGATTGACAGTCATTTTGTATTTCTTCCATCTTCTTACTATTGCACAAACAGTTGTCTCCTTCTCACCCAGCATGTTATGTATGGTTTTGTAGCCCATTCCAACTTTTTGCGGGTGTATGATCTTGTCCCTGACATCCTTATAAAGCTCTTTGGCCATGTTGTAGAGGTTAGAGTCTGACTGATTAATTGAGTCTGTGGACAGAAGTCTTTTATAAAAAGTGACATTGTAAGACAGCTGTCTTTAATGAAGGTAGCGAGTTGATTAGCAGCATCTAAGGGTATGTTCCCAAAGTCAGTAAAAGCTGCAGGTTGGACGCTGTGTACATTCGCAGCGCCCAACCTGCAGCGGCCAGATGTTACAGGATAGTGGATGGGATTTGAAGAAATCCCATCTCCACTATGCGTGCTGTGACGCCTCCGGCTTCCCTGCAGAGACGGACATGTGGCGCGTCTTTCGAGACTGCCGCATGTAAATTTATCTTGCGGAGATGATCAGTCTCCGCAGGATAAATTTCCCGTCAATGTATTGGGCGTGGTGATTCCACACGGTTCAATGTACAATGTGGAATCACCTGCGTTCAAAAGCCGGCAGCGCTTTGGGCGGAGAGGACATGTGCTGCGTCCAAAGCGCTGCCGGTTCCTGACTGTGAAACATACCCTAACTGGTCTGTAGAAGCAAGAACTCTTAATGGTTGGTAGGGGATCAAATACTTATTTCTCACTGCAAAATGCACATAAATTTATATAATCTATACAATGTGATTTTCTGTATTTTATTTTTCATAGTCTATCTCTCAGTGTTAAAATTAACCTACCCTTAAAATTATAGACTGCTCTTGTCTTTGTCAGTGGGCAAACTTACAAAATCAGCAAGGGTTATAGAAACCACCAAAAAAGTTGCAGACGGAATCCTAGAGAGCACACAAAACCAAAAAACTCACGGATCCCTAGAATATAACTTTTAATTATTAAAGTTAAAAACTATTTATTCCAAGTTTAAAAGACATACTGACAATCAACAAAGGGAGTAGGGAAAAAGGTTAACATGAGCTATCTCACCCTGTCAGGAGCCCTGATGCTGGTCCCTACCTGACAGCGGAGGTTGGCACCCTAAGTTTCAGCGGTAGGCGCCCCCGCTCCACGACGGCTCACCCTGATAGCCCTGAATAATCCCTATGATCCTAAATGTGCAGATATAACCATTACCCAAAAAATAGAAATAAGTTAAAAAAAAAAAAAAAAATTGAAAAAAAACAAGAAAAAAATCAACAAAACAAAACTCAGCAAAAAACAAAAATTGTTTTTTCACACTTCACCCCTTCATAGGGTGTAAATGTACATATGTGCATAGAGTAAAGGGTAAAAAATGTCAATATCTAATCTATCCAAACATGTTTGATGATAAGGAAACCGCTCCACAGAGAGGGCAGAGGGTTCCAACAAAAACCCAGTTAGCCCTATGGATACATATCCGACCAACAATATAGTCAAAAATTCTTTTTATCCAGATGTAAACAACAAGAGCGGTAACCCAAACAGAAAAAGAAAAGCACACCCCAGAGATCACAAAAACAGGTTTCACATACAAAAATCTAGATGATAGTACCCCATTTTCATAACTCAATGTATGCAAAAAGATAAAGCGCTTCTACTCATCTGATTTACGATACTTCATTCAGAGCGCTGCGGGCATCCAGAATGTCACCTAGAAGATCTCCAATAGGGGCGTCATCCCTAGCTATACCCGACGCGTTTCCCCCGGTGGGAATAGCGGGGGTTCATCAGGGGATATAGACCATCCAAACAATGAGAGGGTGAGGAAGCCACTCACCCGTACAGAATATATACCCTCCTTCCTTCCGGGTATCTTGACACGTGGGGTGGTCAATGCCTGCCAGCGCGCAGTGTACATGTCACTACACTGCGCCGAGTCAGAGCCGGCGTGCATAAATCGTTCTCATATTAGTGCGCCCAGAGCCACGCCGCATGCGTGATATGGAACGCAAATGCGTCTCAGACCAACGAGGTGAAGTAACCCCTTTGTCACATGATAGAGAGAACGTCAAGCCGGTATCCACCCACCAATGCGTCATACAGATACAGGTCCCCGGAACACACAACCGGCGTGTTTAACAAAAATTGTGATCATAACCGTGCGCGTCCTGTGGTATTAACACCAAAATGTAACGCACGTTAGTTCACACAAATATTTCAGATCATAAGTACACCAAATTATCAAATGGTAAGTCAGTCTCCACCCACCAGCACGTCATCAAGATACACGTCACCAAAGTACACAGCCGACGTGTAAAGAGAAACTTAACATACCAGTGCGCGTACTGTGGGATTAACCCCCCAAAATATAGCGCACACGTTCGTTGACCAAAATCATGAGTACAAAAAATCATCAGATGGTACCCACCTCTAGTGCCATAGTCATATTGGGAGTGAACTAAAAAAATTAATTAATTAACTGCATCACAAATGTTCACAAAAAAAGGAGGGGGGGGGTTAACCAAAATAAACAAATAATACCATGTACCTGACCAAATATTCTACGAGTAAAAGGCTCCTAAACTGGTTTTTCAAAGTCAAAATCAACATGGACAAGCATAAACAGGAATTAAGATAATAATAATACCAGCAAATTCGTTCATTATAAAGTAACTATATACCCGGCAGGCAAAATAGATATTTAAACAGCAATTCGTGGTCTTAGATGAAACTTATGAAAGACATCTGTTCGTTAAGGCCCAGAGGGCTCACCGACTTCATCAAATAGATCCACCTCGTCTCACGTTGTAAAATTCTTGTGTACCAATCACCCATCCTAACTGAGGGGGAGATAACCTCAATAACCCTAAAACACATGGAGTTGGAATCCCCACCATGTACCTCATTGACATGTCGCGCCAAAGGGGTATCCCTACCATGCCTGATGTCCCCTAGGTGTTCTCCTATACGTGTACGCAGTTCGCCTTTAGTTTTTCCTACGTAGTCTTTTGGACATCCACAAGTACAGAGGTACACTACTCCCTTCGTTTTGCAATTAGCAAAATGCCTCATCTGGAAAACTCTTCCAGTCACAGAACTACTAAACGTTTTTGCAGGTACCACAAGTCTACAAAAGGAGCAGTGTCCACATCTAAAAGTGCCACGGGACTTATTCTCCAACCACGTACTAGATTTTTTTTTAGGTACATAGTGGCTATTTACCACCAAGTCTCTCAGTGATCTCCCACTTCTGTAGGTAACCGAGGGACATCGGGACACGTGCCCACAGATATCAGGATCAGATCTAAGGATCTGCCAATGTTTTTTCAATATCTGGTAGATCCTTCCTGACTGACCATCGTATGTACCAATTAGGCCATGTGCACACGTTCAGGATTTTTCGAGTTTTTTCGCTATAAAAACGTGATAAAAACTCGAAAAAAACGCTAACCTATGCCTCCTATTATTTACAGTGTATTCCGCATTTTTTGTGCAAATGTTGCAATTTTTTCCGCAAAAAAATCGCATCGCGGAAAAAAAAGCAACATGTTCATTAAAAATGCGGAATTGCGGGGATTCCGCACACCTAGGAGTGCATTGATCTGCTTACTTCCCGCACGGGGCTGTGCACACCATGCGGGAAGTAAGCAGATTATGTGCGGTTGGTACCCAGGGTGGAGGAGAGGAGACTCTCCTCCACGGACTGGGCACCATATAATTGGTCAAAAAAAAAAGAATTAAAATAAAAAATAGTTATATACTCACCTTCGATGTCCCCGGAGTGTTCCTGCCTCTCACCGCTGCATGCTGCCGCTTCAGTTCCTATAGATGGTGTGGTTCAGGACCTGCGATGACGTCACTGTCTTGTGATTAGTCGCGTGACCCCTCATGTGACCGCTCGCGACCAATCACAAGCCGTGACGTCACCGAAGGTCCTGAACCACACCGGCATCTATAGGAACGGAGGCTGCAGAGGGTGAGTATAACCATTTTTTTATTTTTTTTATTATTTTTAAACATTCTATCCTTTACTACAGATGCTGCATAAGCTGCATCTATAGTAAAAAGTTGGTCACACTTGTCAAACAGTATGTTTGACAAGTGTGACCAACCTGTCAGTCAGTTTTCCAAGCGATGCTACAGATCGCTTGGAAAACTTTAGCATTCTGCAAGCTAATTACGCTTGCAAAATGCTAAAAAAACGCGAAAAAAAACAGAAAAAAAACGCAAAAAAAAAATGCGGATTTCTTGCAGAAAATTTCCGGTTTTCTTCAGGAAATTTCTGCAAGAAATCCGGACGTGTGCACATACCCTTAGACGTGTGATAGATTCTGTATCAGTATTCTTCTTAGATATCAACAACGAAGCCCGATTTGTATTGTATGCAGCCTGGTACGCGGAATCAATGATGTCACTCGGGTACCCCCTATCCTTAAATTGATATTTCAAATCCAGGGATTTTGCCTCAATCTAAGAAACTGTCCTTTGGGGATACCTCTCTTCAAAGAACATGGGTGATGGCTTTCTGAGGTGTGATCCAACGGTGGATTTTATGCGGGAACTTTCAGAAATTTTGACATCGGCATTACAACGAAGCCTTATTTCTAAGAGTGAATTTGATTTCCTTTTACCTAAGACCCCGACCATAGCAACATTTTATGCACTACCAAAGGTGCATAAGGGCACCACCCCGTTGAGGGGACGTCCCATAGTGTCAGGTGTGGGTGCCCTTGCACAAAATTGTAGTATCTATCTGGACAAAATGTTGCATCCATTTGTGTTGGCGCTACCCTCGTATATTAGGGATACGGGTGACCTCCTTACGAAATTGGAAGGTATTGTAATAGATCCTGATACCATTATTGCCTCAATAGATGTTGACGCATTGTATAGTAGCATCAGACTAGCATCAGACATGAGGATGGTCTGAGAGCCGTCAACTTCTATTTGAGTGGTAGGGGGGTTCACCTTGGACCACACAATGAATTCTTGATGAAATTGTTGAACTTTGTTTTGCAGCGGAATTTTTTTCTCTTCAATGAAAAATTCTACCACCAGCTCAGGAGCACAGCGATGGGGAGCCCTTGTGCTCCCACGTACGCTAATTTGCTCCTGGGCTGGTGGGAGGACACTTTTGTGTTTCGGGATGAGGATGAGGTGTGGGGCCCCAGGATTATTTTCTGGGGCAAATACATAGACAACATCCTTGTGCTGTGGAAGGGGAATGTCGAGTCCTTTATTGGATTTATGCGTTACCTTAACAGCAATATTGAAGGATTGACGTTTACTTATGAGATAGGGATGGACAAAATTCCTTTTTAGATGTCCTCATCTCGAGACAGAGTGATGGCCTCCTTAGTACTGCCATCTTTCGGAAACCCACGGCTACGAATAGTTTGTTGAAGTGGGAAAGCCACCACCCATGTCCTTTGAAGAGAGGTATCCCCAAAGGACAGTTTCTTAGATTGTGTAGAAACTGTTCTAGGTTGGTTGACTTTGAGGCAAAATCCCTGGATTTGAAACATCGATTTAAGGATAGGGGATACCCGAGTGACATCATTGATTCCGCATCCCAGGCTGCATACAATACGAATCGGGCTTCGTTGTTGATACCTAAGAAGAATACTGATACAGAATCTATCACACGTCTAATTGGTACATACGATGATCAGTCAGGAAGGATCTACCAGATATTGAAAAAACATTGGCAGATCCTTAGATCTGATCCTGATATCTGTGGGCACGTGTCCCCATGTCCCTCGGTTACCTACAGAAGGGGGAGATCACTGAGAGACTTGGTGGTAAACAGCCACTATGCACCTCCAAAGAAATCTAGTACGTGGTTGGAGAATAGGTCCCGTGGCACTTTTAGATGTGGACACTGCTCCTTTTGTATGTAGGATATCTGCGGAGACACCATCACGTGTTTCTCAACGCAAGCAGTGAATAGCCAGGCCTTTCCCCGGGAAGGAACAACCATGGGAAGGGCAGCATCCAATAAAGGAAAACATCCAATACAGGAAAACCACCTATGCCAAGCATGGTATCCATCCACAGACAGCTGTTTCGGGGTGTTTGCCCCTCATCAGTGTGGAGTAGGAATCTGGCTATTAGGAGCAGTGCCTAGTAAAAGGCTGTAAAGGCACAGATGATTGGCCTCGGGGAGACCAAAACATCCAACACCGCGGAGACACCATCACGTGTTTCTCAACGCAGTGATCCAGAACACTGCCCCCATCCCTCATGGGAAATATGCAAATGCATGTAGGATATCTGCGGAGACACCATCACGTGTTTCTCAACCTGGGACCTGTACCTGTATGACGCATTGGTGAGTGGATACCGGCTTGACGTTCTCTCTATAATGTGACCAGGGGTTACTTCCCCTCGTTGGTCTAAGACGCATTTGCGTTCCATATCACGCATGCGCCGTGGCTCTGGGCGCACTAATATGAGAACGATTTATGCACGCCAGCTCTGACTCGGCGCAGTGTAGCGACATGTACACTGCGTGCTGGCGGGCATTGACCACCCCACGTGTCAAGATACCCGGAAGGAAGGAGGGCATATATTCTGTATGGGTGAGTGGCTTCTTCACCCTCTCATTGTTTGGATGGTCTATATCCCCTGATGAACCCCCGCTATTCCCACGGGGGGGAAACGCGTTGGGTATAGCTAGGGATGACGCCCCTATTGGAGATCTTTTAGGTGACATTCTGGATGCCCGCAGTGCTCTGAATGAAATATCGTAAATCAGATGAGGAGAAGCGCTTTATCTTTTTGCATACATTGAGTTATGAAAATGGGGTACTATCAACTAGATTTTTGTATGTGGAACCTGTTTTTGTGATCTCTGGGGTGTGCTTTTCTTTTTCTGTTTGGGTTACCGCTCTTGTTGTTTACATCTGGATAAAAAGAATTTTTGACTATATTGTTGGTCGGATATGTATCCATAGGGCTAACTGTGTTATTGTTGGAACCCTCTCTTCGGAGTGGTTTCCTTATCATCAAATATGTTTGGATAGATTAGATATTGACATTTTTTACCCTTTACTCTATGCACATATGTACATTTACACCCTATGAAGGGGTGAAGTGTGAAAAAACAATTTTAGTTTTTTTGCTGAGTTTTGTTTTTTTGATTTTTTCTTGTTTATATTTCCAATTTTTTTTAGTTTTTTTGTTTTTTTTACTTATTTCTATTTTTTGGGTAATGGTTATATCTGCACATTTAGGATCATATGGATTATTCAGGGCTATCAGGGTGAGCCGTTGTGGAGCGGGGGCGCCTACTGCTGAAACTTTGGGTGCCAACCTCCGCTGTCAGTTAGGGACCAGCATCAGGGCTCCTGACAGGGTGAGATAGCTCATGTTAACCTTTTTCCCTACTCCCTTTGTTGATTGTCAGTATGTCTTTTAAACTTGGAATAAATAGTTTTTAACTTTAATAATTAAAAGTTATATTTTAGGGATCCTTGAGTTTTTTGTTTTTTTGTAAAATCAGCAAGGGATCAAATAATTACTTCCTTCACTAACAGAAAAAACACAACTAGCTGCTACCACTAATCATTTATATGGGGTGATTGAACACCCATTACAGGTGCGTATGGCTTAAGGGGTGTAGTTTACAGAGCAAGAGGTACAGAGCTATTAAATGGTATATATTAAATACAGAAAGGTAGGCAGTGCTTATAAAAATATTCAAAGGTAATACAAAATTGGAACAAAACAATACAATATATACAACTACATAAAATAAAATGGAAAAATGAAAAAGAATGACTAATCCTAATGTTGCAGGAATGGATTTTATCTTTTAGAAGGGAAACACTCTGATTGGAAAAATGAAACACTCTCACAGTGAACTTATGTCTAGCAGAATGCACAAAGACAGACACACAAACTTTCATTTTCATTAGCTCCATGCTACGCCCCCATACCATTTCCTTGATAAGCTCACATGGGGGCTTGTTGTAGGATGTGCTAGGTTCTTCAGAATTCCGTGAGATCCCCAATTTACATGATATATTTGCCCCCAAAGGTCCCAGGTGGTAGATATTGTCATCATGCTTCTTATCACGATTTTATCTTTACAAAAAGATGAAACATGACCTGTATAACATCATTCATCAGACATTGCTAAGTTGGAGGGGTTTGGCTGGCATTACCATGTGAGTCAATGTTCGTCATTTCATTATGATGCCAAAAATATATAGAAAAGGAATGTAATAAAATCAGTGAATTTATTTCTTCATTTTCTAAAAAGGAAAGGGTTATATCCTGTGGTACACCACTTGTAAATAAGTTATAATTTCTTACAGCATTATGCACATATGGCAGCGTTCTTCCGACGCATTTCGACTGATGTCTTAATCATGATTAAGACGTCAGTCGAAACACGTCGGAAGAACGCTGCCATATGTGCATAATGTCGTAAGAAATTATAACTTATTTACAAGTGGTGTACCATAGGATATAACCCTTTCCTTTCTTTAAAAAAAAATGAAGAAATAAATTCACTGATTTTATTACATTCCTGCTGGATTCATCGATTTTTTCTGTGGACTGAGTGCTCAATGTTTCCGTGCAGGAACAGATGTGGAATAGCCGATATTCAGGTGAGCTGACTATCTTTTGTTTTTTTGCCAAAAATATATCTCCCATAAATATCGGATTGATGTAAACCCCAATTTTAAACACTGACCACTGGCTCCAAAACGTCTATGAAGGTTGTTTGATCGAAGGAAGCATTATCCCTCTGAAAGTTACTTCTTCACCTCTGTGTAAACAGATCTCAGACTTGTCTTCTTAATAGCAAATCTCCCTGCTGTAATTATCTGGTCATTGCAAGAGACCGCTACTTCAATGTTAGCTTAGTTATAATTAGTTTTTCTCTTCCCAGCTATAATTAATCTTACACGTTCAATGCTGAGTCCTAATTTAATTTTCCATATGTTCAATGTGAGGGGGACATGTTCCCTCCTTGGAGAAATCTGTATAGATTTCTATTTTTCTCTATAATATACAATAACTAGATTTTTAAGATTGTAAACATAACTTATCCATGGATGCTGTGTATAAAGTCTGTATAGCTGTGGGCCCTGATATCCACATTTGGCAACTGATTTTCTGCAGGAGAAATATATGAAAACTGTAAGCATATATAATACAGTATGTAATCCATAGCATTGATAACTCTATTGTATTACAGCTCTGCACAACTTATTTGCCATTGTACTGCACCAATATACAACTATGGGAGTCATTCATGAAAGTGTTTTGCCAGAAAACTGACGTAAAACACTTTGAAAAGTCACAAAATTTTGTACAATGTAGATTTACTCAAAAATTCTACTACTTTTGGCATTTTGTGGCCAGTTTAAGTAATTCTACCAAAATGGGCATAGCTGGAAAGAAGCCATAACGTGGCATGGTTATACCCGCCCATCAAATTCATCAATAGTGGTTGCGTTTCTTATGCTATAAATGTTACTCCAATCCAGAACTTACGGTAAGTCTCCTCCCCAGCTAGGCCCATTTTAGTAATCAAAAGTCACTAAAATTTTTGCTTATCTCTGCAATGTGCAATAAATAGCTTTGGCTTACAAATGCTAATGTAAAATACTGACCAAATACTGAGCATGTAAACATGGACTAAAGAAATCTCTGATATTAAAGGGGGCCTGGTATTCGATTCATGCTTCCCAAACTGTGGGTTGCTGGAATCAAAGCCTAGCTTCAAAATTTCAGCCTGGTACATATGTATATATATTTTTAATGGCTTTTTTGTTTCAGAGAAAATATACTTTAAAACCAGACCAGACTAGTCCGGTGACACCAACAGCTGGCTTTTCCCTTTGCCATTCTAGGTGATGGACAGGTTTCCTAACTATATTTTCTCTAAAAGGCCAGAACGTTTCCAAGAAGAATATATGTGGCTGCATGAGGCTGTGATTCATTCTGCCAATTATCGCGGATTAGGAAGCATAAATCGCGTGTCAGATTTCCTTTCCAAATTCTGAAATTTAGTTTTCTGTAAATTATGAGTAGCAGTTTCATGTACCCAACTCCTACTCAAATATTCTTGCGGTATGCACTTGCTTGTTTTTTTCCCTGACTGAATTTGAGAACGGCAGCGTTTTTTAAATCTGCAGCATGTTAGTTCTTTAGACATTTTTGCAGCTTGTTTTTCACCCGTAGAAAGGAATTAGAAAATGAAAAAAGCTGCAAACAAGTAACGGTTTTCACAGTGTTTTCACTTTATTTCTGTAGTGTTTCTTGGTGAATTAAACTAATTTTATTAACCCCTTCCCGACCCATGACGCCACGTAGGCGTCATGAAAACCCGTGCCAATCCGACCCATGACAGCCTATGTGGCGTCATGGAATGATCGCGTCCCTGCAGATCGGGTGAAGGGGTTAACTCCCATTTTACCCGATCTGCAGAGACAGGGGGAGTGGTACTTCAGCCCAGGGGGGGTGGCTTCACCCCCCCGTGGCTACGATCGCTCTGATTGGCTGTTGAAAGTGAAACTGCCAATCAGAGCGATTTGTAATATTTCACCTAAAAAACTGGTGAAATATTACAATCCAGCCATGGCCGATGCTGCAATATCATCGGCCATGGCTGGAAAACCTGAAGTGACCCCCCCCACACCCCACCGATCGCCCCCCCAGTCCTCCGTTATGGGGTCCGGTCCCCTCCGTCCTGTGCTCCGCTCCCCCGTCCTCCTGCCCGCTCCCCCCCTGCTCCTATGTCACCCCCCGGTGCTCCGACGCCCCCCCCGTGCCCCGATCTCCCCTCCTTATACTTACCGAGGCTCCCGGTGTCGGTCCGTCTCCTCGCTGGGCGCCGCCATCTACCAAAATGGCGGGCGCATGCTCAGTGCGCCCGCCGAATCTGCCGGCCGGCAGATTCATTACAAGTACATTTTGATCGCTGTGGTAGGTTCTATCACAGCGATCAAAATAAAAAAAATTAATAAATAAACCCCCCCCCCCTTTATCACCCCCATAGGTAGGGACAATAATAAAATAAAGAAAATATTTTTTTTTCTTTTTCCACTAGGGTTAGGGTTAGAACTAGGGTTAGGGTTAGAACTAGGGTTAGGGTTACGGGTAGGGTTAGGGTTAGGGTTAGGGTTACAGGTAGGGTTAGGGTTAGAGGTAGGGTTAGGGTTATGGCATGTGCGGATTTGGCTGCGGATCTGGAGCGGATTGGCCGCGGATCCGCAGCGGATTGGCCGCGCATCCGCAGCGGATTGGCCTGTTATGACCCCAATGGCGAGGGTCTCAGAGGAACAAGTAAGTCTGCGAAGTACAAAAATCCAGCTCATAGGGCAGTGGTAACTGGGTTGACCATATATCTACTCCTAACGCCAACACTAGAAGTAGCCGGGGAACATGCCTACGTTGGTCGCTAGATGTCTCGCGCCAGCCGGAGGACTAACTAGAACAAATAGGAGAAACCGGAGCATGATTATATAAACAAAAATACTTTATTAGAACCAGATAATGGATTGGTTAAAAACAACAGTGACATGCAGAGGTGTCTAGTAATTCCATGATATACACATAGGAGGGCACCCACCCCTCTCAAATCCCCTATATCAAGTCTCAGGAGAGAACCCTATACATATCATATAACCTGGTTCAATGACCGCAAAAGAAGAGGAAAACAAAGACATCTCTTGCCTCCAGAGAATAGACCCCAAAAGTAGGATACAAGCCCCCCACAAATAATAACGGTGAGGTAAGAGGAAATGACAAACACAGAGATGAACTAGGTTTAGCAAAGAGAGGCCCACTTACTAATAGCAGAATGTAGTAAGATAACTTATATGGTCAACAAAAACCCTAACAAAAATCCACACTGGAGATTCAAGAACCCCCGAACCGTCTAACGGCCCGGGGGGAGAACTCCAGCCTCCCTAGAGCTTCCAGCAAGGATAGGATACAGATTATGTACAAGCTGGACAAAAATGCAAACAAAAACAAATAGCAAAAAGCAAGAAAGCAGACTTAGCTTAATTTAGCAGGAACCAGGATCAGGAGACAAGAGCACAACAGATAGCTCTGATTACAACGTTGCCAGGCATTGAACTGAAGGTCCAGGGAGCTTATATAGCAACACCCCTGACATAACGACCCAGGTGAGCATACAAGGGATGATAGACATACCCAGAGTAAAATCACTAGTAGCCACTAGAGGGAGCCAAAAGGTAAATTCACAACAGTACCCCCCCCTTAGTGAGGGGTCACCGAACCCTCACCAAGACCACCAGGGCGATCAGGATGAGCGGTGTGAAAGGCACGAACCAAATCGGCCGCATGCACATCAGAGGCGACCACCCAGAAATTATCCTCCTGACCATAGCCCTTCCACTTGACCAGGTACTGAAGCCTCCGCCTGGAGAGACGAGAATCTAAGATCTTCTCCACCACGTACTCCAACTCGCCCTCAACCAACACCAGAGCAGGAGGCTCAGCAGAAGGAACCACAGGCACAACGTACCGCCGCAACAAGGACCTATGAAATACGTTGTGGATGGCAAACGACACCGGAAGATCCAGGCGAAAGGATACAGGATTAATGATTTCCAATATCTTGTAAGGACCAATGAAGCGAGGCTTAAATTTGGGAGAGGAGACCTTCATAGGAACAAATCGAGAAGACAGCCATACCAAATCCCCAACGCGAAGTCGGGGACCCACACCGCGGCGGCGGTTGGCAAAACGCTGAGCCCTCTCCTGTGACAACTTCAAGTTGTCCACCACATGACTCCAGATCCGCTGCAACCTATCCACCACGGAATCCACCCCAGGACAGTCAGAAGGCTCCACATGTCCCGAGGAAAAACGAGGATGGAAACCAGAGTTGCAGAAAAATGGCAAAATCAAGGTGGCGGAACTAGCCCGATTATTAAGGGCAAATTCAGCCAACGGCAAGAAGGTCACCCAATCATCCTGATCAGAAGAGACAAAACACCTCAAATAAGCCTCCAGAGTCTGATTAGTTCGCTCCATTTGTCCGTTAGTCTGGGGATGGAAAGCGGATGAAAACGACAACTCAATGCCCATCCTACCACAAAAGGATCGCCAGAACCTGGAAACAAACTGGGATCCTCTGTCTGACACAATATTCTCAGGAATGCCGTGCAAACGAACCACGTTCTGGAAGAACACAGGAACCAGATCAGAAGAGGAGGGCAGCTTAGGCAAAGGAACCAAATGGACCATCTTGGAGAAACGATCACATATCACCCAGATGACAGACATGCCCTGAGACACCGGAAGATCAGAAATGAAATCCATAGAGATGTGTGTCCAAGGTCTCTTCGGGACAGGCAAGGGCAAGAGCAACCCGCTGGCTCGAGAGCAGCAAGGCTTAGCTCGAGCACAAGTACCACAGGACTGCACAAATGACCGCACATCCCTTGACAAGGAAGGCCACCAAAAGGACCTGGCCACCAGATCTCTGGTGCCAAAAATTCCCGGGTGCCCTGCCAACACCGAGGAATGAACCTCGGAAATGACTCTGCTGGTCCATCTAGCAGGCACAAACAATCTGTCAGGTGGACAAGAGTCAGGCCTACCAGCCTGAAATCTCTGTAACACACGTCGCAGATCTGGAGAAATAGCAGACACGATAACTCCTTCCTTAAGAATACCCACAGGTTCAGTGACTCCAGGAGCATCAGGCACAAAGCTCCTAGACAGAGCATCGGCCTTCACATTCTTAGAACCTGGTAAATACGAGACCACAAAGTCAAAACGGGAGAAAAACAATGACCAGCGGGCCTGTCTAGGATTCAGGCGTTTAGCAGACTCGAGATACATCAAATTTTTGTGATCAGTCAAGACCACCACACGATGCTTAGCACCCTCGAGCCAATGACGCCACTCCTCAAATGCCCACTTCATGGCCAACAACTCCTGATTGCCCACATCATAATTTCGCTCTGCCGGCGAAAACTTCCTAGAGAAAAAGGCACAAGGTCTCATAGTAGAGCAACCAGGGCCTCTCTGCGACAAAACGGCCCCTGCCCCAATCTCCGAAGCATCCACCTCAACCTGAAAGGGAAGTGAGACGTCAGGCTGGCACAAAACAGGCGCCGAAGTAAACCGGCGTTTCAACTCCTGGAAAGCCTCCACGGCAGCAGGAGCCCAGTTAGCTACATCAGAGCCTTTCTTGGTCATATCCGTCAGCGGTTTAACAACGCTAGAGAAATTTGCGATAAAACGACGGTAGAAGTTAGCAAAACCCAAGAACTTCTGAAGACTCTTAACTGACGAGGGTTGAGTCCAATCATGAATAGCTCGGACCTTGACTGGATCCATCTCCACAGCAGAAGGGGAAAAAATGAACCCCAAAAAGGGAACCTTCTGTACACCAAAGAGACACTTTGAGCCTTTTACAAACAAAGAATTTTCACGCAGAATCTCAAAAACCATCCTGACCTGCTCCACATGCGAGTCCCAATCATCAGAAAAAACCAGAATATCATCCAGATAAACAATCAAAAATTTATCCAGATACTTCCGGAAAATGTCATGCATGAAGGACTGAAAAACTGAAGGTGCATTAGAGAGCCCAAATGGCATCACCAAGTACTCAAAATGACCTTCGGGCGTATTGAATGCGGTTTTCCATTCATCGCCCTGCCTAATGCGCACAAGGTTGTACGCACCACGAAGGTCTATCTTGGTGAACCACTTGGCACCTTTAATCCGGGCAAACAAATCTGACAACAGCGGCAAAGGATACTGAAATTTGACAGTGATCTTATTTAAAAGCCAAGGCCTCAAAGATCCATCCTTTTTGGCCACAAAAAAGAATCCCGCACCAAGAGGGGAAGAAGAAGGATGGATATTCCCCTTCTCAAGAGACTCCTTGATATATGAACGCATCGGGGTATGTTCAGGTACCGACAGATTAAACAGTCTCCCCTTAGGAAACTTACTGCCAAGAATCAAATCTATTGCACAGTCACATTCCCTATGAGGAGGCAGTGCACTGGACTTAGACTCGCTGAAGACATCCTGATAATCAGACAAATACGCCGGAACTTCCGAAGGCGTAGAAGAAGCAATAGACAAGGGCAGGGAATCTCCATGAATTCCATGGCAGCCCCAACTTGACACTGACATAGCCTTCCAGTCCAAGACTGGATTATGGGTCTGTAACCATGGCAAACCCAAAACAACCAAATCATGCATTTTATGCAGAACAAGAAAACGTATTACCTCCCGATGTTCGGGAGTCATGCACATGGTAACCTGTGTCCAAAACTGCGGTTTATTTTTTGCCAATGGCGTAGAATCAATACCCCTAAGAGGGATAGGATTTTCCAATGGCTCAAGAACAAATCCGCAGCGCTTGGCAAATGACAGATCCATAAGGCTCAGGGCCGCACCTGAGTCCACAAACGCCATGACAGGATATGATGACAGTGAGCAAATCAAAGTTACAGATAGAATAAATTTAGGTTGCAAATTACCAATGGCGACCGGACTAACAACCTTAGTAAGACGTTTAGAGCATGCTGAGATAACATGTGTAGAATCACCACAGTAGTAACACAAGCCATTCTGGCGTCTATGAATTTTCCGCTCATTTCTAGTCAGGATTCTATCACATTGCATTAAATCAGGTGCCTGTTCAGACAACACCATGAGGGAATTTGCGGTTTTGCGCTCCCGCAACCGCCGGTCGATTTGAATAGCCAGGGCCATAGAATCATTCAGACCTGTGGGAATGGGAAAACCCACCATCACATTCTTAATGGCTTCAGAAAGGCCATTTCTAAAATTTGCAGCCAATGCACACTCGTTCCTCTGGGTCAGCACGGACCATTTCCGAAATTTTTGGCAATACACTTCAGCCTCGTCCTGGCCCTGAGACATCGCCAGCAAGGCTTTTTCTGCCTGAATCTCAAGATTGGGTTCCTCATAAAGCAAACCGAGCGCCAGAAAAAACGCATCAATGTCAGCCAATGCCGGATCTCCTGGCGCCAGCGAGAAGGCCCAATCCTGAGGGTCGCCCCGTAAAAAAGAAATAACAATTTTTACTTGCTGAGCGGAGTCTCCAGATGAACAGGGTCTCGGGGACAAAAACAATTTACAATTATTCCTGAAATTTCTAAATTTAAATCGGTCTCCGGAAAACGGTTCAGGAATCGGTATCTTAGGTTCTGACATAGGATTTCTGATAACATAATCTTGTATGCCCTGCACACGAGCAGCAAGCTGGTCCACACTTGTAATCAAGGTCTGGACATTCATGTCTGCAGCAAACACAAGCCACTCAGAGGTAAAGGGGAAAAGAAAAAAAAATGAGAGAGAGAAAAAAAAACTCAGAACTTTCTTTCTTATAATTCCGCTTCTGCAATGCATTTAACATTTAATACTGGCCTGGCAAACTGTTATGACCCCAATGGCGAGGGTCTCAGAGGAACAAGTAAGTCTGCGAAGTACAAAAATCCAGCTCATAGGGCAGTGGTAACTGGGTTGACCATATATCTACTCCTAACGCCAACACTAGAAGTAGCCGGGGAACATGCCTACGTTGGTCGCTAGATGTCTCGCGCCAGCCGGAGGACTAACTACCCCTAGAAGAGGAAAACAAAGACCTCTCTTGCCTCCAGAGAATAGACCCCAAAAGTAGGATACAAGCCCCCCACAAATAATAACGGTGAGGTAAGAGAAAATGACAAACACAGAGATGAACTAGGTTTAGCAAAGAGAGGCCCACTTACTAATAGCAGAATGTAGTAAGATAACTTATATGGTCAACAAAAACCCTAACAAAAATCCACACTGGAGATTCAAGAACCCCCGAACCGTCTAACGGCCCGGGGGGAGAACTCCAGCCTCCCTAGAGCTTCCAGCAAGGATAGGATACAGATTATGTACAAGCTGGACAAAAATGCAAACAAAAACAAATAGCAAAAAGCAAGAAAGCAGACTTAGCTTAATTTAGCAGGAACCAGGATCAGGAGACAAGAGCACAACAGATAGCTCTGATTACAACGTTACCAGGCATTGAACTGAAGGTCCAGGGAGCTTATATAGCAACACCCCTGACCTAACGACCCAGGTGAGCATACAAGGGATGATAGACATACCCAGAGTAAAATCACTAGTAGCCACTAGAGGGAGCCAAAAGGTAAATTCACAACATTGGCCGCTGCGAATTCGTAGCAGTTTTCCATCAGGTTTACAGTACCGTGTACACCTATGGAAAACCAAATCCGCTGTGCCCATGGTGCGGAAAATTCCGTGCAGAAACGCTGCGTTGTATTTTCCGCAGCATGTCAATTCTTTGTGCGGATTCCGCAGCGTTTTACACCTGTTCCTCAATAGGAATCCGCAGGTGAAATCCGCACAAAAAAACACTGGAAATCTGCTGTAAATTCGCAGGTAAAACGCAGTGCCTTTTACCTGCAGATTTTTCAAAAATCGTGCGGAAAAATCTCACACGAATCCGCAACGTGGGCACATACCCTTAGGGTTAGGGTTGGAATTAGAGTTAGGGTTGGAAATAGGGTTAAGATTAGGCTTGTGGTTAGGGTTACGGATAGGGTTAGGGGTGTGTTGGGGTTACAGTTGTGGTTAGGGTTGGGATTAGGGTTAGGGTTGGGATTAGGGTTAGGATTAGGGTTAGGGTTGGAATTAGGGTTACGGGTGTGTTGGGGTTAGGGTTGTGGTTAGGGGTGTGTTGGGGTTAGGGTTGGGATTAGGGTTATGGCTACAGTTGGGATTAGGATTAGGGGTGTGTTGGGGTTAGTGTTGAAGTTAGAATTGAGGGGTTTCCACTGTTTAGGCACATCAGGGGTCTCCAAACGCAACATGGCGCCACCATTGATTCCAGCCAATCTTGCATTCAAAAAGTCAAATGGTGCTCCCTCCTTTCCAAGCCCCGACGTGCGCCCAAACAGTGGTTTACCCCCACATATGGGGTATCACTGTACTCACAACAAACTGGGCAACAAACTTTGGGGCCCAATTTCTCCTGTTACCCTTGTGAAAATAAAAAATTGCTTGCTAAAACATCTTTTTTGAGGAAAGAAAAAGGATTTTTTATTTTCACGGCTCTGCGTTGTAAACTTCTGTGAAGCACTTGGGGGTTGAACGTGCTCATCACGCATCTAGATAAGTTCCTTTGGGGGTCTAGTTTCCAAAATGGGGTCACTTGTGGGGTGTTTCTACTGTTTAGGCACATCAGGGGCTCTGCAAATGCAACGTGACGCCCGCAGACCATCCCATCAAAGTCTGCATTTCAAATGTCACTACTTCCCTTCCGAGCCCTGAGATGCGCCCAAACAGTGGTTTACCCCCACATATGGGGTATCAGCGTACTCAGGAGAAACTGGACAACAACTTTTGGGGTCCAATTTCTCCTGTTACCCTTGGGAAAATAAAAAATTGTGGGCTAAAAATCATTTTTGAGAAAAGAAAAATTATTTTTTATTTTCACGGCTCTGCGTTATAAACTTCTGCGAAGCACTTGGGGGATCAAAGTGCTCACCACACATCTAGATTAGTTCCTTGGGAGGTCTAGTTTCCAAAATGGGGTCAATTGTGCGGGAGCTCCAATGTTTAGGCACACAGGGGCTCTCCAAACGCGACATGGTGTCCGTTAATGATTGGAGCTAATTTTCCATTCAAAAAGCCAAATGGCGTGCCTTCCCTTCCGAGCCCTGTCGTGCGCCCAAACAGTGGTTTACCCCCACATATGGGGTATCATCGTACTCAGGACAAACTGGACAACAACATTTGGGGTCCAATTTCTCCTATTACCCTTGGGAAAATAAAAAATTCTGGGCTAAAAATCATTTTTGAGGAAAGAAAAATTATTTTTTATTTTCACGGCTCTGCGTTATAAACTTCTGTGAAGCACCTGGGGGTTATAAGTGCTCACTATGCATCTAGATAAGTTCCTTGGGGGGTCTAGTTTCCAAAATGGGGTCACTTGTAGGGGAGCTCCAATGTTTAGGCACACAGAGGCTCTCCAAACGCGACATGGTGTCCGCTAATGATTGGAGCTAATTTTCCATTCAAAAAGTCAAATGGCACGCCTCCCCTTCCGAGCCTTGCCGTGCACCCAAACAGTGGTTTACCCCCACATATGAGGTATCGGCATACTCAGGAGAAATTGCCCAACAAATTTTAGGATCCATTTTATCCTGTTGCCCATGTGAAAATCAAAGAATTGAGGCTGAAAGAAATTTTGTGTGAAAAAAAGTACTTTTTCATTTTTACGGATCAATTTGTGAAGCACCTGAGAGTTTAAAGTGCTAACTTTGCTTCTAGATAAGTTCCTTGGGGGGTCTAGTTTCCAAAATGTGGTCACTTGTGGGAGCGCTCCAATGTTTAGGCACACAGGGGCTCTCCAAACGTGACATGGTGTCTGCTAGCGATGGAGATAATTTTTCATTCAAAAAGTCAAATGGCGCTCCTTCCCTTCCGAGCCTTACCATGTGCCCAAACAGTGGTTTACCCCCACATGTGAGGTATTGGTGTACTCAGGAGAAATTGTCCAACAAATTTTAGGATCCATTTTATCCTGTTGCCCATGTGAAAATGAAAAAATTGAGGCTAAAATAATTTTTTTGTGAAAAAAAAGTACTGTTTCATTTTTACGGATCAATTTGTGAAGCACCTTGGGGTTTAAAGTGCTCACTATGCTTCTAGATAAGTTCCTTGGGGGGTCTAGTTTCCAAAATGGTGTCACTTGTGGGGGAGCTCCAATGTTTAGGCACACGGGGGCTCTCCAAACGCGACATGGTGTCCGCTAAAGATTGGAGCCAATTTTTCATTGAAAAAGTCAAATGGCGCTCCTTCCCTTCCGAGCCCTGCCGTGCACCCAAACAGTGGTTTACCCCCACATATGAGGTATCAGCGTACTCAGGATAAATTGGACAACAACGTTCGTGGTCCAGTTTCTCCTTTTACCCTTGGGAAGATAAAAAATTTTTCGCTAAAATATCATTTTTGTGACTAAAAAGTTAAATGTTCATTTTTTACTTCCATGTTGCTTCTGCTGCTGTGAAACACCCGAAGGGTTAATAAACTTCTTGTATGTGGTTTTGAGCACCTTGAGGGGTGCAGTTTTTAGAATGGTGTCACTTTTGGGTATTTTCAGCCATATAGAACCCTCAAACTGACTTCAAATGTGAGGTGGTCCCTAAAAAAAATGGTTTTGTAAATTTTGTTGTAAAAATGAGAAATCACTGGTCAAATTTTAACCCTTATAACTTCCTAACAAAAAAAAAAATTGTTTCCAAAATTGTGCTGATGTAAAGTAGACATGTGGGAAATGTGATTTATTAACTATTTTGTGTCACATAACTCTCTGGTTTAACAGAATAAAAATTCAAAATGTGAAAATTGCAAAATTTTCAAAATTTTTGCCAAATTTCCGTTTTTTTCACAAATAAACTCAGAAATTATCGACCTAAATTTACCACTATCATGAAGCCAATATGTCACGAAAAAACAATCTCAGAATCACTAGGATCCGTTGAAGCGTTCCTGAGTTATTACCTCATAAAGGGACACTGGTCAGAATTGCAAAAAACGGCAAGGTCATTAAGGCCAAAATAGGCTGCGTCATGAAGGGGTTAAACATGTGCTGTAAATAAAGCACAAATGTAAAAAATGATGTAAAAAAATTCAACAAAAACATTATGAAAACACTAAAAACTAGGCATTTTGAATGCATTTTTACTGCCAAGAGAGCAAGTTTTGGCTGCATAAAAATTGTCATAAAAACACTACATGTGAACATAGTCTTTTTCTTAGGACTCATGCAGATGTATGATTTTCCCACATAGCAGAAAAACAGACTGATTATTCTGATCTGACTCTGACTAAAGTTTCTCAGAGTTTGGCCAGAGTCACACTACCGTAGAATATGGATGACTGCTATGTGAGAAAACATCGCATAGCACTCGGCCCAGTGTTAATCTATAGGGCAGCTCACATCAGCGTTTTTTTTCTCAGGTGTATTCGACACGCATGAAAAATCACAGCAGGCTGTGATTGTCACCGAGACTTGCCAATGCAAGCCTATGGGTGCAAGAAAAACTCGGACGCAACAAATATGCACACATTTTCCTGGCAGCAGGAAATTGCATCAGGAAGCTTGGCATGCAGATTGTCCTGGCAACCAATAAAAAAGCCAGGAACACACCTCCAGAGATCAACAATCACTGGCTCAGGCTCCACAAAATGTTGAAACAAGACCCAATGTAGAAGAACCCCCTCACTTGTGTTTAAAGGGACTCTGTCACCTGAATTTGGAGGGAACAATTTTCAGTCATATGGGCGGGGTTTTCGGGTGTTTGATTCACACTTTTCGCAGGCGTGTACTATGGAGAACAGAGAATGAACTTCAATCCTATATTGCAGCCAGCATGCAGCCAGCGGGTAAGGAAAGATTGAATCAAACACCCGAAAACCCCGCCCATATGACTGAAAATTGCTCCCTCCAAATTCAGGTGACAGAGTCCCTTTAAGGTTAGGCTCTCGCACGTTAGTCATAAACCAGCAAAAACAAGACACCAGCAGGGACTCGATTTGAAAAAAATGGAGGAGAGATCTTTTTGTGGAGCCATTATATGGGCTCTGTCAGGACTCTGAACATTTTTTACCTTTTGTGCATTACTGCCCTTTTCCAAGATGGCGTCTTTGGTCTCATGTGCACTGTGTCTTCCTGCTAAAAAACTCCACCCCGGCCTTCAGTCTGTGCTAGAGTATTCTGCCTTGCATCCAGCTCCTGACTCTGGTGACTCCCTGGCTATATACCTGCTCCTGTGAACCTGTCTGGTGATCCTGCTACTCTGCTCTGAGTTCCTGCTGCATACACCAGTTTCCAATAATCCTCCTTCATCTGCTGCTCAAGTTTACTTCCATCTGCATTTGCTGGACATGTAAGCTGTTGCTGCTCTGCAAAAACCTGAGACTATTACCCAGGCCTCCCTGGTTGAGCTAAGATATTATTTGAACTGCCTTATAAGCATAACTATCTGTGTTTGGATTAAACAAGGACTTATTCGTGTCAAGTATCCTCAGGAATAATTGTGCTTCATAGACTTTCTGCGTGATTGCATTTTCCTCTGAAGTTTCCTATAGACTGCTAAGCTGCGTTTAATACACCAAGTGTTGTGGACTTGAGTTTCTCTCTGCACCTGTTTGAATCACCGTGTGATAATATGGACTTTACCACTTATAAAACTGTATCCTGTAGTTGTCTTGTTTCATGCAAAGAGTCTCCTGAGTTATCCCCTATAATTATCACAGGATACTCTAGACTAAAAAGAGGAGACTGCTGGAACAATGACTGCAGAAAGCAGATTAGAGCAGGTGTTTTCCATAATTAGATCACTGCAAAAAGAAGTGGAAGGTCTGCAAAAGAAGTTTGGAAGCATTGAACATAATCAACAAGTGTTTGGACAAACTTTGCAGGACTAATTAAGCACCCGCATGGCAGCCTAGGAAAACAAACTTGCTGGCATAGAGTCCCAGTATGGACGGGCATTTCAGGAAATAAGCACGCAAATATCTGCACAAGCGACTTTACCCTCTGGGCAACCACCACCAGCTAGCCAGCTAGTCCACCTAAGTTGCCCCATTCAGATTTAATGGTGATCGCGACAAATTTCTTGGCTTTGTGAATCAATGTATGCTATATTTTGATGTGCATGCCACCCATTTTCCTACTGATAGATCCAAAGTATTGTGTGTAATAATGCTGCTGACCTCACGAGCGCTCGCCTGGGCGAATCCGATGATTGAGTCTCGTGACCCACGGTTAAATAACTTGGATGATTTCTTGGCCGCTAAGGCATTAATGTTTGATGATCCTAATCGCCATGCAGCCACTGAATCTGCTTTATTGTCTTTACGTCAGGCTAAACGTTCTGTTATTGAGTATGCTACTGAATTCAGGAGATTAGCGGTAGATACCAATTGGGACAGTTATGCACAATTACCTATTTTTAAAAGGGGTTTGTCTAGTATTGTAAAAGATGAATTAGCTCGCTCTGAGTCACCACAAGAGCTAGAGACATTTATACAGCATTGTGTGCGCATAGACATTCGCTTTACTGAGCGTAGGCAGGAGAAGTTTGCTGCATATAACCGTATTTCTAACTTTTCCCTTCCTTCCAAAGAGCCTGCAGGTAAAACCTCTCGGGAGGTGGACGAGGTGCCCATGCAAATTGATTCCGTTCAGAGACGCGAGAGTAAAGAACGCTGGGAGCATCGCCTTCGTGAAAGTCTATGTTTCTACTGCGGTCACTCTGACCACTTTTTAATCAACTGTCCCAAGTGTCCCAAGTGGCCTGACAAGGTGCTAGCAGCGGTAGGAGAATATGACAACTGTGATGATGAATCTGACATCTCTGAATGTAGCCTGCCTTTAAAAGCTGTATTCCATTCACTTTCTATGACTTCACCCCCCAAAGGAGCTGAAGGAGAAGAACTCTCACTGTTCTCTCCCTATTAAGATCCTGTGTTCAGGACAGTGGATTTCCAGTGAAGCTATGATTGACTATGGTGCAGGTGGCAATTTCATGGATATCGCATTTGCCAAGGAACATGGTATTGAAATTCAGCAAAGAGCCTCTCCAATTACCATGGAAACAGTGCATGGGTCACCTTTAATCTCTGGGCCTGTGGATCAGGAGACCGTACCCCTTGAAATTTTGTTGGAGCCTAATCAACAGGAGCAACTTTCTTTCTTGCCAATTTCTTCTCCTCATTTTCCTGTGATTTTAGGCATTCCTTGGTTGCGTTCTCAGAACCCAATTATCAACTGGGAGACCAAGGAGATTATCTTTCCAACAAGGAGCAACTCAGCGTTAACAGAAGCTGTCCCTGAGTCCACGGCTACGGAACCACATGTACAGGTATTTACTTTACCTTCAGCATATAAAGAGTTCTCTGATATCTGTGACAAGAAGAATGCAGATCAGCTTTCTCCACACAGGCATTATGACTGTCCCATTGAGCTGCTTCCTGGGGCAGCTATTCCTTTTGGTAACGTATACCCTTTGGCGGCACCTGAGCTTCAAGCCTTAAAGGAATATATTGATGAAAATCTGGTCAAAGGCTTCATACGTCCTTCTTCCTCACCAGCAGGGGCACCTATATTTTTTGTAAAAAAGAAGGATGGGACCCTGAGACCCTGTGTTGACTATCGGGAACTCAATAAGGTAACCATACGAAACCGTTACCCTTTGCCTCTGATTCCCGAACTACTGGAAAGAGTCCACCATGCTAAGGTGTTCTCTAAACTGGATCTTCATGGGACTTATAATTTGGAGCGTATTCGTCCAGGGGATGAGTGGAAGACAGCATTCAGATGCCGGTATGGACACTTTGAATATCTTGTGATGCCCTTCGGGCTTTGTAATGCCCCTGCAATGTTTCAACACCTTGCTAATGACATTTTCAGAGATTTGTTTGAACAGTTTGTGGTGATCTATTTGGACGATATGCTTATCTTTTCTGACTCTCTACAGGAACATGAAGAACATGTCAAAACTGTTTTAAGACGTCTGAAAGAGAACCATCTGTATATTAAGCTGGAGAAATGCGAGTTCCATCGTTCTGAGATACAGTTCTTAGGTTATATCATCTCTCCCCAGGGGCTGAACATGGAATCTGGTAAGATTCAGGCTATCCTTGACTGGCCGGTACCCAAGAACGTTAAGGAGGTCCAACGTTTTATTGGTTTTGCAAATTTCTACAGACGCTTCTTTCAAAATTTTTCTGATATTGTCTGATATAATGGGACACCATTACTTCCTTGACAAAGAAGGAAAAGCCCTTTAAGTGGTCATCACAGGCTCAAGAAGCTTTTGATCGGCTTAAGATCTGTTTCACCTCAGCACCGCTGTTGATACACCAGATCCAACACTTTCTTTCATTGTGGAGGTGGGCGCTTCTGATAATGCTTTGGGGGCTATTCTCTCCCAAAGAACTGGAGAGAAGGGTCTGCTACATCCTTGTACTTTCTTTTCCCGTAGACTGACCTCAGCAGAGAAGAATTACAACGTGGGAGACAAGGAATTGCTGGCTATTATTGAGGCTTTCAAAGAATGGAGGCATCATCTGCAAGGAGCTGCACAACAGATCATAGTGCTAACTGACCATCGCAATTTAGAGTTCCTTAGATCCGCTAGATGTCTTTCTCCTCATCAGGCTTGTTGGAACTTCTTTTTAAATCAATTTAATTTTGTTATCTCGTACCGTCCAGGTTCTCGTAATGGGAAGGCTAATGCTTTATCCCGAATTCATGCTGCGGATTCCGTACCTGGAGCCCCGTCCAAGACCATTCTATCTGATGCCAATTTCATCTGAATTATCCATGATCAGGACTTGTGGAAGGAGTGCAGGGAGGCTTATGACGGTGATTTATTTCTGGCCAACCCACCTGTGGATATTAATCTTGTCTTTAAGGGTGGCATGTGGTTCAGAGATCGACGTATCTACGTCCCTGAGGTCATCTGTCTGCAGATCCTCAAGTTGGTACATGACTCCAAGTTGGCTGGTCACAGCGGGGTACAGAAGACACAAGAGTTCCTGAGCCGATTCTTCTGGTGGCCAACTTGTCTAAAGGATACCAAGGACTATGTTCTCTCTTGCGAGGTATGTGCTCGTTACAAGATCCTCATGTGGCACCTACGGGTCTTCTACAACCATTACCTGTTCCGTCCTGCCCTTGGGGGTCTATATCAATGGACTTTATTGTAGAGCTGCCTACATCGTGGGGCATGAATACAATCATGGTGGTAGTTGATTGCCTGACTAAAGCTGCTCATTTTGTTCCATGCACTGGCCTCCCTTCAGCTAAAGATACAGTGAACTTGGTTATACAGAATGTCTTTCGGTTGCATGGGGTCCTGGATGAGATCATCTCTGACTGTGAAGTACAGTTCACTTCAAGATTCTGGAAGGGGTTTTGCTCTGCACTCAATATTAATGTCTGTCTCTCTTCCGCTTACCATCCCCAGACAAATGGTCTGACTGAGCGTACCAACCAGACGCTGGAACAATATCTAAGATGCTATGTCAGCCATCTCCAGGATGATTGGTTGGAGTTGCTGCCGTTAGCCGAATTTTCATATAACAATTCTCAGAGCGCCTCCACTAAATTTACACCTTTCTTTGCCAATCTGGGTTATCATCCATGTATCTTACCTAGGTCTCCAAATAATTCTCCAGTTCCGGTAGTGGAGGAAAGGCTGACTGCGATGAGGCAAATTCTGGAGGTTCTGAAGGAATCCCTGACCACAGCTCAAGAACATAATAAGAGATCGGCTGATAGATTCCGTAAACCTGCACCCAGGTTCAAGGTAGGAGATTCCGTGTGGTTAGCAACTAAGAATCTGAAGTTAAACGTTCCTTCACAAAAACTTGGACAGAAATTCATTGGCCCTTTCAAGATCAACGGTATTGTGAGCTCTGTGGCCTGCCAGCTGAAGCTGCCTAGGACTATGAAGGTACACCCAGTTTTTCATGTATCTTTACTAATGCCTGTATCTCCTAATACCTTCCAGGGACGTGTTGTTCCACCTCCGCAGCCTGTGGTGATTGATGGGCAAGAACAATTTGTGGTGGAGGAAATTATTGATACCAGGATTCGCAGGAATCGGGTCCAATATCTGATAAGATGGCAGGGATATCCCCTGAGGAAGACTCTTGGGAACCTGTGGAAAACATCAATGCCCAACAGAAGATTTCTTGTTTTCATCAGAGATTCCCTGAGAAACCAGGTCCAGGATCATCCTGAGGCCGCTTCTAAGGAGAGAGTAATGTCAGGACTCTGAACATTTTTTACCTTTTGTGCATTACTGCCCTTTTCCAAGATGGCGTCTTTGGTCTCATGTGCACTGTGTCTTCCTGCTATAAAACTCCACCTCAGCCTTCAGTCTGTGCTAGAGTATTCTGCCTTGCATCCAGCTCCTGACTCTGGTGACTCCCTGGCTATATAGCTGCTCCTGTGAACCTGTGTGGTGATCCTGCTACTCTGCTCTGAGTTCCTGCTGCATACACCAGTTTCCAGTAATCCTCCTTCATCTGCTGCTCATGTTTACTTCCATCAGAATTTGCTGGACATGTAAGCTCTTGCTGCTCTGCAAAAACCTGAGACTATTACCCAGGCCTCCCTGGTTGAGCTAAGATATTATTTGAACTGCCTTATAAGCATAGCTATCTGTGTTTGGACTAAAACAAGGACTTATTCGTGTCAAGTATCCTCAAGAATAATTGTGCTTTTGCGTGATTGCATTTTCCTCTGAAGTTTCCTTTAGACTGCTAAGCTGCGTTTAATACACCAAGTGTTGTGGACTTGAGTTTCTCTCTGCACCTGTTTTAATCACCGTGTGATAATATAGACTTTACCACTTATAAAACTGTGTCCTGTAGTTGTCTTGTTCCATGCAAAGAGTCTCCTGAGTTATCCCCTATAATTATTACAGGCTCCTTAATTAGGTTTTGATTCATTTTCAACTATTGAGCCATTGAATTTAATTGGGAAAATCAGTGAAAAATGTACAGCCTGTTGTGAATTCTGTTCTGGAGCTCCTTCCTGTGGTTGCTGATGGTATTTTTGTGAGTTCTGCCCTTGGGCTCCCTCTGGTGGTTTCGAGTGGAACTGCTGCTCCGTTAGGTAGCTGTAGCAGCTGCCATCACTGATCACCTTGCCTGGGTTTGTTATTTAAACCTGCTCTGGGCTTTAGTTCATGCCAGCTGTCAATGTCTTATGTTGGATTTGGTTCTCTCCTTGGATTTCTCATATGGCCTGTCCTTGTCAGCAAAAGATAAGTTTCTGCTAGTTCTTGTTTGTCCATTTTCTTTGGACACTATTGCTTTGCAAATATGTCTCTTTTTGTCCAGCTTGTCACTATGTCATATTCAGGCTAGCTGGAAGCTCTGGGAAGCAGATTTGCCCCTCCACACCATGAGTCGGTGTGGAGTTCATTTTTGTAAACTCTGCGTGGATTTTTGTAGTTTTTAATACTGACCGCACAGTATCCTTTTCTCTCTGTCTATCAAGTTTAGTATTGGCCTCCTTTGCTGAAAAGTTATTTCATTTCTGTGTATGTCATTTCCCTCTCCACTCACAGTCAATATTTGTGGGGGGCTATCTTTCCTTTTGGGGTTTTCTCTGAGGCAAGATAGCTTTCTATTTCCTTCTTTAGGGGTAGTTAATTCTTAGGCTGTGAAGAGGTGTCTAGGGAGAGTCAGGAACATCCCACGGCTATTACTAGTGTTGTTGTTAGGATTAGGGACTGCGGTCAGTAGAGATACCACCTCCTCAGAGCTCGTCCCATGTTGCGTTTTAGCCACCAGGTCATATCAGTGTGGCCTCTTAACCACCAGGTCATAACAGTACAGCTGGCCCACAATGTGTTAAATGCATCTCAAAAGAGGGAAAAGAAAGTTCTGAGTCATTTTTTTTTCCTTTGTAGCTTGTTTTGTCTTTTTTTTCCCTTAATCTCTGGGTGTTTCAGGATTTTGGTGCTGATATGGAGGTTCAGGGTCTGTCCTTGTGCGTGGATCAACTCGCTGCAAGGGTACAGAGTATCCAAGATTATGTTGTCCAGACTCCGGTTTTAGAGCCTAGAATTCCTATTCCTGATTTATTTTCTGGGGATAGATCTAAATTTCTGAACTTTAAAAATAATTGCAGATTGTTTTTTGCTCTGAGACCCCGTTCCTCTGGAGACCCCATTCAGCAGGTGAAGATTGTTATTTCTTTGCTGCGTGGCGACCCGCAGGACTGGGCATTCTCCCTTGAGCCAGGAAATCCTGCATTGCTCAATGTTGATGCATTTTTTCAAGCGCTCGGATTGCTGTATGACGAGCCTAATTCTGTGGATCAGGCAGAAAAAACTTTGCTGGCTCTGTGTCAGGGTCAGGAAGCAGCAGAAGTATACTGCCAGAAATTTAGAAAGTGGTCTGTGCTCACAAAATGGAATGAGTATGCCCTGGCAGCGATTTTCAGAAAGGGTCTTTCTGAAGCCCTTAAAGATGTTATGGTGGGGTTTCCCACGCCTGCTGGTCTGAATGAGTCAATGTCTTTGGCCATTCAGATTGATCGGCGCCTGCGTGAGTGCAAGGTTGTGCACCATATGGCAGTGTCCTCTGAGCAGAGTCCTGAGCCTATGCAATGTGATAGGATTTTGACTAGAGCAGAAAGGCAGAAATTCAGACGTCAGAATGGCCTGTGTTTTTACTGTGGTGATTCTGCTCATGCTATTTCTGATTGCACTAAGCGTACTAAGAGGGTTCCTAGGTCTGTTACCATTAGAGAGGGGGAGATAGAAGAGAAAAGTGTGGAGGAAGAGGGAGGAGAGATGGGTGTGGAGAAAGAAAAGAAGGAGGAGATTGCTGAAGGATGTTAGATTGCTGAATACTAATACATGGTATGAAGTAGCACAGCAGACCTTACATCGTTTAGGCGGTACAGAAAGTTATGTGAGCAAACCAGGAAGTGATTTTTGTGGGTATGAGATGGGAGAATCTGCGCAGTCTGCTTTTAGCAGAATCCATGGTATAGGTAGTTATTTTTGCACAGTATGTGGTGCGCCCCGTCTCTCCCTACAGGGAGAAGGCATAATTGCTCCTCTCTATTATTCTTGTTGTTCTCATCTATCCTCTTTTTTCCTCTGTCAGTCTTTTCTCTCCGCATTCTCTCTCTCTCCCTCCCTCCTTCTCCACTCCCCCACCACACCTTTCTCCTCCTTCTTTTCTTTCTCCACACCCATCTCTCCTCCCTCTTCCTCCACACTTTTCTCTTCTCTCTCCCCCTCTCTATCTCTCTCCTTCACACCTTCCATCTTCTCCTCCCTCTTCTCCTCACCCTCGCTCTCTCCTCCTTCTCCACATCCATCTCTCCTCCTTCTTTTCCTTCTCCACACCCATCCCTCCTCCTCTCTCCACCTCCTTCTGCACACCCTGATTCTCCCCGTTTCTCTTTACCACACCTTTCTATCTCTCTCTCTTCCTTTGTCTCACTCCTCAACCCCTCCCTCTTCTTCTTCCTCTTTTTTCCTCCTTGTTGCCGGCTGGGCCAACGCCCAATTCAAACAATATGGTGCTTACAGCACAAGGTTTCCCTCTATGCCCCTGGCACAAACCAGACATTGCCATTTGTGATATCGGGGAAAGAAAGTGAAAATCCCCCTACACACAATGCAGTGGGCAGCCCCCAGACATATCAGGCAGCAGACAGCTCAGCCCTGGGTGCAGAGGGGGGAGGAATGATGATATCAGAACGAGCTCACTGACAGATCCTCCGTTACCTCATTTCACAGTCAACAATATTGTAACCCTTAAGGTTTTACATGAACTTTGATATCACCATGTATTGATAATGTACAACTTCAGCACCGGTCAGAGCTGCCTACATTCACACCAACATAGAACTATAAGCCTAATCCATCACAGCTTCAGCAAGGGGGGAGACATCCTCACATAAAAAGCAACTTCTAAGTCCAAAATCAGTCAGTGTATGACCCCAGTACAAGCTATCACAACTATTCCTCTGATGAAGATGAAGAGGGAACATCATACATGCTGTCCAGTACTAGAAAAGAAACCCACAGGCACCAAGAATGCAAGGGCAGATAGAGGCACCACCATTACACTATGTGCACTGCACTTCAAGTCAGGTGACAATTTTCCAGACCCAGGGATGCATCCCATGCCATTTTACCGAAGAAAGTAGCAGAAGCAGCAAACATATGCAGCCAGCTGGAATGATCTCTGGGCCATGAATGAAAATAGAAGCAGGTGATGCACTCTAGCCAATCATGAAGGAACAATTCAAACTTCCAGCAGAATCAGACGTACACGCTTGGGAGTCAGGGCCACAGCTAATATAACAGCTCAGAGAGTGGGCCAAAGGCAGATTGGCAGGACAAGCCAAAACCAAGAGCCAAGATAAGACAGAGACTGTAAAGAAGTTTCATGGCAGAGTAATGCAAGTATTAAAAGACTTGGGCCTCACCATTCATGACCAGATACACAGGCAAATGTTGGCACAGGTCTTTGTGCATGGACTGAGACAGCCAATCAGGAAACCACTGATAGTGGCTAGGCCTAGGAACAGGTCAATAGCAGTGGACTGACCCAGAAAAAATGTTTTATGTGCGCCTAGGAGACTGTTTATTGCCGATTGTCACCAAAACTGCCGCCATTATAGCACCACAAAGAGCGCAAAGAAGGAAAAGGGTGCCGTGCTGCTGAGAACGCCAGAAGGGAAGCCAGAGGTGAAGACACTGCAAAGTGCCGATCAACACACCAGAAGAACCGCTGCAGACTCCAGAGAGGAGACATCGACCTCAATAAGGTTAGCAAAGGGGAGAAGCTATGTTGGAGCAGGGGGAAGAAGTGATGGCAGATGCAGCCACAGCCCCTGTAATGCCCCAAGACCTTGGGTTGGATGCAGCCACCGGTCTCATGGCACCCCCGGGCCTCGCCACGAATGCACCTGCAGGCCCCGTCTTACCACCGCAGCTTCAATCAGCAGGCCGGACCCCGCTGCCGCTGCAGTACCCATCATGCCATTGTCCATAGTAGCCAAAGGGATTGAGTCCCAACCAGGGGTGCAGAAGACAGCCCCTCTCATGGTGACCACTGACCTGGAAGCCCAACCACCCTACAAAGACAGAAGAAGTGCCAAGTGTTACATCTGTGGCAAGTTTGGCCATTTCCAGAACCAGTGCAAAGCACCCACGCCCCCGAAGAGACTGGACCCATGCAACCCAAGAGTTGGTCCAGAGAAACAGGTCAAGGAGGAAGTGCAGAAAGCAGTGAAGTACCCCGTCCATAGGACAGAGGCAAGCAAGCCAGGCCCGCAAGACACTATGCTCCTGACATGTAAAACTTCATCTGCAAGACCACTACCTCAAATTACCCTTAAAATGGATGGCGTTGTCAGATCCAACGCGTTGCAGCCAGAAGTGTGATGACACCTGTGGAACTCGCTGATCCCACCTGCCTATCAGAATCCTTTGTGTCTTGCATGGGCATTGATGGTCAAGTCAGACATTCTCAGCTTACAAAGCCACTGAGCGTGTGCACTCAGCCAGGACACTCTATCCTGTCCCAGTTTGTGGTGTAAAGGACCTGCCACTCAACCTACTGGGAGCAAACCTACTGCAGAAGCTGAAGGCAACCACAGAGTTCCACGAAGATGGGGCAGTGACACTTTCTTCATCCCTGACCCAAGAAGAGTCATGCTGGCGGCCCTACAAGAACATTAAGCAACCGATGAGGCCTACTCAAGGAGGTACTGGATGTAGTACCAGAAAGTCTATGGTCTAAGGGACCCCAGCACGTGAGAAAACCTCAAGTTGCCCCAGTACGGGTGTCACTCAAGCCATGTACCCCGTACCCTCGTAAGGCCCAGGCCAGGCCTAGAGTCAAGCTGCCTCTGACCAACTGAAGGTCTACCTGGAAATAGGAATCATTGTTCCTCGCACATCGCCTTTCAATACCCCGCTTTTCCCCATCAAGAAAAAGACTGTAAAAGGAGAGCCAGCCAAGTTCAGAATGGTACATGACCTGAGAGCTGTGAATGACGCCGCGGTGTTAGAAACTGCAATTATGCCGAATCCGCACAATCTGCTCTCAAATGTGCCTGCCACAGCAAAAGTGTTCACAGTGAACAACCTGGCTAACGTTTTCTCCAGTGTTCCAGTTCATCCGGAAGACCAGTTCCTGTTTGCCTTAATGCACCAGGGGGGACACCACACATGGACAGTGATGCCACAGTGGGCCCAGAACAGCCCTCCACAGTTCACCAGAGCAATGTTCACAGTCCTCACCAACTGAGTCACAGAACAAGCAGAAGTAACCCTGCTACAATACATGGACAATCTACTCCTTTGTGCAGTTGACTTTGACACGTGTAAAGCCCTTTCCTTGTTATCTCCTACTCTACCTGGCAGAGCAGCACTGCAAGATCTCAAAGAACAAAGTCCAGTGGTGTCTAAAGCAAGTTACGTTCCAGAGACACTGTATTGCTCACCAGGCGAAACGTCTGACAGATGACCGGAAGACCACAGTGGAGAAGATGGTCCCTCCGACAACTCCAAAGGTGCTACAGGCCTTCCTTGGTCTAGTTTCGTATTGCAGAGCCTGGATCCCTGATGCTTCCGTCCTAATGCAGCCTCTGTGTGAATACGTCAGCGTGACCCCGTTCCTCCAGACAGATGTGGCCTTCAGTTCGTTCAAGAAGTTAAAAAGCTCTGTAGTCTCAGCGCTAGCACTAGGCCTATCTGACTACGAGAAGCCACTCCGTCTCTACTTGATGAGGAAAAAAGGCCTTGCTACTGGAGTCCTGACGCAGCTTCAGGGGGGAAAGCAGAGACTTTCGGACTACTTTTCAGCTTGCCTGGATCCAGTTGCAAGGGGAGCCTCTTCCTCCCGCATGAGAGCAGCAGTTGCAGCACACGCCCTCCTGGATAGGACTACTGACATCATTGGAAAAACCATTGGAAATCCTGGCTCTGCATGACATCTCGGCAATCCTCAACCAAACCCAGCTAAAACATCTCTCCACCGCCAGGCATCTTCGCCTCCAGTGCTCTCTACTCCTGCCCAACAATGTCACCATCTCCAGATGCACAGTCCTCAACCCGTCCACTCTACTCCCACTCCCAAAGGGGGATACAGATATGGACCCTCAGATAAAAAGTCTGATCAAAATCTGCATGATACCTTCTGCAGGGATCTGAATTTGCTCCGGACGGATGACCATTATTGCTTCAGCATCATGCAACAGGAAACAGCAGGACTACCCAAGGTGGCAGAAGAGCCACTGACCAACCCAGAGTTGATCCTCTATGTGGATGGCTCCAGATTCGCAGATGATGAAGGAAGATGTGCAGTGACCAGCAATCAAGAGATCCTGTGGTCCAGAAGTCTGCCGCCCAGTCTGTCAGCCCAGGAAGCAGAACTGATAGCGCTGATGAAGGCCTACCAGATGGCAGAAGACAAGACTGAGAAAATGTATACCGATTCAAGGTGCTTGCATGGCATAGCACACGACTTCGGACCCATCTGGGCTGCAAGGGACTTCATCACAGCAAGTGGAACAACCGTGAAGCATCATGGAGCCATTAAGGACCTGCTGAACACACTTCAACTTTCAAAAGTGGTGGCAGTACTAAAAGTCAAAGCGCATGGAAAACTAAACACAGTAGGGGCACGAGGCAACAACATGGCGGATATGGCAGCCAAAGAAGCAGTCAAGGGAAGACAATATGGAAAAGTGGAAGAGGTCACAGAGCCAGACGGCTACTACATGACGACTGAAGACAAGAAACCTGACCAAATGACGTCCTGTGATCTGCTCAAAAAGCTGCAAGAGCAAGCCCCAAAGGACAAGAAGGAATGCTGGATGCAGAAAAGAGCAGCACATGAAGAAGGAAGGGTATACTAAATGGACTACAAACCCGGTTTACCCCGAAGCATGTACCCTATGGTGGTCCAGTGGGCACATGGGCCCACACACAGATTAAAGACACAGATGAATGTTCCGATTGGTGCTTACTGGTTCGCTCCAGAAATCTCCACCCTAACAGCCAAGTTCATAAACAGCTGTCTGACCTGTGGCAAATGCAACCCTGGAAGAATGAAGAAAGTTCCCACACATCGTCTTGCCAGACCACTGTACCCCCTTCCAGAGGATCCAGATAGACCACATCCAAATTCCGCCAAGTGAGGGATTCGAATATGCCCTTGTGGTCGTGGACATGTTCTCAGGATGACAGCCAGAAGCTTTCCCAGTGAG
The DNA here is from genome assembly GCF_051348905.1 of Ranitomeya variabilis. Classification (NCBI taxonomy): domain Eukaryota; kingdom Metazoa; phylum Chordata; class Amphibia; order Anura; family Dendrobatidae; genus Ranitomeya; species Ranitomeya variabilis. Next base: position 547,391,010 of record NC_135233.1, on the reverse strand, counting down.
GAAGCAGTCAGCAAAGACTACTGCAAAGAAGCTACTCTCAGAGACGAGATATGCAGCTATGGGGTCCCAGAAGTGATAGAGAGTGACCAGGGACCCGCATTCACAGCAAACCTCACACAAGAGATCTAGTCAGCAGTAGGGTCAGACTTAGGCCTACACACTCCCAATCACACTACTCAGTGTTAGGCACACTCCCAGAGGCCCAGAAAAGCTGTCATTATATGAAATTTTGTTTGTGTATAGTCCCAGGTTAGGGGTATCCTTTCCCTTAGCAGCTGATTATGCAATATGGTACTTTGTCTGCTTATGTAAATTGAAATCACCAAGAAACTTGCTAACATCCATTCTTGAGTTTTTTTCTTCATTCCCAGATCCAGATTCAGTGTCCAGTACGCACTCCTCGAAGCCAGGAGACTGGGTGTTAGTGAAAAAGTTTGTAAGGAGAACACCACTCGATCCCAGATTTGATGGTCCTGTTCAAGTGCTGCTGATGACACCAAACTCTGTGAAACTGGAGGGAAGACCCACTTGGATCCACTCATCGCATCGCAAGAAAGCTCCCCTACCAGAAGATGACATCCAAGCCAGAATGATGTTGCGGCCTGACCGAATAGATGACCTACCTGATAAAGACTACACATCGCTCACTACACATGCTATTGACTAAGAGACTGATTGCAACGAACCCCCATTAGGGACAGATCTCCTGACCGCCCATTTGCGAAAAGTCTGTACGGAGTGGGGCACAGGCGTTAGGCTTGTGTCAGTTCGCCAACAGCACAAAAGAGTTGCAGCGCTTTGGGACAGGAGGCTAGGATTAGGGCAAGTGATATCTAAGGGGGGCTTGTGATAGAAATATATATATCATGTAGATCTCACTTGCATGTATACCCCTCTATAATAATATATACTTATATGCTCACAGCTAATATATACATTATAATCAATGGTTTAAAATGGCTGACAATGAACTGATATGAGCCAGACAGATTGTATGGGGTTTTCCATCTCTCAAAAGCAGAAGAGTGTCAGATGTTTGGTGACTGCTGATCAGATGTCTCCACTTTGTCCTAGACACAGAACTCAAGTTTAGTTGCTTAATCCGCTGTCATATGAGCATTAGTCACAATATTCCATATATGTTTAGATAACCAATGACAGAGGAGCTAGACAATATGGTAATTAACTAACCACCCCTGACAACCCCTAACCACTCCTTTCTATGTGAAAATATAAAACTATGTATGTACAATAAAGTATCAGTATTGATGGAATGTTGTTCTGTCACAGTTGTGTACAGTCCATTCTTGATGAGCGCTCAAAATACTCAGTCTAATTGGGAGCGGCCGCAGCACACACAGAGGGATAAATTTATCCAACCCTAATATTTCCATAACAGTACTGTACAGCCTAAATTTCTTTTGTCTGTTACCCTGATTTGCTCATTGTCGTCCTTTTCTGTTATGGCATTTGTGGATTCTGGCGCTGCCCTGAACTTAATGGACTTAGAATTTGCCAAGCGCTGTGGTTTTTCCTTGGAGCCTTTGCGGAGCCCTAGTCCCCTAAGGCGGATTGATGCTACGCCATTGGCCAAGAATAAACCCCAGTACTGGACACAGTTGACCATGTACATGGCTCCAGCACATCAGGAAAATATTCGCTTTTTGGTGTTGCATAATTTGCATGATGTTGTTGTGCTGGGTTTTCCATGGTTACAGGTACATAATCCAGTGCTGGATTGGAGATCTATGTCTGTAACTGGTTGGGGTTGTCAGGGAATACATAGTGATATTCCTTTTATGTCCATTTCCTCGTCCCCTTCTTCTGATGTTCCTGAGTTTTTGTCGGATTTCCAGGATGTATTTGATGAGCCCAAGTCCAGTTCCCTGCCTCCTCATAGGGACTGCGATTGTGCCATTAATTTGATTCCTGGCTGTAAGTTCCCTAAGGGCCGACTTTTCAATCTGTCTGTGCCAGAGCATGCCGCTATGCGGAGTTATGTAAAGGAGTCCTTGGAGAAGGGGCATATTCGCCCGTCTTCATCACCATTGGGAGCGGGATTTTTTTTTGTTGCCAAGAAGGATGGTTCCTTGAGACCCTGTATAGATTATCGCCTTCTCAATAAGATCACGGTCAAATTCCAGTACCCTTTACCTTTGCTTTCTGATTTGTTTGCTCAGATTAAGGGTGCCAGTTGGTTTACTAAAATCGACCTTCGAGGGGCGTATAATCTTGTGCATATTAAACAAGGTGATGAATGGAAACCAGCATTTAATATGCCCATTCGGGCTCTCTAATGCTCCATCGGTATTTTAGTCCTTTATGCATGATATCTTCCGGAATTATCTGGATAAATTCATGATTGTGTATTTGGATGATATTTTGGTTTTTTCCGATGATTGGGGGTCTCATGTGAAGCAGGTTAGGATGGTATTTCAGGTCCTTCGTGCTAATGCGTTGTTTGTGAAAGGGTCTAAGTGCCTCTTTGGAGTTCAGAAAGTTTCTTTTTTGGGTTTCATTTTTTCTCCCTCGGCTATTGAAATGGACCCTGTTAAAGTCCAGGCCATTCATGATTGGACTCAACCCACATCTGTAAAGAGCCTTCAAAAATGTTTGGGCTTTGCTAAGTTTTATCGCCGCTTTATTGCTAATTTTTCTAGTGTGGTGAAGCCTCTGACCGATTTGACAAAGAAAGGCGCTGATGTGATGAATTGGTCCTCTGTGGCTGTTGAGGCCTTTCAGGAGCTTAAACGTCGTTTTACTTCTGCCCCTGTGTTGCGTCAGCCAGATGTTTCTCTCCCTTTTCAGGTTGAGGTTGATGCTTCTGAGATTGGGGCAGGGGCCGTTTTGTCTCAGAGAAATTCTGATGGCTCTTTGATGAAACCATGTGCTTTCTTCTCCAGAAAGTTTTCGCCTGCTGAGCGTAATTATGATGTCGGCAATCGGGAGTTGTTGGCTATGAAGTGGGCATTTGAGGAGTGGCGACATTGGCTTGAGGGAGCCAAGCATCGCGTGATGGTCTTGACTGATCATAAAAATTTGATTTACCTCGAGTCTGCTAAGCGGTTGAATCCTAGACAAGCTCGGTGGTCTCTGTTTTTCTCCCGTTTTGATTTTGTGGTCTCGTATATTCCGGGATCTAAGAATGTGAAGGCTGATGCCCTTTCTAGGAGTTTTTTGCCTGATTCTCCGGGAGTTCTTGAGCCGTCTGGGATCCTCAAGGAGGGGGTGATTCTTTCTGCCATCTCCCCTGATTTGCAGCGGGTAATTCAGGAGTTTCAGGCTGATAAACCTGACCGCTGTCCAGTGGGGAAACTGTTTGTTCCTGTTAGATGGACTAGCAGGGTAATTTCTGAGGTTCATTGTTCGGTGTTGGCTGGTCACCCTGGGATTTTCGGTACCAGAGATTTGGTGGCTAGGTCCTTTTGGTGGCCTTCCTTGTCGCGGGATGTGCGTTCGTTTGTGCAGTCCTGTGGGACCTGTGCTCGGGCTAAGCCTTGCTGTTCCCATGCCAGTGGGTTGCTTTTGCCTTTGCCTATTCCTGAGAGGCCCTGGACGCATATTTCCATGGCTTTTATTTCTGATCTTCCTGTTTCTCAGAAGATGTCTGTCATCTGGGTGGTTTGTGACCGGTTTTCTAAGATGGTCCATTTGGTACCGTTGCCTAAGTTGCCTTCCTCCTCTGATTTGGTTCCATTATTTTTTCAGCATGTGGTTCGTTTGCATGGTATTCCGGAGAATATTGTGTCTGACAGAGGTTCCCAGTTCGTTTCTAGGTTTTGGCGGTCCTTTTGTGCTAGAATGGGCATTGATTTGTCTTTTTCTTCAGCATTCCATCCTCAGACAAATGGCCAAACGGAGCGAACCAATCAGACCTTGGAAACCTATTTGAGATGCTTCGTGTCTGCTGATCAGGATGATTGGGTGACCTTTTTGCCGTTGGCCGAGTTTGCCCTTAATATTCGGGCTAGTTCTGCTACCTTGGTTTCGCCTTTCTTTTGTAACTTTGGTTTTCATCCTCGTTTTTCTTCAGGGCAGTTTGAGCCTTCTGACTGTCCTGGTGTGGATTCTGTGGTGGACAGGTTGCAGCAAATTTGGACTCATGTGGTGGACAATTTGACGTTGTCTCAGGAAAAGGCTCAACGTTTTGCTAACCGTCGTCGGTGTGTTGGTCCCCGGCTTCGTGTGGAGGATTTGGTCTGGTTGTCTTCTCGTCATGTTCCTATGAAGGTTTCTTCCCCTAAGTTCAAGCCTCGCTTTATTGGGCCATATAAGATTTCTGAAATTATCAATCCAGTGTTTTTTCGTTTGGCCCTTCCAGCTTCTTTTTCCATTCATAATGTGTTCCATAGATCCTTGTTGCGGAGATATGTGGTACCTATGGTTCCCTCCATTGATCCTCCTCCTCCGGTGTTGGTTGAGGGGGAATTGGAATATGTGGTGGAGAAGATTTTGGATTCTCGTTTTTCGAGACGGAAGCTTCAGTATCTGGTCAAGTGGAAGGGTTATGGCCAGGAGGATAATTCTTGGGTTGTTGCCTCCGATATTCATGCTGCTGATTTGGTTCGTGCTTTCCATTTGGCTCGTCCTGATCGGCCTGGGAGCTCTGGTGAGGGTTCGGTGACCTCTCCTCAAGGGGGGGGGTACTGTTGTGAATTCCGTTCTGGAGCTCCCTCCTGTGGTTGCTAATGGTATTTTTGTGAGTTCTGCCCTTGGGCTCCCTCTGGTGGTTTCGAGTGGAACTGCTGCTCCGTTAGGTAGCTGTAGCAGCTGCCATCACTGATCGCCTTGCCTGGGTTTGTTATTTAAACCTGCTCTGGGCTTTAGTTCATGCCAGCTGTCAATGTCTTAGGTTGGATTTGGTTCTTTCCTTGGATTTCTCATATGGCCTGTCCTTGTCAGCAAAAGATAAGTTTCTTCTAGTTCTTGTTTGTCCATTTTCTTTGGACACTATCGCTTTGCAAATATGTCTCTTTTTGTCCAGCTTGTCACTATGTCATATTCAGGCTAGCTGGAAGCTCTGGGAAGCAGATTTGCCCCTCCACACCGTGAGTCGGTGTGGAGTTCATTTTTGTAAACTCTGCGTGGATTTTTGTAGTTTTTAATACTGACCGCACAGTATCAAAAAACTAACTAAATGATACAGTGGTATAGTAATCAAAAAAGAAAGAAGAAAAATTATGAATATACCTAAAAATATACTTTATTAGTACTCATTAAAATGATTGACAAACAACCACAGACCAACACCCCAAAAAAAAAAAAAAAATGTATATAAACACAGGCTCCTAGTAAACCCTATTACTCCCTAGTGTACCCTTCCTAACAGCGGAGGTTGGCACCCTATCTTGTACGCAAATCGGCGCCCCCACTCAACGACGGCTCACCCTAGAAATCCACTATTGAACCCTGAGGAAACAATTTCAACAACAATACCTCGGTTCAAGAAAAAAGCGTGCCATGCTAAGGAATAAAGGAAGGAAGAGAGAAAAGAGATGGTAATAAATATCACCAAAAGCAGACCACACTACTTAGATGAAAAGGAGCCAAATAACCATACTAATGGATAATCATGTAAAAATGGAAATCCAGATAATTATTCAATGGGCTAGGGACAATGTTATAATAAAAAGGCCTATGCTGACTGGCCCTTGCAGACCCTATACACTCTGTCCCTACCTGTCTGCGGAGGTTGGCACCCTATAATAAAACGCCCATGGCACCCCCGCTCTCGTCGGCTGACCCTCACTCACCCTCCTTCTTGCCCCTCTCACCTACAGAAAGCTAAAGGTGGTGAGGGAACCACGTGAATGCAAGAAAAGAAAAAAGAGGGTGCAAAGGACAGATACTGATCAAGTTAAACGTCCAATGGGGGAGACTCACACGGGGTGTAACAGATGAAATCTACGTAATAACCAAAATAGAGAGAATATGCCTCTCATTAAGTGCTCAACCTTCAAAAGTAGGTAATAGTCTCACCTAAGGTTTAAACAAGTAACTTAGCGGGAAAAATTAAACAAATACAAGCTGATACGTAACATTGGTACAGATGTAAACAAGAGACCTTATTGTAGCTACGGATAACATATCCCACAAAAAATTCTTTTAGAGTGAAATGCCACTTGTGTCCCTGAGGGTATGTGCACACGTTGCGGATTTCTTGCAGAAATTTCCTGAAGAAAACCGGAAATTTTCTGCAAGAAATCTGCATTTTTTTTTTTGCGTTTTTTTTCCGTTTTTTTCGCGTTTTTTTAGCATTCTGCAAGCGTAATTAGCTTGCAGAATGCTAAAGTTTTCCAAGCGATCTGTAGCATCGCTTGGAAAACTGACTGACAAGTTGGTCACACTTGTCAAACATACTGTTTGACAAGTGTGACCAACTTTTTACTATAGATGCAGCTTATGCAGCATCTATAGTAAAAGATAGAATGTTTAAAAATAATTAAAAAAAATAAAAAAATGCTTATACTCACCCAGACATCTCATCAGCGGCGTCCGTTCATCTTCCTATAGCTGGTCTGTGCGCACAGGACCTTCCGTGACGTCACGGTCACGTGAGCTGTCACATGACCGCTCACGACCAATCACAGGACAGTGACGTCATCGGCAAGGTCCTTCGCCGCACATCAGCTACAGGAACCGAAGCGACAGCGTGCAGTGGAGGCGGGAAGACATCGAGGGTGAGTATATCGCTATTTTTTATTTTAATTCTTATTTTTTGACCACTTATATGGTGCCCAGTGCGTGGAGGAGAGTCTCCTCTCCTCCACCCTGGGTACCAACCACACATAATCTGCTTACTTCCCGCATGGTGGGCACAGCCCCGTGCGGGAAGTAAGCAGATCAATGGACCCCTAGGTGTGCGGAATCCCCTGCAATTCCGCATTTTAATGAACATGTTGCTTTTTTTTCCGCGATGCGATTTTTTCGCGGAAAAAAAGGCTACATTTGCACAAAAAATGCGGAATACACTTAAAATAATGGGAGGCATATGTAAGCGTTTTTTTCGCGTTTTTATCACGTTTTTATAGCGAAAAACGCGAAAAAACCGCGAAAAATACTTAACGTGTGCACATGGCCTAAGAGAAGACCCTCTATAGAAGTTGTTTAAGGCTTATCTAACTATCAGTTAGACTAGCAAAATATTCCTTTCATAGACAGAGGGAAAATAAATATTGCAACTTGTCCCTATTGCACACATGTCAGTGTTTCAGAATCCTGTCACCATTGCACCCATATAGTTCAGGGTAATACAACTCCCAGCAGGGTGAACAGGATATCCCTCTGGAGAACAAAGGATAGTTAGATAATATCACTTGTCTCTATTCCACACATATCAATGCTATAAGATCTTCTCTTGCACACATATGTTTCAGGGTCATATAGCTCCCTAGCTTAAGCGAGCAAGATATTCCTCTAATAAACGGAGGATAGTTGCATATCACAGTAATTAGTCTCCATTGCACACATGCCCATCAGCAAAACAAATACCCGCCAAATACAAAGAAAAATTGTTTAGGACAAAAGTTATATCTTATCTGGAGTCCATATAGTGAACAGACGCCTCAACGCGTTTCCCTTCCATGATAGCAGTTCGTCAGGAGGCTAATGGAAAAGCCGGTGCTAGTAGATACAGCATACGGCGGTCATGACATCCTGGTTGCAGGTGTACAGTCTAGCGTAAGTCAGGCTCTTTTATAAGACGGAAGCTAATTGATCCAGCTCCCACGTGTAAGATGGATAGCGCAAGGAGGCAAAAAACTACTGGCGTATCTCCTCACCTAGTCCTGGAGTTAAGACTGCGCATGTCACAGAAGATCCAAGCACTAGAGGTACATATGTTGCTCCTCCGCTTGAAGCCCTTGGATAGCGCAAGGAGGCAGAAAACTAATAGCGTATTTCCTCACCTAGTGCCGGAATCAGGACTGCGCATGTCACTGCCAAACCAAGTACTAGAGGTACAAATCTTACTCCTCCCCTTGAAGCTCACTCCGAAACATGCATACCTAATGACAGAGTAGATTCTACAGCGTCTGCGCGCTAGAGACGGCGTACACCGACACCCTTCCCCCAAATCGCGCAAGCGCAACAGTGTCTATAAGAGGTTAAAGAGAAAAGAACGTCTACTCGATCGCAGTCACATATTTTAACCAAAGTGCGTACTTTCTAGAACATAACGTCCCAGGACTTATAGAGACACTTACTTCGGCGGAAAAAACTCATGTCCGCATTTGTCATGATGCTTGTATCATAGTGGGACAGTACATACTATATAGATAGAAGTCTAACCCCACAAGAACAACCTCCTTCACCATGTACGCACTATCTCATAAGTGCATACCAAAAGGCTGGACTCCATCGATAGATGGATAGAATAGTCAATGCAGATTGCAATGACTGTTGTGAACTGTGTTTCTGGGCTCCCTCTGGTGGTCACTAATGGTATTGTGTTAGGTATGTCTTGTTGCAGGCCTGAGCTCCAGCTGTGTCGTTAAGCAGCGGGTGTTTCCTATTTGAGTCTCCTCTGGACTCAGTCTCTTGCCTGGCATCATTGTATCCAGACCTATTTGGTCTCCTCCGGATTCCTTTCAGTCTGCCTCATGCAAGAAAAGCTAAGTCTGTTTTGTACAATTTGGATCGTTTGCATTATTCAGTGTTTTTGTCCAGCTTGCTTTACATTTGATTTTTGACTCGCTGGAAGCTCTAGGGGGCTGATATTCTCCCTCCACACCGTCAGTCGGTGTGGGGGTTCTTGAATGTTCAGCGTGGATGTTTTGTAGGGTTTTCTGCTAACCGCATAGTCCACTATCTATTTTCTGCTATCTAGACTATTGGGCCTCACTTTGCTGAATCTAGTTCTTCTCTATGTTTGTGTTTTCCTCTTGCCTCACCGTTATTATTTGTTGGGGGCTTTCTATATCTTTGGGGTTCAATTTCTCTGGAGGCAAGCGAGGTCTTATTTTTTCCCTCTAGGGGTAGTCAGTTCTCCGGCTGGCTCGAGATGTCTAGAACCAACGTAGGCACGTTCACCGGCTACTTTTAGTTGTTTGTGTCAGGATCAGGTATGCGGTTAGCCCAGTTTCCACCTCCCTAGAGCAGTATTTATATTTTTACTATCTTGCCGGAATATCAGAGATCCTCTGCCATTGGGATCATAACAGAATGCCAGGCCAAAAGAAAATGTTTAATGCATCGCAGAAGCGGGATTAAAAAGAAGTTCTGAGTTTTTTTGTTTTTTTTTTGCTGCAGTTTGCCTAGCTTCTTCCATCCCCTTTTTCTCTGAGTGGCTGAAACTCTGCTGCAGATATGAATGTCCAGACTTTGACTTCTAGTGTGGATCAGCTTGCTGCTAGGGTGCAAAGCATTCAGGATTTTGTTATCCATAGCCCTATGTCTGAACCAAAAATACCTATTCCTGAGCCGTTTTTTGGAGATCTAGATTCCTGAATTTTAGGAATAATTGTAAATTGTTTCTGTCTCTGAAACCTCGTTCCTCTGGTGATTCCGCTCAGCAAGTTAAGATTGTTATTTCCTTCTTGCGCGGCGACCCTCAGGATTGGGCCTTCTCTCTGGCGCCAGGAGATCCTGCATTGGTGAATGTTGATGCGTTTTTTCTGGCACTTGGTTTGCTTTATGAGGAGCCTAATCTTGAAAATCAGGCTGAAAAAATGTTGCTGGTTATCTCTCAGGGTCAGGACGAAGCTGAGGTATATTGCCAAAAATTTCGGAAATGGTCCGTGCTTACTCAATGGAATGAGTGTGCACTGGCCGCAAATTTCAGAAATGGTCTTTCTGAAGCCATTAAAGATGTGATGGTGGGGTTTCCTATCCCTACAGGTCTAAATGATTCAATGGCTCTAGCCATTCAAATTGATCGACGTTTGCGGGAGCGCAAATCTGATAATCCTTTGGCGGTGCTGTCTGAACGGTCACCTGATTCTATGCAATGTGACAGAATTCTGACCAGAGCCGAGCGACAAAATCATAGACGTCAAAATGGGTTGTGTTTCTACTGTGGTGATTCAACACATGTTATCTCAGCATGCTCTAAACGTTTAAAGAAAAAAGTTAATCCTGTCGCCATTGGTACTTTTCAGCCTAAGTTTATTTTGTCTGTGACTTTAATTTGTTCATTATCTTCTTACTCAGTTATGGCTTTTGTGGATTCTGGTGCTGCTTTAAGTCTGATGGATTTGTCGTTTGCCAAGCGCTGCGGTTTTGTCCTGGAGCCTTTGGAAAATCCTATTCCTCTTAGAGGAATTGATTCTACGCCATTGGCAGAGAATAAACCTCAGTATTGGACGCAGGTGACCATGTGCATGACTCCTGTACATCAGGAGGTGATTCATTTTTTGGTACTGCATAAAATGCATGATGTTGTCGTTTTGGGTCTGCCATGGTTACAGGCCCATAATCCAGTTTTAGATTGGAAAGCTATGACTGTGTCTAGTTGGGGGTGTCAGGGGATTCATGGCGATTCTCCATTGGTGTCTATTGCTTCTTCTACTCCTTCTGAGATCCCTGAGTTTTTGTCAGACTTTCAGGATGTATTTAATGAGGCCAGGTCCAGTGCCCTTCCTCCTCATAGGGACTGTGATTGTGCTATAGATTTGATTCCTGGTAGTAAGTTTCCTAAGGGACGACTCTTTAATTTATCTGTGCCAGAGCATGCCGCGATGCGGAGTTATGTAAAGGAGTCTTTGGAGAAGGGACATATTCGCCCATCCTCGTCCCCTCTTGGTGCAGGATTCTTTTTTGTGGGCAAGAAAGACGGGTCTCTGAGACCTTGTATTGATTATCGTCTTCTTAATAAGATCACTGTTAAATTTCAGTATCCTTTGCCATTGTTGTCTGATTTGTTTGCTCGGATTAAGGGATCCAGTTGGTTCACCAAGATAGATCTTCGTGGTGCGTATAACCTTGTGCGCATAAAGCAGGGAGATGAATGGAAAACAGCATTTAATACGCCTGAGGGTCATTTTGAGTACCTGGTGATGCCTTTCGGATTATCTAATGCTCCTTCTGTGTTTCAGTCCTTCATGCATGACATCTTCCGGAAATATCTGGATAAATTTATGATTATTTATCTGGATGATATTTTGTTTTTTTCTGATGATTGGGAGTCCCATGTGAACCAGGTCAGGATGGTGTTTCAGGTTTTGCGGGAGAATGCTCTATTTGTGAAGGGCTCAAAATGTATCTTTGGGGTACAGAAGGTTTCTTTTTTGGGTTTTATTTTTTCCCCTTCTACTGTGGAGATGGACCCAGTTAAGGTCCGTGCCATTCATGACTGGACTCAGCCCACGTCTGTTAAGAGCCTGCAGAAGTTCTTGGGCTTTGCTAATTTTTACCGTCGTTTTATCGCTAATTTCTCCAGCGTGGTTAAACCTTTGACGGATATGACCAAGAAGGGTTTTGATGTTGCGAATTGGTCTCCTGCGGCCGAGGAGGCCTTTCGGGAGCTGAAGCGTCGGTTTACTTCAGCGCCAGTCTTGTGCCAGCCGGATGTCTCTCTTCCCTTCCAGGTTGAAGTTGATGCTTCTGAAATTGGCGCAGGGGCTGTTTTGTCGCAAAAAAGTTCTGATGGCTCCGTGATGAAGCCATGCGCCTTCTTTTCAAGGAAATTTTCGCCTGCTGAGCGGAACTACAATGTTGGTAATCAGGAGTTGTTGGCCATGAAGTGGGCATTTGAGGAGTGGCGACATTGGCTCGAGGGAGCTAGACATCGTGTGGTGTGTTGTGAACTATACTTCTTGGCTCCCTCTTGTGGTCACTAGTGGTTTGGCACTTGGATTGTCCTTTCCCAGGTTGGTACTCACCTGCTTCGTTAGGCCTGGGGTGTTGCTATTTAAACTTCCTGGATTCTCAGTCCAGTGCCTGGCATCGTTGTAATCAGTTCACTTCTGTTGGCTCCTGTCTGCAGGTCCTGGTTCTTTGCAAGATAAGCTAAGTCCTGCTTTCGTACTTTTGATCATTTGCATTGTTCATATTTTTGTCCAGCTTGTACAAAATGTGATTCCTGTTATCGCTGGAAGCTCTAGGGGGCTGATATTCTCCCCCCACGCCGTCAGTCGGTTTGGGGGTTCTTGGATATTCAGCGTGGATATTTTGCAGGGTTTTTTGCTGATCATATAAGTCTTCTTACTATATTCTGCTATTAGTCAGTGGGCCTCACTTTGCTAAATCTAGTTCATTCTTACGTTTGTCTTTTCTTCTTACCTCACCGTTATTATTTGTTGGGGGCTTGTATTACTTTGGGGTCTTTTCTCTGGAGGCAAGAGAGGTCTTATTTTCCCTGATAGGGTTAGTTAGTTCTCCGGCTGGCGCGAGACGTCTAGGATCAACGTAGGCACGTTCCCCGGCTGCTGTTAGTGTTTTGTGCTAGGATCAGGTATATGGTCAGCCTAGTTACCACTTCCCTATGAGCTGGTATTTATGTTTTGCAGACTTTGCTGTAATCTCTGAGGTCCCCTGCCATTGGGATCATAACAGTATGCCAGGACTATAAATAGTTAATGCATTGCTGAAGTGGGATTAAAAGAAAAGAAGTTCTGAGTTTTTTTTTTTTTTTTTGGAATTTTTTTTCTTCCTCCCCTTTATCTCTGAGTGGCTTGAAGCTTTGCTGCAGACATGAATGTTCAGACTTTGATTACTAGTGTGGATCAGCTTGCTGCACGTGTGCAGGGCATTCAGGATTTTGTTGTTAGCAGTCCTATGTCGGAGCCTAAGATACCTATTCCTGAGCTGTTCTCTGGAGATCGATTTAAATTTAGGAATTTTAGGAATAATTGTAAATTGTTTCTCTCTTTGAAACCTCGTTCGTCTGGAGATTCAGCTCAGCAAGTTAAAATTGTTATCTCCTTCTTGCGTGGCGACCCTCAGGATTGGGCTTTCTCGTTAGCGCCAGGAGATCCTGCATTGGCGGATGTTGATGCGTTTTTTCTGGCGCTCGGATTGCTTTATGAGGAGCCTAATCTTGAAATTCAGGCAGAAAAAGCTCTACTGGCCATCTCTCAGGGCCAGGATGAAGCTGAGGTGTACTGCCAAAAATTTCGGAAATGGTCCGTGCTTACTCGATGGAATGAATGTGCTCTGGCCGCAAATTTCAGAAATGGCCTTTCTGAAGCCATTAAGAATGTGATGGTGGGTTTTACAATTCCTACAAGTCTGAATGATTCTATGGCGCTGGCTATTCAGATTGATCGGCGTTTGCGGGAGCGCAAATCCGCTAAACCTCTGGCGGTGTTGTCTGAACAGACACCTGTCTTAATGCAATGTGATAGAATCCTGACTAGAACCGAACGACAAAATCATAGACGTCAGAATGGGCTGTGTTTTTACTGTGGTGATTCTACACATGTTATATCAGCATGCTCTAGACGCCTAACCAAGGTTGTCAGTCCTGTCACCATTGGTAATTTGCAGCCTAAATTTATTTTGTCTGTGACTTTGATTTGTTCATTGTCTTCCTACCCTGTTATGGCATTTGTGGATTCAGGTGCCGCCCTGAGTCTTATGGACTTGTCGTTTGCCAAGCGCTGCGGTTTTGTCCTGGTGCCTTTAAAGGTTCCGATTCCTCTCAGAGGAATTGATGCTACGCCACTGGCGGAAAATAAACCACAGTATTGGACACAAGTGACCATGTGTATGACTCCTGAACATCGGGAGGTGATTCGTTTTCTTGTTCTGCATAAAATGAATGATTTGGTCGTTTTAGGTCTGCCATGGTTACAGACCCATAATCCTGTTTTGGATTGGAAGGCTATGTCTGTCTCAAGTTGGGGTTGTCAGGGAATTCATTGTGATGCTCCGCCGGTGTCTATTGCTACTTCTACTCCTTCAGAAGTTCCTGAGTATTTGTGTGACTATCAGGATGTATTCAGTGAGTCCAGGTCCAGTGCTCTTCCTCCTCATAGGGACTGTGACTGCGCTATAGATTTGATTCCTGGCAGTAAATTTCCTAAGGGATGATTATTTAATTTGTCTGTACCCGAGCATGCCGCGATGCGTTCTTATGTCAAGGAGTCTTTGGAGAAGGGGCATATTCGTCCATCCTCTTCCCCTCTCGGTGCGGGATTCTTTTTTGTGGCCAAGAAAGACGGGTCTTTGAGACCTTGTATAGACTATCGGCTTCTGAATAAAATCACTGTTAAGGTACCGTCACACTAAGCGACGCTGCAGTGATAGCGACAACGATGCCGATCGCTGCAGCGTCGCTGTTTGATCGCTGGAGAGCTGTCACACAGACCGCTCTCCAGCGACCAACGATGCCGAGGTCCCTGGGTAACCAGGGTAAACATCGGGTTGCTAAGTGCAGGGCCGCGCTTAGTAACCCGATGTTTACCCTGGTTACCAGAGTAAAATGTAAAAAAAACAAACAGTACATACTTACATGCGTCCCCCGGCGTCCGCTTCCTGCAATGACTGAGCGCCGGCAGTAGCAGGGCACAGCGGTGACGTCACCGCTGTGCTGTGGTTTCACTTTCACTTTGCGGCGCTCAGTGTGGGAAGCGGACGCCGGGGGACGCATGTGAGTATGTACTGTTTGTTTTTTTTACATTTTAAGCTGGTAACCAGGGTAAACATCGGGTTACTAAGCGCGGCCCTGCGCTTAGTAACCCGATGTTTACCCTGGTTACCAGTGTAAAATATCGCTGGTATCGTTGCTTTAGCTGTCAAACACAACGATACACGGCGATCGGACGACCAAATAAAGTTCTGAACTTTATTCAGCGACCAGCGACATCACAGCAGGATCCTGATCGCTGCTGCGTGTCAAACTAAACAATATCGCTAGCCAGGACGCTGCAACGTCACGGATCGCTAGCGATATCGTTTAGTGTGACGGTACCTTTAAGTTTCAGTATCCTTTGCCACTATTGTCAGACTTGTTTGCCCGGATTAAGGGTGCCAAGTGGTTCACCAAGATAGATCTTCGTGGTGCGTACAACCTTGTGCGCATTAGGCAGGGAGATGAATGGAAAACTGCATTCAATACGCCCGAAGGTCATTTTGAATACTTGGTGATGCCCTTTGGGCTCTCTAATGCCCCTTCAGTGTTTCAGTCCTTTATGCATGATATCTTCCGGAAGTATCTGGATAAATTTTTGATTGTGTATCTGGATGATATTCTAGTTTTCTCGGATGATTGGGATTCTCATGTAAAGCAGGTCAGCATGGTGTTTCAGGTTTTGCGTGATAACGCTTTGTTTGTGAAGGGCTCAAAGTGTCTCTTTGGAGTGCAGAAGGTTTCCTTTTTGGGTTTTATTTTCTCCCCTTCTGCTGTGGAGATGGACCCAGTCAAGGTCCGAGCTATTCATGATTGGACTCAGCCCACGTCTGTTAAGAGTCTTCAGAAGTTCTTGGGGTTTGCTAATTTCTACCGTCGCTTTATCGCTAATTTTTCTAGCGTTGTTAAACCTTTGACGGATATGACCAAGAAAGGTTCTGATGTGGCTAATTGGGCTCCTGCAGCCGTGGAGGCCTTCCAGGAGCTGAAGCGCCGGTTTACTTCGGCGCCTGTTTTGTGCCAGCCTGATGTCTCACTTCCCTTTCAGGTTGAAGTGGATGCTTCTGAGATCGGTGCTGGGGCTGTTTTGTCGCAGAGAGGCTCTGGTTGTTCTGTGATGAGACCATGTGCCTTTTTCTCTAGGAAGTTTTCGCCTGCTGAGCGGAACTATGATGATGGTAATCGGGAGTTGTTGGCCATGAAGTGGGCATTTGAGGAGTGGCGTCATTGGCTCGAGGGTGCTAAGCATCGTGTGGTGGTCTTGACTGATCACAAAAATCTGATGTATCTCGAGTCTGCTAAGCGCCTGAATCCTAGACAGGCTCGTTGGTCATTGTTTTTCTCTCGTTTTGACTTTGTGGTCTCATACCTGCCTGGTTCGAAGAATGTTAAGGCTGATGCTCTCTCTAGGAGCTTTGTGCCTGACTCTCCTGGAGTCTCTGAGCCAGCTGGTATTCTTAAAGAGGGAGTAATCGTGTCGGCCATATCTCTGGATTTGCGACGTGTGTTGCAGAGATTTCAGGCTGGTAGACCTGACTCGTGTCCACCCGACAGACTGTTTGTTCCTGATAAATGGACCAGCAGAGTCATTTCCGAGGTTCATTCCTCGGTGTTGGCAGGGCATCCGGGAATTTTTGGTACCCGAGATTTGGTGGCTAGGTCCTTTTGGTGGCCTTCCTTGTCACGGGATGTGCGGTCATTTGTGCAGTCCTGTGGGACTTGTGCTCGGACTAAGCCTTGTTGTTCTCGTGCTAGCGGGTTGCTTTTGCCCTTGCCCGTCCCAAAGAGGCCTTGGACACACATTTCCATGGATTTCATTTCTGATCTTCCGGTGTCTCAAGGAATGTCTGTCATCTGGGTGGTGTGTGATCATTTTTCCAAGATGGTCCATTTGGTACCCTTGCCTAAGTTGCCTTCCTCTTCCGATCTGGTTCCTTTGTTTTTTCAGAATGTGGTTCGTTTGCACGGCATTCCGGAGAATATCGTGTCCGACAGAGGATCCCATTTTGTGTCCAGATTCTGGCGTTCTTTTTGTGCTAAAATGGGCATTGATTTGTCGTTTTCATCTGCCTTCCATCCTCAGACTAATGGTCAAATGGAGCGAACTAATCAGACACTGGAGGCTTATTTGAGATGTTTTGTTTCTGCGGACCAGGATGATTGGGTGACCTTCTTGCCGTTGGCTGAGTTTGCCCTTAATAATCGGGCTAGTTCCTCTACCTTGGTTTCGCCATTCTTCTGCAACTCTGGTTTTCATCCTCGTTTCTCCTCGGGTCATGTTGAGTCTTCTGACTGTCCTGGGGTGGATTCTGTGGTGGATAGGTTGCAGCGGATTTGGAATCATGTGGTGGACAACTTGAAGTTGTCACAGGAGAAGGCTCAGCGTTTTGCCAACCGCCGCCGCGGTGTGGGCCCCCGACTTCGTGTTGGGGAATTGGTTTGCTTGTCTTCTCGGTATGTCCCTCTGAAGGTTTCCTCTCCTAAGTTTAAGCCTCGCTTTATTGGTCCTTATAACATTTTGGAAGTTCTTAACCCGGTTTCTTTTCGTTTGGATCTTCCTGTGTCGTTTGCCATTCACAACGTGTTCCATAGGTCTTTGTTGCGGCGGTACGTTGTGCCTGTGGTTCCTGCTGTTGAGCCTCCTGCTCCGGTGTTGGTTGAGGGCGAGTTGGAGTACGTGGTGGAGAAGATCTTGGATTCTCGTCTCTCTAGACGGAGGCTTCAGTATTTAGTCAAATGGAAGGGCTATGGTCAGGAGGATAATTCCTGGGTGGTCGCTTCGGATATTCATGCGGCCGATTTGGTTCGTGCCTTCCACGCTGCTCATCCTGATCGCCCTGGTGGTCTTGGTGAGGGTTCGGTGACCCCTCCTTAAAGGGGGGTACTGTTGTGAACTATACTTCTTGGCTCCCTCTTGTGGTCACTAGTGGTTTGGCACTTGGATTGTCCTTTCCCAGGTTGGTACTCACCTGCTTCGTTAGGCCTGGGGTGTTGCTATTTAAACTTCCTGGATTCTCAGTCCAGTGCCTGGCATCGTTGTAATCAGTTCACTTCTGTTTGCTCCTGTCTGCAGGTCCTGGTTCTTTGCAAGATAAGCTAAGTCCTGCTTTCGTACTTTTGATCATTTGCATTGTTCATATTTTTGTCCAGCTTGTACAAAATGTGATTCCTGTTATCGCTGGAAGCTCTAGGGGGCTGATATTCTCCCCCCACGCCGTCAGTCGGTTTGGGGGTTCTTGGATATTCAGCGTGGATATTTTGCAGGGTTTTTTGCTGACCATATAAGTCTTCTTACTATATTCTGCTATTAGTCAGTGGGCCTCTCTTTGCTAAATCTAGTTCATTCTTACGTTTGTCTTTTCTTCTTACCTCACCGTTATTATTTGTTGGGGGCTTGTATTACTTTGGGGTCTTTTCTCTGGAGGCAAGAGAGGTCTTATTTTCCCTGATAGGGTTAGTTAGTTCTCCGGCTGGCGCGAGACGTCTAGGATCAACGTAGGCACGTTCCCCAGCTGCTGTTAGTGTTTTGTGCTAGGATCAGGTATATGGTCAGCCTAGTTACCACTTCCCTATGAGCTGGTATTTATGTTTTGCAGACTTTGCTGTAATCTCTGAGGTCCCCTGCCATTGGGATCATAACAGTATGCCAGGACTATAAATAGTTAATGCATTGCTGAAGTGGGATTAAAAGAAAAGAAGTTCTGAGTTTTTGTTTTTTTTTTGGAATTTTTTTTCTTCCTCCCCTTTATCTCTGAGTGGCTTGAAGCTTTGCTGCAGACATGAATGTTCAGACTTTGATTACTAGTGTGGATCAGCTTGCTGCACGTGTGCAGGGCATTCAGGATTTTGTTGTTAGCAGTCCTATGTCGGAGCCTAAGATACCTATTCCTGAGCTGTTCTCTGGAGATCGATTTAAATTTAGGAATTTTAGGAATAATTGTAAATTGTTTCTATCTTTGAAACCTCGTTCGTCTGGAGATTCAGCTCAGCAAGTTAAAATTGTTATCTCCTTCTTGCGTGGCGACCCTCAGGATTGGGCTTTCTCGTTAGCGCCAGGAGATCCTTCATTGGCGGATGTTGATGCGTTTTTTCTGGCGCTCGGATTGCTTTATGAGGAGCCTAATCTTGAAATTCAGGCAGAAAAAGCTCTACTGGCCATCTCTCAGGGCCAGGATGAAGCTGAGGTGTACTGCCAAAAATTTCGGAAATGGTCCGTGCTTACTCGATGGAATGAATGTGCTCTGGCCGCAAATTTCAGAAATGGCCTTTCTGAAGCCATTAAGAATGTGATGGTGGGTTTTACAATTCCTACAAGTCTGAATGATTCTATGGCGCTGGCTATTCAGATTGATCGGCGTTTGCGGGAGCGCAAATCCGCTAAACCTCTGGCGGTGTTGTCTGAACAGACACCTGTCTCAATGCAATGTGATAGAATCCTGACTAGAACCGAACGACAAAATCATAGACGTCAGAATGGGCTGTGTTTTTACTGTGGTGATTCTACACATGTTATATCAGCATGCTCTAGACGCCTAACCAAGGTTGTCAGTCCTGTCACCATTGGTAATTTGCAGCCTAAATTTATTTTGTCTGTGACTTTGATTTGTTCATTGTCTTCCTACCCTGTTATGGCATTTGTGGATTCAGGTGCCGCCCTGAGTCTTATGGACTTGTCGTTTGCCAAGCGCTGCGGTTTTGTCCTGGTGCCTTTAAAGGTTCCGATTCCTCTCAGAGGAATTGATGCTACGCCACTGGCGGAAAATAAACCACAGTATTGGACACAAGTGACCATGTGCATGACTCCTGAACATCGGGAGGTGATTCGTTTTCTTGTTCTGCATAAAATGAATGATTTGGTCGTCTTAGGTCTGCCATGGTTACAGACCCATAATCCTGTTTTGGATTGGAAGGCTATGTCTGTCTCAAGTTGGGGTTGTCAGGGAATTCATTGTGATGCTCCGCCGGTGTCTATTGCTACTTCTACTCCTTCAGAAGTTCCTGAGTATTTGTGTGACTATCAGGATGTATTCAGTGAGTCCAGGTCCAGTGCTCTTCCTCCTCATAGGGACTGTGACTGCGCTATAGATTTGATTCCTGGCAGTAAATTTCCTAAGGGATGATTATTTAATTTGTCTGTACCCGAGCATGCCGCGATGCGTTCTTATGTCAAGGAGTCTTTGGAGAAGGGGCATATTCGTCCATCCTCTTCCCCTCTCGGTGCGGGATTCTTTTTTGTGGCCAAGAAAGACGGGTCTTTGAGACCTTGTATAGACTATCGGCTTCTGAATAAAATCACTATTAAGGTACCGTCACACTAAGCGACGCTGCAGCGATAGCGACAACGATGCCGATCGCTGCAGCGTCGCTGTTTGATCGCTGGAGAGCTGTCACACAGACCGCTCTCCAGCGACCAACGATGCCGAGGTCCCTGGGTAACCAGGGTAAACATCGGGTTGCTAAGTGCAGGGCCGCGCTTAGTAACCCGATGTTTACCCTGGTTACCAGAGTAAAATGTAAAAAAAACAAACAGTACATACTTACATGCGTCCCCCGGCGTCCGCTTCCTGCAATGACTGAGCGCCGGCAGTAGCAGGGCACAGCGGTGACGTCACCGCTGTGCTGTGGTTTCACTTTCACTTTGCGGCGCTCAGTCAGTGTGGGAAGCGGACGCCGGGGGACGCATGTGAGTATGTACTGTTTGGTTTTTTTACATTTTACGCTGGTAACCAGGGTAAACATCGGGTTACTAAGCGCGGCCCTGCGCTTAGTAACCCGATGTTTACCCTGGTTACCAGTGTAAAATATCGCTGGTATCGTTGCTTTTGCTGTCAAACACAACGATACACAGCGATCGGACGACCAAATAAAGTTCTGAACTTTATTCAGCGACCAGCGACATCACAGCAGGATCCTGATCGCTGCTGCGTGTCAAACTAAACGATATCGCTAGCCAGGACGCTGCAACATCACGGATCGCTAGTGATATCGTTTAGTGTGACGGTACCTTTAAGTTTCAGTATCCTTTGCCACTATTGTCAGACTTGTTTGCTCGGATTAAGGGTGCCAAGTGGTTCACCAAGATAGATCTTCGTGGTGCGTACAACCTTGTGCGCATTAGGCAGGGAGATGAATGGAAAACTGCATTCAATACGCCCGAAGGTCATTTTGAATACTTGGTGATGCCCTTTGGGCTCTCTAATGCCCCTTCAGTGTTTCAGTCCTTTATGCATGATATCTTCCGGAAGTATCTGGATAAATTTTTGATTGTGTATCTGGATGATATTCTAGTTTTCTCGGATGATTGGGATTCTCATGTAAAGCAGGTCAGCATGGTGTTTCAGGTTTTGCGTGATAACGCTTTGTTTGTGAAGGGCTCAAAGTGTCTCTTTGGAGTGCAGAAGGTTTCCTTTTTGGGTTTTATTTTCTCCCCTTCTGCTGTGGAGATGGACCCAGTCAAGGTCCGAGCTATTCATGATTGGACTCAGCCCACGTCTGTTAAGAGTCTTCAGAAGTTCTTGGGGTTTGCTAATTTCTACCGTCGCTTTATCGCTAATTTTTCTAGCGTTGTTAAACCTTTGACGGATATGACCAAGAAAGGTTCTGATGTGGCTAATTGGGCTCCTGCAGCCGTGGAGGCCTTCCAGGAGCTGAAGCGCCGGTTTACTTCGGCGCCTGTTTTGTGCCAGCCTGATGTCTCACTTCCCTTTCAGGTTGAAGTGGATGCTTCTGAGATCGGTGCTGGGGCTGTTTTGTCGCAGAGAGGCTCTGGTTGTTCTGTGATGAGACCATGTGCCTTTTTCTCTAGGAAGTTTTCGCCTGCTGAGCGGAACTATGATGATGGTAATCGGGAGTTGTTGGCCATGAAGTGGGCATTTGAGGAGTGGCGTCATTGGCTCGAGGGTGCTAAGCATCGTGTGGTGGTCTTGACTGATCACAAAAATCTGATGTATCTCGAGTCTGCTAAGCGCCTGAATCCTAGACAGGCTCGTTGGTCATTGTTTTTCTCTCGTTTTGACTTTGTGGTCTCATACCTGCCTGGTTCGAAGAATGTTAAGGCTGATGCTCTCTCTAGGAGCTTTGTGCCTGACTCTCCTGGAGTCTCTGAGCCAGCTGGTATTCTTAAAGAGGGAGTAATCGTGTCGGCCATATCTCTGGATTTGCGACGTGTGTTGCAGAGATTTCAGGCTGGTAGACCTGACTCGTGTCCACCCGACAGACTGTTTGTTCCTGATAAATGGACCAGCAGAGTCATTTCCGAGGTTCATTCCTCGGTGTTGGCAGGGCATCCGGGAATTTTTGGTACCCGAGATTTGGTGGCTAGGTCCTTTTGGTGGCCTTCCTTGTCACGGGATGTGCGGTCATTTGTGCAGTCCTGTGGGACTTGTGCTCGGACTAAGCCTTGTTGTTCTCGTGCTAGCGGGTTGCTTTTGCCCTTGCCCGTCCCAAAGAGGCCTTGGACACACATTTCCATGGATTTCATTTCTGATCTTCCGGTGTCTCAAGGAATGTCTGTCATCTGGGTGGTGTGTGATCATTTTTCCAAGATGGTCCATTTGGTACCCTTGCCTAAGTTGCCTTCCTCTTCCGATCTGGTTCCTTTGTTTTTTCAGAATGTGGTTCGTTTGCACGGCATTCCGGAGAATATCGTGTCCGACAGAGGATCCCATTTTGTGTCCAGATTCTGGCGTTCTTTTTGTGCTAAAATGGGCATTGATTTGTCGTTTTCATCTGCCTTCCATCCTCAGACTAATGGTCAAATGGAGCGAACTAATCAGACACTGGAGGCTTATTTGAGATGTTTTGTTTCTGCGGACCAGGATGATTGGGTGACCTTCTTGCCGTTGGCTGAGTTTGCCCTTAATAATCGGGCTAGTTCCGCTACCTTGGTTTCGCCATTCTTCTGCAACTCTGGTTTTCATCCTCGTTTCTCCTCGGGTCATGTTGAGTCTTCTGACTGTCCTGGGGTGGATTCTGTGGTGGATAGGTTGCAGCGGATTTGGAATCATGTGGTGGACAACTTGAAGTTGTCACAGGAGAAGGCTCAGCGTTTTGCCAACCGCCGCCGCGGTGTGGGCCCCCGACTTCGTGTTGGGGAATTGGTTTGCTTGTCTTCTCGGTATGTCCCTCTGAAGGTTTCCTCTCCTAAGTTTAAGCCTCGCTTTATTGGTCCTTATAACATTTTGGAAGTTCTTAACCCGGTTTCTTTTCGTTTGGATTTTCCTGTGTCGTTTGCCATTCACAACGTGTTCCATAGGTCTTTGTTGCGGCGGTACGTTGTGCCTGTGGTTCCTGCTGTTGAGCCTCCTGCTCCGGTGTTGGTTGAGGGCGAGTTGGAGTACGTGGTGGAGAAGATCTTGGATTCTCGTCTCTCTAGACGGAGGCTTCAGTATTTGGTCAAATGGAAGGGCTATGGTCAGGAGGATAATTCCTGGGTGGTCGCTTCGGATATTCATGCGGCCGATTTGGTTCATGCCTTCCACGCTGCTCATCCTGATCGCCCTGGTGGTCTTGGTGAGGGTTCGGTGACCCCTCCTTAAAGGGGGGGTACTGTTGTGAACTATACTTCTTGGCTCCCTCTTGTGGTCACTAGTGGTTTGGCACTTGGATTGTCCTTTCCCAGGTTGGTACTCACCTGCTTCGTTAGGCCTGGGGTGTTGCTATTTAAACTTCCTGGATTCTCAGTCCAGTGCCTGGCATCGTTGTAATCAGTTCACTTCTGTTTGCTCCTGTCTGCAGGTCCTGGTTCTTTGCAAGATAAGCTAAGTCCTGCTTTCGTACTTTTGATCATTTGCATTGTTCATATTTTTGTCCAGCTTGTACAAAATGTGATTCCTGTTATCGCTGGAAGCTCTAGGGGGCTGATATTCTCCCCCCACGCCGTCAGTCGGTTTGGGGGTTCTTGGATATTCAGCGTGGATATTTTGCCGGGTTTTTTGCTGACCATATAAGTCTTCTTACTATATTCTGCTATTAGTCAGTGGGCCTCTCTTTGCTAAATCTAGTTCATTCTTACGTTTGTCTTTTCTTCTTACCTCACCGTTATTATTTGTTGGGGGCTTGTATTACTTTGGGGTCTTTTCTCTGGAGGCAAGAGAGGTCTTATTTTCCCTGATAGGGTTAGTTAGTTCTCCGGCTGGCGCGAGACGTCTAGGATCAACGTAGGCACGTTCCCCGGCTGCTGTTAGTGTTTTGTGCTAGGATCAGGTATATGGTCAGCCTAGTTACCACTTCCCTATGAGCTGGTATTTGTTTTGCAGACTTTGCTGTAATCTCTGAGGTCCCCTGCCATTGGGATCATAACAGTGGTGGTCTTGACTGATCATAAAAATCTGATTTACCTCGAGTCTGCCAAGCGCCTGAATCCTAGACAGGCCCGTTGGTCGTTGTTTTTCTCCCGTTTTGACTTTGTGGTCTCGTACCTGCCTGGTTCGAAGAACGTGAAGGCTGATGCACTTTCTAGGAGTTTTGTGCCTGATTCTCCGGGAGTCTCTGAGCCGGCTGGTATTCTCAGAGAGGGAGTAATTTTGTCTGCCATTTCCCCAGATTTGCGACGAGGGCTGCAAAAATTTCAGGCTGATAGGCCTGATCGTTGTCCACCAGAGAGATTGTTTGTCCCTGATGGATGGACCAACAGAGTTATTTCTGAGGTTCATTCTTCGGTGTTGGTGGGACATCCTGGGATTTTCGGTACCAGAGATTTGGTGGCCAGGTCCTTTTGGTGGCCTTCCTTGTCGCGGGATGTGCGTTCTTTTGTGCAGTCCTGTGGGATTTGTGCTCGGGCTAAGCCTTGCTGTTCTCGTGCCAGCGGGTTGCTTTTGCCCTTGCCTATCCCAAAGAGGCTTTGGACGCACATTTCCATGGATTTCATTTCGGATCTTCCGGTGTCTCGGAAGATGTCTGTCATCTGGATGGTGTGCGATCATTTTTCTAAAATGGTCCATTTGGTGCCCTTGCCTAAGTTGCCTTCCTCCTCTGATTTGGTTCCTTTGTTCTTTCAGAATGTGGTTCGTTTACATGGCATCCCTGAGAATATTGTACCTGACAGAGGATCCCAGTTTGTGTCCAGATTCTGGCGATCCTTTTGTGCTAAGATGGGTATTGATTTGTCTTTTTCGTCGGCTTTTCTGTTGTGAATTTGCTTTTTGCTCCCTCTAGTGGTTACTAGTTTTTTTGACTCTGGTTTTTCTGTCATTCCTTTTATCCGCACCTGGGTCGTTAGTTAGGGGTGTTGCTATATAAGCTCCCTGGACCTTCAGTTCTATGCCTGGCAACGTAGTTATCAGAGCTAGTCTGCTGTGCTCTTGTCTACTGATCCTGGTTCCAGTTATATCAGCTAAGTCTGCCTTTTGCTTTTTGCTATTTGTTTTTGGTTTTGTATTTTTGTCCAGCTTGTTCCAAATCTATATCCTGACCTTTGCTGGAAGCTCTAAGGGGGCTGGTGTTCTCCCCCCGGACCGTTAGACGGTTCGGGGGTTCTTGAATTTCCAGTGTGGATTTTGATAGGGTTTTTGTTGACCATATAAGTTACCTTTCTTTATTCTGCTATCAGTAAGCGGGCCTCTCTGTGCTAAACCTGGTTCATTTCTGTGTTTGTCATTTCCTCTTACCTCACCGTCATTACTTGTGGGGGGCTTCTATCCAGCTTGGGGGTCCCCTTCTCTGGAGGCAAGAAAGGTCTTTGTTTTCCTCTACTAGGGGTAGCTAGATTCTCCGGCTGGCGCGTGTCATCTAGAATCAACGTAGGAATGATCCCCGGCTACTTCTAGTGTTGGCGTTAGGAGTAGATATATGGTCAACCCAGTTACCACTGCCCTATGAGCTGGATTTTTGTATTCTGCAGACTTCCACGTTCCTCTGAGACCCTCGCCATTGGGGTCATAACAGTTTGCCAGGCCAGTATTAAATGTTTAATGCATTGCAGAAGAGGGATTATAAGAAAGAAGATTCTGAGTTTTTTTTTTCTTCTTCCCCTTTACCTCAGAGTGGCTATGCTTGCTGCAGACATGAATGTCCAGACCTTGATTACAAGTGTGGACCAGCTGGCTACTCGTGTGCAGGGCATACAAGACTATGTTATCAGAAATCCTAGGTCAGAACCTAAAATACCGATTCCTGAACTGTTTTCCGGAGACAGGTTTAAGTTTAGGAATTTCGTGAATAATTGTAAATTGTTTTTGTCCCTGAGACCCTGTTCATCTGGAGATTCTGCTCAGCAAGTAAAAATTGTTATTTCGTTCTTACGGGGCGACCCTCAGGATTGGGCTTTTTCGCTGGCGCCAGGAGATCCGGCATTGGCTGATCTTGATGCGTTTTTTCTGGCGCTCGGTTTACTTTATGAGGAACCCAATCTTGAGATTCAGGCAGAAAAGGCCTTGCTGGCTATGTCTCAGGGGCAGGACGAGGCTGAAGTGTATTGCCAAAAATTTCGGAAATGGTCCGTGCTGACACATTGGAACGAGTGTGCACTGGCCGCTAATTTTAGAAATGGCCTTTCTGAAGCCATTAAGAATGTTATGGTGGGTTTTCCCATTCCCACAGGTCTGAATGATACTATGGCACTGGCTATTCAAATTGACCGGCGGTTGCGGGAGCGCAAAACCGCAAATTCCCTCATGGTGTTGTCTGAACAGACACCTGATTTAATGCAATGTGATAGAATCCTGACTAGAAATGAGCGGAAAATTCATAGACGCCGGAATGGCTTGTGCTACTACTGTGGTGATTCTACACATGTTATCTCAGCATGCTCTAAACGTATAGCTAAGGTTGTTAGTCCTGTCACCGTTGGTAATTTGCAACCTAAATTTATTCTGTCTGTAACTTTGATTTGCTCACTGTCATCTTATCCTGTCATGGCGTTTGTAGATTCAGGTGCTGCCCTGAGTCTCATGGATCTCTCATTTGCTAAGCAATGTGGTTTTACTCTTGAACCATTAGAAAATCCTATTCCTCTTAGGGGTATTGATGCTACACCATTGGCAGCAAATAAACCGCAGTATTGGACACAGGTTACCATGTGCATGACTCCTGAACACCGCGAGGTGATACGTTTCCTGGTTTTACATAAAATGCATGATTTGGTTGTTTTAGGGCTGCCATGGCTACAGACCCATAATCCAGTCCTGGACTGGAAGGCTATGTCAGTCTCAAGTTGGGGCTGTCGTGGTATTCATGGGGATTCCCTGCCTGTGTCTATTGCTTCTTCTACGCCTTCGGAAGTTCCGGAGTATTTGTCTGATTATCAGGATGTCTTCAGTGAATCTGAGTCCAGTGCACTGCCTCCTCATAGGGACTGTGACTGTGCTATAGATTTGATCCCAGGCAGTAAATTTCCTAAGGGAAGACTGTTTAATCTGTCGGTACCTGAACATACCGCTATGCGTTCATATATCAAGGAGTCTCTGGAGAAAGGACATATTCGTCCGTCTTCTTCCCCTCTTGGTGCGGGATTCTTTTTTGTGGCAAAAAAGGACGGATCTTTGAGACCTTGTATTGATTATCGGCTTTTAAATAAGATCACTGTCAAATTTCAGTATCCTTTACCGCTGTTGTCTGACTTGTTTGCCCGGATTAAGGGTGCCAAGTGGTTCACCAAGATAGACCTTCGTGGTGCGTACAACCTTGTGCGCATTAAGCAAGGTGATGAATGGAAAACCGCATTCAATACGCCCGAAGGTCATTTTGAGTACTTGGTGATGCCTTTTGGGCTCTCCAATGCGCCTTCAGTTTTTCAGTCCTTTATGCATGACATTTTCCGGAAGTATCTGGATAAATTTTTGATTGTTTATCTGGATGATATTTTGTTTTTTTCTGATAATTGGGATTCGCATGTGGAGCAGGTCAGGTTGGTCTTTAAAATTTTGCGTGAAAATTCTTTGTTTGTCAAGGGCTCAAAGTGTCTCTTTGGTGTACAGAAGGTTCCCTTTTTGGGGTTCATTTTTTCCCCTTCTGCTGTGGAGATGGACCCAGTCAAGGTCCGAGCTATTCTTGATTGGACTCAGCCCTCGTCAGTTAAGAGTCTTCAGAAGTTCTTGGGCTTCGCTAACTTCTACCGTCGTTTTATCGCTAATTTTTCTAGCATTGTGAAACCTTTGACGGATATGACCAAGAAGGGCTCCGATGTAGCTAACTGGGCTCCTGCTGCCGTGGAGGCTTTCCAGGAGTTGAAACGCCGGTTTACTTCGGCGCCTGTTTTGTGCCAGCCTGACGTCTCACTTCCCTTTCAGGTTGAGGTGGATGCTTCGGAGATTGGGGCAGGGGCCGTTTTGTCGCAGAGAGGCCCTGGTTGCTCTGTTATGAAACCTTGTGCCTTTTTCTCTAGGAAGTTTTCGCCTGCCGAGCGAAATTATGATGTGGGCAATCGGGAGTTGTTGGCCATGAAATGGGCATTTGAGGAGTGGCGTCATTGGCTCGAGGGTGCTAAGCATCGTGTGGTGGTCTTGACTGATCACAAAAATCTGATGTATCTCGAGTCTGCTAAACGCCTTAATCCGAGACAGGCCCGCTGGTCATTGTTTTTCTCCCGCTTTGATTTTGTTGTCTCGTATTTACCAGGTTCAAAGAATGTGAAGGCCGATGCTCTTTCTAGGAGCTTTGTGCCTGATGCTCCTGGAGTCGCTGATCCTGTTGGTATTCTTAAAGATGGAGTTATCTTGTCAGCTATTTCTCCGGATCTGCGACGTGTGTTGCAGAGATTTCAGGCTGATAGGCCTGAGTCTTGTCCACCTGACAGACTGTTTGTCCCGGATAAGTGGACCAGCAGAGTCATTTCCGAGGTTCATTCCTCGGTGTTGGCAGGTCACCCGGGAATTTTTGGCACCAGAGATCTGGTGGCCAGGTCCTTTTGGTGGCCTTCCTTGTCAAGGGATGTGCGGTCATTTGTGCAGTCCTGTGGGACTTGTGCTCGAGCTAAGCCTTGCTGTTCTCGTGCCAGCGGTTTGCTCTTGCCCTTGCCTGTCCCGAAGAGACCTTGGACACATATCTCCATGGATTTCATTTCTGATCTTCCGCTATCTCAGGGCATGTCCGTTATCTGGGTGATATGTGATCGCTTCTCCAAGATGGTCCATTTGGTTCCTTTGCCTAAGCTGCCTTCCTCTTCCGATCTGGTTCCTGTGTTTTTCCAGAACGTGGTTCGTTTGCACGGCATCCCTGAGAATATTGTGTCAGACAGAGGATCCCAGTTCGTGTCCAGGTTCTGGCGATCCTTTTGTAGTAGGATGGGCATTGATTTGTCGTTTTCGTCTGCTTTCCATCCTCAGACTAATGGACAGACGGAGCGAACCAATCAGACTTTGGAGGCTTATTTGAGGTGTTTTGTCTCTGCTGATCAGGACGATTGGGTGACATTCTTGCCGTTGGCTGAGTTTGCCCTTAATAATCGGGCTAGTTCCGCCACCTTGGTTTCGCCTTTTTTCTGCAACTCTGGTTTCCATCCTCGCTTTTCTTCGGGTCATGTGGAGCCTTCTGACTGTCCTGGGGTGGATTCTGTGGTGGATAGGTTGCAGCAGATCTGGAATCATGTGGTGG
The DNA here is from genome assembly GCF_051348905.1 of Ranitomeya variabilis. Lineage (NCBI taxonomy): Eukaryota > Metazoa > Chordata > Amphibia > Anura > Dendrobatidae > Ranitomeya > Ranitomeya variabilis. Next base: position 547,361,972 of record NC_135233.1, on the reverse strand, counting down.
ACAACTTAAAGTTGTCACAGGAGAAGGCTCAGCGCTTTGCCAACCGCCGCCGCGGTGTGGGTCCCCGACTACGCGTTGGGGATTTGGTATGGCTTTCTTCCCGCTTTGTTCCTATGAAGGTCTCCTCTCCCAAATTTAAACCTCGTTTTATTGGGCCTTACAGGATATTGGAAATCCTTAATCCTGTATCTTTTCGTCTGGATCTTCCTGTGTCGTTTGCTATTCACAATGTATTTCATAGGTCCTTGTTGCGGCGGTACATTGTGCCTGTAGTTCCTTCTGCTGAGCCTCCTGCTCCGGTGTTGGTTGAGGGCGAGTTGGAGTACGTGGTGGAGAAGATCTTGGATTCTCGCCTCTCCAGGCGGAGGCTTCAGTACCTGGTCAAGTGGAAGGGCTATGGTCAGGAGGATAATTCCTGGGTGGTCGCCTCTGATGTTCATGCGGCCGATTTAGTTCGTGCCTTTCATGCCGCTCATCCTGATCGCCCTGGTGGTCGTGGTGAGGGTTCGGTGACCCCTCACTAAGGGGGGGGTACTGTTGTGAATTTGCTTTTTGCTCCCTCTAGTGGTTACTAGTTTTTTTGACTCTGGTTTTTCTGTCATTCCTTTTATCCGCACCTGGGTCGTTAGTTAGGGGTGTTGCTATATAAGCTCCCTGGACCTTCAGTTCTATGCCTGGCAACGTAGTTATCAGAGCTAGTCTGCTGTGCTCTTGTCTACTGATCCTGGTTCCAGTTATATCAGCTAAGTCTGCCTTTTGCTTTTTGCTATTTGTTTTTGGTTTTGTATTTTTGTCCAGCTTGTTCCAAATCTATATCCTGACCTTTGCTGGAAGCTCTAAGGGGGCTGGTGTTCTCCCCCCGGACCGTTAGACGGTTCGGGGGTTCTTGAATTTCCAGTGTGGATTTTGATAGGGTTTTTGTTGACCATATAAGTTACCTTTCTTTATTCTGCTATCAGTAAGCGGGCCTCTCTGTGCTAAACCTGGTTCATTTCTGTGTTTGTCATTTCCTCTTACCTCACCGTCATTATTTGTGGGGGGCTTCTATCCAGCTTGGGGGTCCCCTTCTCTGGAGGCAAGAAAGGTCTTTGTTTTCCTCTACTAGGGGTAGCTAGATTCTCCGGCTGGCGCGTGTCATCTAGAATCAACGTAGGAATGATCCCCGGCTACTTCTAGTGTTGGCGTTAGGAGTAGATATATGGTCAACCCAGTTACCACTGCCCTATGAGCTGGATTTTTGTATTCTGCAGACTTCCACGTTCCTCTGAGACCCTCGCCATTGGGGTCATAACACTTTTCATCCTCAGACTAATGGCCAGACCGAGCAAACTAATCAGACGTCAGAGAGTTATTTGAGATGTTTTCTTTCTGCTGATCAGGACGACTGGGTTACCTTTTTGCCACTGGCCGAGTTTGCCCTTAATAATCGGGCTAGTTCTGCCACCTTGGTTTCACCCTTTTTCTGCAACTCTGGTTTTCATCCTCGTTTCTCCTCGGGTCAGGTTGAACCTTCTGACTGTCCTGGGGTTGATTCTGTGGTGGATAGGTTGCAGCGGATTTGGAACCATGTGGTGGACAATTTGAAATTGTCACAAGACAAGGCCCAGCGGTTTGCCAACCGCCGCCGCGGTGTGGGTCCCCGACTTCGTGTTGGGGATTTGGTTTGGTTGTCTTCTCGGCATGTTCCTTTGAAAGTCTCCTCTCCTAAGTTCAAGCCTCACTTTATTGGTCCTTATAAGATTTTGGAAATCCTTAACCCGGTGTCTTTTCGCTTGGACCTTCCAGCGTCTTTTGCTATTCATAATGTGTTCCATAGGTCCTTGTTGCGGCGGTACGTGGTGCCTATGGTTCCTGCTGTTGAGCCTCCTGCCCCGGTTTTGGTTGAGGGCGAGTTGGAGTACGTGGTGGAGAAGATTCTGGATTCTCGTATCTCTAGACGGAAACTCCAGTATTTAGTTAAGTGGAAGGGCTATGGTCAGGAGGATAATTCCTGGGTTGTCGCCTCTGATGTTCATGCGGCTGATTTGGTTCATGCCTTTCACGCTGCTCATCCTGATCGCCCTGGGGGTCTTGGTGAGGGTTCAGTGACCCCTCCTCAAGGGGGGGGGTACTGTTGTGAACTGTGTTTCTGGGCTCCCTCTGGTGGTCACTAACGGTATTGTGTTAGGTATGTCTTGTTGCAGGCCTGAGCTCCAGCTGTGTCGTTAAGCAGCGGGTGTTTCCTATTTGAGTCTCCTCTGGACTCAGTCTCTTGCCTGGCATCGTTGTATCCAGACCTATTTGGTCTCCTCCGGATTCCTTTCAGTCTGCCTCATGCAAGAAAAGCTAAGTCTGTTGTGTACAATTTGGATCGTTTGCATTATTCAGTGTTTTTGTCCAGCTTGCTTTACATTTGATTTTTGACTCGCTGGAAGCTCTAGGGGGCTGATATTCTCCCTCCACACCGTCAGTCGGTGTGGGGGTTCTTGAATGTTCAGCGTGGATGTTTTGTAGGGTTTTCTGCTAACCGCATAGTCCACTATCTATTTTCTGCTATCTAGACTATTGGGCCTCACTTTGCTGAATCTAGTTCATCTCTACGTTTGTGTTTTCCTCTTGCCTCACCGTTATTATTTGTTGGGGGCTTTCTATATCTTTGGGGTTCAATTTCTCTGGAGGCAAGCGAGGTCTTATTTTTTCCCTCTAGGGGTAGTCAGTTCTCCGGCTGGCTCGAGACGTCTAGAACCAACGTAGGCACGTTCACCGGCTACTTTTAGTTGTTTGTGTCAGGATCAGGTATGCGGTTAGCCCAGTTTCCACCTCCCTAGAGCAGTATTTATATTTTTACTATCTTGCCGGAATATAAGAGATCCTCTGCCATTGGGATCATAACAAATGACTTTACAGACAAAGTGTTTTTAGAGGAAGCAGCTATATGTCAGTTGTTCATTTAACCCTTTTGGGGTTACCGAGTCCATCTTAAAAATCCACTGTGACTCTCTCTGTAATAGTGTTTTGTCCCAGTCACCTTGTCTACCATTTGGCCTGACAACTTCCAAAACACAAAATCTCAAAGAATCCGCAAACCCCTGATGGTATTCCCAAATATGTCTGGCTATCAGGGTGTCTCTTCTATTTCTCACATCCCCCAGATGTTCACCTATCCGTTTCCTAAGTTCTCTCTTAGTTTTCCCTATATAGTTCAGAGGGCAGGAGCAGGTTGCCATGTAAATGACTCCTACAGTTTTGCAATTGGCGAAATCTTTTGTGTAAAATACCCGATTCGTTGATGCACTCACAACACTTTTGCCCGGTGATATGACTTTGCAAAAGGAACAATTCCCGCATCTAAAGGTGCCGCATATTTTCCTGTCAAGCCAGGTACCCTCGTGTCTCTGTCTGATGTAATGACTGTGTACCAAACGGTCCTTAAGGGACCTACCTCTACGAAACGTAACTTGTGGCTGTGGGGGAATGAACCCTTCCAGGGCACTATCGGCCTGTAAGATTTGCCAATGTTTCCTCAAAATCCTGAAGATGTTCTCTGATTGAGTATCAAACGTGCCGATTATTCTACACGCGTTATCATTTGATTCTTGTTCACAGGGTTGAAGAAGAGTACGTCTCTCTCTATCTAGGGCATTTCTAAATGCCGGATTAAGTACCTCATCAGGATAGCCCCTCTCCCTGAACCTATTCCTCAGATCAAACGCCTGTGTCCTAAATGTTGCCGTCTGGGAGCAATTTCTCCTAATTCTGAGGTACTGTCCACGTGGAATGCCCTTCTTCAACGGGACAGGGTGATGACTGTCCCACCTCAGGAGGGCATTCGTGGCTGTTGGTTTACGAAAGACCCTCGTGTCCAGAAAACCGGAATCATTAATATTAATCATGACGTCCAAGAAGGCTAGTTCGCTATTGTGACATTCAGAGGTGAATCTCAGTCCAATGGAATTAACATTAATCTCTTGTATGAATTTGTCAAACTCATGTTCTGAACCGCCCCAAATTACAAAAACGTCATCTATATAACGATACCAGGCTATAATCTTGTCCTCCCACCAAGTCCTACCATCAGGGAAGATGGTCATTTCCTCCCACCAGCCCAGGAGGAGATTGGTGTACGAGGGTGCACAAGAGCACCCCATCGCGGTCCCCCTGCGCTGGTGGAAGTACTTGCCATCAAACAGAAAAAAATTGTGAGTCAAAATATACTCCATTAATGTTAACATGAAATTATTGTGTCTACTGAAGTCAACTGCCCTGGATTTAAGATAGAATTCCATGGCTCTAAGCCCAGACTGGTGCGGGATGCTACTATAGAGAGCTTCAACATCGATTGAACATAATAGAGTTCCCCTCTCCACACAGATGCCGTCAATCTTACATAACAGGTCCAAAGTATCTCTTACATAAGAGGGGAGGGAGGTCACAAAGGGCCGAAGGATCTGATCTATATACACACCGCACAGTATCCTTTTCTCTCTGTCTATCAAGTTTAGTATTGGCCTCCTTTGCTGAAAACTGATTTCATTTCTGTGTATGTCATTTCCCTCTCCACTCACAGTCAATATTTGAGGGGGGCTATCTTTCCTTTTGGGGTTTTCTCTGAGGCAAGATAGCTTTCTATTTCCTTCTTTAGGGGTAGTTAATTCTTAGGCTGTGAAGAGGTGTCTAGGGAGAGTCAGGAACATCCCACGGCTATTACTAGTGTTGTTGTTAGGATTAGGGACTGCGGTCAGTAGAGATACCACCTCCTCAGAGCTCATCCCATGTTGCGTTTTAGCCACCAGGTCATATCAGTGTGGCCTCCTAACCACCAGGTCATAACAACAGCCATAGGCATGTCGTACGAATAAATGTCTAAGAGAAAATCGCATCATTGCATTGCAAATGCATTACATACGGATTACCATATGGAAAACACTCCTGTGATTCTCGGCATGGAGACTCGGACCAATTTTTCATAAGTTTAGCGTGACTCTGGCCTTTGATTGGAGCTTGGCACGAGTGTCAACTGATTTCCTGTACATGGAGAAATGTAAAAAGAAAACTTCTCCACCTTCTCCTTTCTGAGAGGCTGTGAAAATTGGACCACATTTGGATTTCATCCGAGTACAGTCTGATATTTTCACGGGACCATTGACTTGCTTTGCCAATTTTGATCCTACCCTCGGATCAAAATTAGAGATGTCTCTTATATTTTCCATTGACCTCTTGGTCCGAAGAAAGATTCGGCCATCTGCACAGCCCCATAGACTTTGGGTACAAATGCTATCCGTAAAAAACACAGAGAGCACTCATACACTAAAAATCAGATGTCTCAGTGAGTTCTTATACTTGCCAAATTTTTTTTTACCAAACACATGCACCAAGTATAGCATTATGCATTTGTAGCAGTGCATTCCTATTGTCTGCTCACATGCAAACCAGATCTCACAGATTAATTCCTCTGCATTACATTAAGGGGAATATTTTAGAATATTTACATAATGATTTCTTAGAGTGATCCCTCATTGTACAGGGAACATTAATTAGCCAAAAATACATTTCTCTAAGTTAAACAAATGCAATGCAGCAAAAAGATGGGGATGGGTAATTTATCTTTTACGGTATGTCAGTGTTTGTTATTCCATTTTTTGTATAACCTCTTAAACTAATTAAAGTGATGGAATTGAGAAAGATTAAAGGTTCATCCACCAATTAAAATAAAACTGTCAAGTTGCCGAGGAATCGGATAAGCGGCCCAGATAACCACCAACTACACAGATCTCGAGAAATATTTGACAACAGTAATTTTCCATCAAGCCCTCGGCACAGAAAACATGAGCTATGCCTTTTGCACACACAGAGATTATATTGTTCTCAAAGGAAAATAATCTTATTTATCTGCTATCTTTATGGCAGTCTTAACGCTCTCCCAGATAACTGTTACATAGGTCTCTTTGAAAATGCAATAAAAATAGTATGTGCTAATAAGGAAAACTGAAGTCACGTACAATAGATTCCTTGTTACCTGATTAGTCTGGCCAATTGTATGTATTTTATAGATTATACACTGCTTTTAAAGCACTCTAAAAGCTGTCTTGTGTTATCGAACATAAAATTATGATATCCTTAAAGGTTATGTCCATGTATGCTTGTAAGAGGTGAATGGTGATCTTAAGGGTTGATCAAAAGAATTTCCTTTTTTGTTCACACCACAGTGGCACATATTCTTGATGGTTACAAACAGGATAAAGCAGAGCTGGTCAAAGGGTGACCTACGGACTGAGACAGTTGAAGGGCTTTAAACACTGACCCACTGGGCACACCATGCCCTCACTTGCCGTCCATCTGCTGTCACCACTACCAGCATCCTCAGGATGCAGATATTCATCAACATATTGATGGAGCAAAGGACGGCTAGGTCCTTCTTTTAACAATCAGCGTGTGTGGCTGAGTCAGTTGATGTGGTGAAGCCACTTCATTGCATCAGCTGTGCGGAGAGTCAATGCGCCGGAGACAGTAGCACAGCGTCGGGGTAATTGAAGCAAAGTGTGTGTTTTGTATTTTTTAATTTGTGTATGGGACGTTGGGAATGTGGGGGCTCATACTGTATATAGGAAGCTATGTAGTGACTCATACAGTATATAGAGAGGCTGTGTGAGATTCACTGTATATAGGAAACTATGTGGGGACTCATACTGTATATAGGAGGCTATGTGGGTGCTTATACTGTATATACAGAGACTGTATGGGGGCTCACAGTGTATATAGGTGTCATGGCTCAGTTTGGGGATTTGAGCCGCTGAACTGTCTGCTGAGCTTTTGCCTTTTCATCCCTGTCCAAATCCTGATTGTTCCATATGTCTTTGTTCACGTTTCTTGATTTACTCCTCTCCAGGTGTTTTTCATTTTCCCATTTTGGTCTGCTTAATCACATTCCGGATTGTGTTTTATATGTTCATTATTTACTGCTTTTCCTTGCTGGCTATACCTCTAGGTGCACTTGGGTTTAGGAGTTCCAGCCCTTCTGCTAATGGGTTTAGCTTGCAAAGTAAACACCAGTTGAATTCTTGCAGTGAATCTGATAGATTTCCTTCTCAGTTACTCTAACTTACCTCTTTAGGTTTCTGGGACGTTACAGTTGTTCCTTTTAATTTTGGCTGTCCTTAGTTTTTCTTCTCTACCCTATAAGAACCTATTTTAATTTTCTAACTCTGGGTTTTCGTATCTTCCTGCACAATTTCCTCTCCTCTTCTTGGCAGTGTGTTGTGGTCACCTCTATGGTTCCTCAGAACATACGGGACACCCCTCAATTGCCCTTTAGAGAGCCAGGTCTGAAGTGGTGTGGCTCTTTTGAATTGTGTGGCTAGGATTTTTCGAGTCTCTACAGGAACCGGTTCGGTGTGGGTGCGGCATCTTCCTGTAATAGTTCTTCCCTTTCTCTATTACCTGTAAGTGTGTGCTATGTTCATAACAATACATAGTTACATAGTTATTAAGGTTGAAGGAAGACTTTAAGTCCATCTAGTTCAACCCATAGAGGAGGAGGTTATGTGAGAGCTATTACTGTATATGAGGCTACGTATAAGGGTTAATAGTGTATAGAGAAGCAGTTGGGGGCTCATATTGTATATATGAGGCTATGTGGGGGCTTATGCCAAATGCTGGAGGCTATGTGAGGCTCATACTGTATATAGGAGGCTATGTCGGAGCTCATACTGTACAAATAAAGGCTTTTTGGGGGACTCACACTACATAGGAGGCTATGTAATGGATCATATTGTATAGAGGCTATGAGGGGGCTTGTACTGTATGTAGAGTGGCTATGTGGAGGCTCACACTGTACGCAGGGAGCTATGTAGGTGGTCATACTAGGTTTAGGGGCTCATGATTTATTCACACTGCGGGGCTGGGATTCACAAGCAGGGCGGCCGCACAGGTGCAGTCACCAAGACTGCATATGAGGAAAGACGGGCAGCGCTCACTGCGCCTGCCCAAAGCAGAAGAAAAGAGCGCAGGCGCCGGCAGATTTCAAAACAGCGGTGAGGAGGCGGCGCCCGGCGCCAAGAAGACATGACTGACGGCTGTGTGGCGTCTGCATCAGGGGGGAAAGGCCTGCCTCCTTGACTGAAGACAAGGTATTTTGGACAAATAGCAAAACTGATTATTTCGGCAATAACAGCACCCAGAACTAAAAGAGCCACCTTGTCACAATGCAGCATTACTGCTGCACAAGGTGGCTCTTTTAGTTAAAAACACCTGGGGGGGTGACAGGTTCCCTTTAAAGGGCCCTAGCAGCTGTTTCCCCATGATTCCGGCCCAAAACATGACTCCTCTACCTCCTTGCTGACATCGCAGCCTTGTTGGGACATGGTTGCCATCCACCAACCATCCACTACTCCATCCATCTGGACCATCCAGGGTGGCTCGACACTCATCAGTAAACAAGACTGTATGGAAATTAGTCTTCATGTATGTCTTGGCCCACTGCACTGTTTGTGCTTGTGAACACTGTTTAGGGGTGGCCGAATAGTAGGTTTATGCAACACAGCAAGCCTTTAAAGGATCCTACACCTTGAGGTTTGAGGGACTCCAGAGGCAGCAGCAGCTTCAGTTAACTGTTTGCTGCTTTGTAACGGTATTTTGGCAGCTGCTCTCTTAATCCAATGAAATTGTCTGGCAGAAACCTTCCTCATAATGCCTTTATCTGCATGAACTCTGTCTGTGCTCTGTTTCAGTCACAAATCTCTTCACAGTATGATGATCACTCTTAAGTTTTCGTTAAATACCTAATGCTTTCATACGTTCTCCAAGGCATTGCACTATTTAACGCTTTTCAGCAGCAGAGAGACCTTTTTATTTCCCGTATTGCTTCAAACTTGTGGCCTTTTTAATAATGAGGAACATCATTTTTAAGTAGTTTTCCTTTAATTAGAATCACCTGGAAAACTAATTATTAGTGATGAGCGAGTATACTCATTGCTCGGGTTTTCCCGAGCACGCTCGCGTGGCCTCCGAGTATTTGTTAGTGTTCGGAGATTTAGCTTTCATCGCCGCAGCTGAATGATTTACAGCTACTAGCCAGCCTCAGTACATGTGAGGGTTGCCTGGTTGTTACGGAATCCCCACATGTATTGAAGCTGGCTAGTAACTGTAAATCATTCAGCTGCAGCAATGAAAACTAAATCTCTGAACACTAACAAATACTCGGAGGTCACCCGCACGTGCTGGGGAGAACCCAAGCAACGAGTCTACTTGCTCATCACTACTAATTATCACATGTGTTTTAGATTGATTTCAGTGATCCATTGAGCCCTGAGACACAATACTGTTATGATCCCAATGGCAAGGGATCTCAGAGATTAAAGCAAAGTCTGCAAACATAAATACCAGCTCATAGGGAAGTGGTAACTAGGCTGACCATATAGCTGATCCTAGCACAAACACTAACAGTAGCCGGGGAACGTGCCTACGTTGATCCTAGACGTCTCGCGCCAGCCGGAGAACTAACTAACCCTATCAGGGAAAATAAGACCTCTCTTGCCTCCAGAGAAAAGACCCCAAAGAAATACAAGCCCCCAACAAATAATAACGGTGAGGCAAGAAGAAAAGACAAACGTAAGAATGAACTAGATTTTAGCAAAGAGAGGCCCACTGACTAAATAGCAGAAGATAGTAAGATGACTTATATGGTCAGCAAAAAACCCTGCAAAATATCCATGCTGAATATCCAAGAACCCCCAAACCGACTAACGATGAGAGGGGAGAATATCAGCCCCCTAGAGCTTCCAGCAATATCAGGAATCACATTTTGTACAAGCTGGACAAAAATAAGAACAATGCAAATAAACAAAAGTAAGAAAGCAGGACTTAGCTTATCTTGCAAAGAACCAGGACCTGAAGACAGGAGCAAACAGAAATGAACTGATTACAACGATGCCAGGCACTGGACTGAGAATCCAGGAAGTTTAAATAGCAACACCCCAGGCCTAACGAAGCAGGTGAGTACCAACCTGGTAAAAGACAATCCAAGTGCCAAATCACTAGTGACCACAAGAGGGAGCCAAGAAGTATAGTTCACAACACAATACCAGCCATGAGTTTATTTGAAAAACGAAACAATTAAATCTTCATGACGCTTAAATCCAATTTGCGTAATAATTTGGAACACGGTGTAATTAGAATCTGTCTAGATGCCATTTTTAAGCCAAAGAAATCATTTTTCAGGACCACTGTATGTTTTCTAGAAGTTTTGCAAAAATGTATGCCATCTTGTTGCCATTTCTCTGCCCAAACATGATTTTTCTGGACTTGTGTGTGTTTTTTAATAGTCTGTAAAATAAATAATTGTCATCAGCCTGTCACCCTGCAGCGATGCAGGTATGTGCAGACTCCATGAGGGGGAGTGGGTGAGAGGAAGAGGTTGCACTTACCGCACAGCAGCACAATGCACGCTGCACTCCGCCACCAGGTGGTGACAGAGAGTGGTCAAAACGAGCCAAGTCAGTAATGGTCGGTAAGCGTACTGTTTAAAGGGGAAAACAGAATTCGTAGTCTAAATACAAGCCGAGGGTCAGAACCAGCCAGGAGAAAAGGTACCGGAGATGTGAGACGGATAACTATCACTGACAAAATCTGCCAGCAAGAGCACCAAGAAATAACCACTCCCAAATCAAAGAGAGGCAGAAATAGTTAACCCCACCATGACCAGGGCAGAGTAGGAGAAACAGAAGGCAAACTCCGACCTGTATCATGACACAGTCATTTAGTTTCCATTTCCAGGCCAAGAAAATAAATTTTTCAGACCGCTGTGCATTTTCTAGCAATGTTACAAATAAATCTACTCTTCTGTGATCTTTTTGCGAGTAATGTTTAGAAAACACTTCCAAAAATGAGGAGAGCATCGAGTAGGGGTCGTGATCGTGGCAATGGTGGTGCTGGTATAGCTGCTGATGGTGGTGTAGCTGATGCAGGACGAGGATGTGATTGTTCTGTACCTGCTATATGCCAAAATAAAACAGTTTGCTTTGGTGCACACAAGCGACAGGACATTATACGTCCTTTCGTAGGCCTGAATACTGCTGCACAAATGGTGAGACCATAAGATATTAAAAAAATGTTTGATTGGATGGCTGAGAGTGGCTTCAGTTCCTTCGCATTACACTGCACTGCACAGAAAGTTCACAGTTGGCACCTGAGTTTGGTCCATCCGGCTTCCACCTCACTCCTTTGGAAATCAGCCAAGCAGTCTGAGCATCAAGTCATACAGCAATCTCTTCTGCATTTTGAAGACTCCACTTGCTGTGATTCCATGGGACATCCACCTGGCCCTGCCCCTGCCCCATCACTGATACCTCTTTGATAGCAGCTTCGGTCCCTGCGTGGCCCATTTTTGCACTACTATGTGTAATATTCCCTTGTGACTAATCCCTCACTACCTTTGTCTTGCTTTTTCTTGTATTTTACTAATACATTTTGCACTTTTATATGAACACAGACTTGTGTATCATCTGTTCTGCTAGTATACCCAGAAGAGGAAGAGATTGAGTGCACTGATATTCAAGCATTTGTGAAGTTTAGGTTCCCATAGACTCGAATGGTGTTCGGAGTCCAGGGTCAAGTTTGGTTCTCGAAGCAGACTTTTTAAAAAGTTTTTCCAAACCTGGTGAATCCGAACATCCACGGGTTAACTCATTACTAGTCAGCATACTTAATACTGCTCAATTTTAAGTGATACTATTAATAACAATATAAAATAACCCCTTCATGACTGGAGGTATTTTCATTTTCGTGTTTTAATTTTTTGCTCCCCTTCTTCCCAGAGCCATAACTTTTTATTTTTCTGTCAATACGTCCATGCGAGGGCTTGTTTGTTGCGGAACAATGATTCTCCAGGTCATTACGAGTTCATAGACACCAAACATGTCTAGGTTCTTTTAGGTTCTTTTTTATTGAAGTAGTGAAAAAAAAAATCCAAAGTTTGGTAAAAAAAAAAAATGGCGACATTTTCCGAGACCTGTAGCATCTCCATTTTTAGTGATCTGGGGCTGGGTGAGGGCTTATGTTTTGTGTGCCGAGAAGATATTTTTATTGATACAATTTTGTGTAGATATAGTCTTTTGATTACCCATTACTGCATTTTATTCTGAAGTTCTGAAGGTAGAATTAAGTTATAGACAACTCCTTTAAGTGACACTTGATGGTAACAGTTCACTCTAATAGCACTATTTTCTTAATAGTTGGAGCATGCTCCAGGTTACGCTTGGTGGCATGGAACGGTTTTGTTTTAATATTTAACTTTTACTCCAATGTACAATAAAAATTACATTGTGATACCATATTAGCCAGAAAAATCAATGTAAACATTTTTGTGCCCTTAAAAGACAAATTAATTCTTGAAGTGATACACCTTTGGCTAACCAGAAAACTTATATTTGCAAGCATGTAGAAGCTCCTTCATTCATTTATAAATCTGCCTCATCAAGATGCCTCTGTGCTCTAGAAGCTTGTAAATATAATTTTTCTGTTAAGACGATAAAGGTATCACTCCTAGAATACTGGTATCTTTTTGGGGGCATAAAAATATTTATATTAACTAATACTCCAAAAGGGTAAATGCAATGGTCAGTGTCTCTGAGACTACAGATCAATGTCACTGCCCACTACAACTAGTCACAGATAAACTTGATAATGTACAAGATTTAATCTAGTTAATGTCCAAAGAGGAAGGTTTGTTTCCAAGAACCTACCTGACAGAGTACCGTTCCCTACTACAACTTCAGTCCATGGTACAGGGGTTAGTCAGGCCACATTGCAAGACATAGGGCAGCCACAGGCAAGACATAGGCTGACCACAAGTTTCTTCCATTACTCTCAAACTGAAGCTCATTTCAGCCAATTCCTGACCCAGCAATGGACTCTCCCAGAGTTGAAGTGTCCCATGACCAATACCACTTTGAGGGGTACCAGGGCCGTAGTCATGGCTGACATATATTGCTCAATAGAGCCCTGGTCCCTCATCACATGAATACACTGTCTGCTTGTAGGGTTCTACACAGTTTATATCCTTCTCTTTCCCTGTGTTCTCCCTCATGTCCTTCAACATGTACCCGGGTTGTGTCTTGTCCGGGACCTCTGCGTCCTCCCTGTCCAGCTTCACTACATTTAGGAGCTCGCCCCAGACATAAGGGCATCTGCCCACGTAGTAAATGGCCACATGATGGAACCCCTGCATTCTTATGCTGCTGCAATTTCCAATACTCAAACTCTGGATGGCTGGGCTCTTATCTTGAGAATGTTGCGGGTCACTGTGTTTTCCCGAACTCTAAGGCCCTTCAGGACTGTCTGGGCTCCCTGGTCCTACTGCTCTCCAACAAGGAAGTACTCTTATCTTATCCACAGCTTGCCCCTCCTGTGTTAACTATTACTTTTCCTATTGAAGCTACTGTACTATGGTATCTCCATCTGGCATCCTATTTAATGTACTGCACTTTATCTATACACAATATACACATCACAGCAATTAGGTAGATTAGTACAATATACATATCTGCATTTGGTAGTAAAATATACACAGTTAGAGCATTTAGCCGAGAGAAGGGTGGGGATCTTTTCAGTCTTTGTAAGTCCTTAAATTCCCCCTTCCTTTAAAGATGTTCATTCCCGATCATATCACGCCTAAAACTTTATTATTTACATTTAAATATTCCATGCAGTGAGGTAGCAAACAACGTTTAAACAAAGTTTTTCTCCTTTCTTTTGGCTCAGTGGGAGACACCGGACGCCACCCGCTGTGATCAGGGAATGCCCATTTGCTCCATAGGAGAGTCCATTATTAAAATCATAGGTGCCAATTGACACATGTAGTCCATTGCGCCCCGATCCCGTCCATCCATTTGACCAGAGCATATGTACAACAATGGGATCTGTCTGTTAGGTCCTCAGTCCTTTGCAAGGGTGATTTTCCCCCTTCCTTTGTCCATAGCATTGCCCTTTCTTTGCAAGTATGCTGCATATAACTTGAGCACAGTTTGTTGCCACAGCCACACACGTTCCATTCCTAGTCTAAGGGCATAGTTCTGCAATCTAGCAGGAAAGGAGCAATAGGCGCAACAAAAACTCAAATAAAAAAAAAGTCTACTCCTGGCCGTACCGGCCTCATTGCACCCGACTCTGAGGGTGCTTCAGGGCTCCTGTGCCCACTGGGACACGGAACAGTCCCATTATTTACATTTTCTATAGTGCAACAAGCACAACTCTTTCCTTTTAGCAGCAATGTTTATGATTCAATGGCACACATCCAGTGCCACTTTGTCCTCCTCTGAGCTCCATGCCTGTGTTCGGGCTGACATTACTCAGTAGCCACAGACATCATAGGCTGCCGAGACATGGCAGGGGCAGTGGTTGGCCATGCACTGGCATGGGAACTGGGAGCTGCCTGGGCCGGTTCCGGGCCTGTGTAAAGCTCCAGCTCTCTTTCTTCCTGCAGGGTAATGGCTACGGCATAGTCCCCCTGAGGGCCATCCTCCCTGTAGAAGTTAACCTAGTCTCCCTCCCTCAGGGGCCTGCTGAATTTCACCAAGGGGGTGTTTACATAAACTTTGGGGTGGTGTTCAATTCCCGGATGAACCCATAGCCGCGGTCCACATCAGTCTGCACCAGCTGCCCACTGGTGCTCCGTCCGGCCATAGCGCCCCCTCCTGGTTGACGCAGTTCTGCCCACACCTCCTTCTCCCGCTGTTTCTTGTGCAGGATGACCTCCTCAATCCAAGCGGCCTGACCGGGGGATGGGAAGGGGACCTCTGACTGCGGATGGGGACGAGACGAGCTGTTACTAGACCTGGGTCTAGTCTCCTGGGTTTGGTGAGTGGGAATCAGGCCAAGAGGTGTGGGACTGCTATGCAGGGGTTTGCCCCCTGGGATGGGAGAATGAAAGACAGAATGGACTACTGGGGTGAGGGGCTGAGGCATGGACCAGCCTGCCAGGATCAAGGACCAAGGTGCACTCACCACTTCCTGTTCCGGAATCCTGACCACGCCCAGCCCATGTCCGCTGAATTCCTCCACCAATACAGAGGCGCACTCCGACTCCCAAAGTTGAAGTTCTGGCTCAGCCTTCATTTCCGGCATGGGCTCCTCCAGTGCGGCTGCTGTCTCCAGTTCCCAATGATGTTGAAGCACTGGCTCTGGATGATAATGTTCCAGCTCCGGCAGCCGCCAGCAGCTCTCCTCCGCAGGTACAGGGAATTGGTCTGTCTGGAATTCATTGGCGACATTCCTCTGTAGTCCAGATTTCAACCCAGACATAAGAGAATCTGCCCACATAGTAAGCGGCCACATGATGGAGCCACCTGCATTCTTATGCTGCTGCAATTTCCAATACTCAAGCTCTGGATGGCTGGGCTCTTATCTTGTGAACATTGCGGGGTCACTGTGCTGTCTTCAGCTCTAAGGCCCTACAGGACTGTCTGGGCTCCCTGGCTCTACTGCTCTCAAACAAGGAAGTACTCCTATTTTATCCACAGCTGGCCCCTCCTATGTTAACTATTACTTTTCCTATTGAAGCTTCTGTACTAAGGAATCTCTATTTAGTGTCCTAATTTACATACTGCAGTTTCCCTATTCACAATATACGCATCACAGCAATTAGGTGGATAATACAATATACATAGCAGCATTTGGTAGTAAAATATACACAGTTAGAACATTTAACCAAGAGAAGGGTGGGGATCTTTTCAGTGTTTGTAACCCCTTACACTACATTGACTTTTCTTTGGACTGATACCCCATTTTGGAAACTAAAGCTCTTGAGGAATTGATCTAGGGGTGTGGTGAGCATTTTTAACCCTCAAGTCACAATTTTATAACATTAGGCACCCAATGGAAAATTACCATTTTTTCCACTAAAATGTTAATTTGGCCTCATGTTTTAAATTTTCAAAAGGGACAATAGAACAAATAGACTACAAGGTATGTTATGCAATTTCTCCAGAGTACGCCAATACCGCATATATGGTTGAAACTACTTTAGAGGCAGAGTGCAAAGCCTAGAAGGAGCATCATATGTTACTTCACATTTTGTTGCAATGGTTTAAGGGTGCCATGTCACAATGGCAGGGCCTCTGATGTGCCAGAACAGCAGCATAAGTGACTTCAGTTTACAAACTACATCTCTCAATGAATTCGTCTAGAGGTGCAGTGAGAATTTTGACACCACAAGTGTGTCACGGAATTTTATATCATTGGGTGGTGAAGTAAAGATAATTAAATTTCTACAACAAAAAAATTGCTGGCCACAGATTTTTTATTGTCACATGCGGAAATGGGGAAAAATGGCACCAAAGTTTGTCACACAATTTCCGCTGAAAGCGGCAAAACCCCATATCTGCCTGTACAGTACTGCTTAGTGACATGGCGAAACTTGGCAGGGAAAGAGTGCTATTGGGCTCTTGGAAAACAAATTATCATAGAATAGTTTGCGGACTCCATATACAAACCCCCTAAGTGCCAGAAAAGCAGAATGCCCCCTCAGGGCCCTCAATCGACTCCATTTTGAATGTTACACCCCTCTGGGAATATATTTACAGGTGTTTGCCAGGAACAAGCAGCAGTGAATGTTGCTGAGTGAAAATTGCAGTTATTGTACATTGTTATAACCTTTCTGGAGACATGGACCCATAAATTAAACGGGCTCTCATTGCTACAGAAATGCCAAACGTGGACGTAAACTGCAGTTTAGGTACACTGTGGGGTTAAGAAAGGAGGAGGACATTTAGATTTGGGAGTGCTGAATTTGCTTGATTTCTTTTAGGAGTCGAGAAGCCATTTCATTTTTCCAGAGCCTTTGTGCTACTACCAGTAATGTGGAAATCACCTATATTTCCATTGATAGATGATGGACCTGAGTGGGGTCTTGCTTTTTTTCTGGATTGAGTTGAAGCTTTTATTGGGAATATTGTACATAAAATTTGGGATTACAGTTATCAAGTCCTCTACTCTGAGCACTTACTTTGGGGTTTCCATCTCTAGATCTCTCAATGTCATGATTCAAATGAAACTCCTGATGGATCCAATCACTTAAATGAGGCAGCAGCATTAGGCCGGCGTCACACTAGCGAGTTTTACGGACGTAAGAGCGCAGAAACTACGTCCGTAAAACTCGCATAACATACGGCACAATGCTTCTCAATGGGTCTCGTCCTATCAGCCGTATATTACGGATCCGTAATATACGGCTTTCTACGGCTGTACAAAATCGCAGCATGCTGCGTTTGTCAGCGTATTGCGCAAAAAAAATCGCCAATGAAAGTCTATGGGGGCGAGAAAAATACGGATTCCACACGGACCAGCAGTGTGACTTGCGAGAAATACGCAGCGGTGTTAGTGAAAAGTCGGTAATTCAATTGCCGGCTTTTCATTTCTCCTGCACAAACCCGACAGGATATGAGACATGGTTTACATATAGTAAACCATCTCATATCCCCATTTTTTTTGCATATTCCACACTACTAATGTTAGTAGTGTATATGTGCAAAATTTCAGCGCTGTAGCTGCTAAAATAAAGGGTTAAATGGCGGAAAAAATTGGCGTGGGCTCCCGCGCAATTTTCTCCGCCAGAATGGTAAAGCTAGTGACTGAGGGCAGATATTAATAGCCAGGAGAGGGTCCATGGTAATTGCCCCCCCCCCGTGGCTAAAAACATCTGCCCCCAGCCACCCCAGAAAAGGCACATCTGGAAGATGCGCCTATTCTGGCACTTGGCCACTCTCTTCCCACTCCCGTGTAGCGGTGGGATATGGGGTAATGAAGGGTTAATGCCACCTTGCTATTGTAAGGTGACATTAAGCCAGATTAATAATGGAGAGGCGTCAATTATGACACCTATCCATTATTAATCCAATTGTTTGAAAGGGTTAAAAAACACACACACACATGATTTAAAAGTATTTTAATGAAATAAACACAGCGGTTGTTTTAATAATTTATTGCTCTCTCAATCCATTTGCAGGCCCTCGCTTGGCAAAATAATAAACGCACAAGATACATACCTTCAGATGACCTATCACGTCCAACGAGGTAATCCATCTGAAGGGGTTAACTAATATTACAGGCACGAGCTGCGATAAACCACTCGCTCGTGCCTGTAATCCCCCGGGTGCTGAAAGGAAAGCTGGATCTGTACTTACATTGAGTCGCGGTGATGCGCACCTGCTGGATGTTCTCATGAACTGCAGCCTGGGAACTTTTTTCCACGCTCCAGGTCATATGAGGACATCCACCAGGGGGCGCATCACCGCGACTGAAGGAAATGTAGGTCAATGACCTACATTTCATTCATTCGCCGGGGAATTACAAGCACGAGCACACAGCTGCATTAGCAGGGCTCCTGCTTGTAAATTATTTTAACCCCTTCAGATGGATTACCTCGTGGGATGTGACGGTTCATCTGAGGGTATGTATCTTGTGCGTTTATTATTTTGCCAAGCGAGGGTCTGCAAATGGATTGAGAGAGCAATAAATTATTAAAACAACCGCTGTGTTTATTTCATTAAAATACTTTTAAATCATGTGTGTGTGTGTTTTTTAACCCTTTCAAACAATTGGATTAATAATGGATAGGTGACATAATTGACGCCTCTCCATTATTAATCTGGCTTAATGTCACCTTACAATAGCAAGGTGGCATTAACCCTTCATTACCCCATATCCCACCGCTACACGGGAGTGGGAAGAGAGTGGCCAAGTGCCAGAATAGGCGCATTTTCCAGATGTGCCTTTTCTGGGGTGGCTGGGGGCAGATGTTTTTAGCCACGGGGGGGCCAATAACCATGGACCCTCTCCTGGCTATTAATATCTGCCCTCAGTCACTGGCTTTACCATTCTGGCGGAGAAAGTTGCGCGGGAGCCCACGCCAATTTTTTCCGCCATTTAACCCTTTATTTTAGCAGCTACAGCGCTGAAATTTTGCACATACACACTACTAACATTAGTAGTGTGGAATATGCAAAAAAAATGGGGATATGAGATGGTTTACTGTATGTAAACCATGTCTCATATCATGTCGGGTTTGTGCAGGAGAAATGAAAAGCCGGCAATTGAATTACCGGCTGTTTACAGATATCGCGCTGAATGAAATATAAATACAGAATATATATAATATATATGTGTGTCTCAATGACATATATATATATATACTGTATATATATTTTCCCGAACATTTGAGCACATAAATCCATTAGATGTCGGTTTTGCAAGCCAGCGCGAAAATCTCGCAGTACGGATGCCATACGGATTACATACGGAGGATGCCATGCGCAAAATACGCTGACACACCCTGACTACGGATCAATATTTTGGGAACATTTCTCCGTATTACGGCCGTAGTACGGACGTATAATACGTGGCGTATTGTCTTACGCCAAGTGTGACGCCGGCCTAAATGTGAGCCGATCCTTACTGCGATCATTGGGAGACAGAATTAACAAACCAATAGTAGGTTATAAATTGATTTTATGTATTTTTACACTATTCCTCATTTGGTATAAGTGATAAGGCGACTTTATTGTTCAGGTCGGTGCAATTACAGCAATACTGGATTTATATATTTTTTTCTGTTTGGCTGTTGTCACACGCTAAAGATGCTTTTTTTTTTCCAAAACAAGTTTTGCATCGTCATGTTTGAGAGCTATAACTTTTCTATATTTAAGAGTCATGTGAAGGCTTATTTGGCGTTTCTATTGTTACTGTCTTCAGGCATAACTTTTTTGATTGCTTTCTTTTCTGATTTTTGGGAAGCAGAATGAAACAAACAGCAATTAATGAATTGTTCTTTCAATTTTTTTATGCCGTTCTGTGTGTGGTAAAATTGACAACACACAGCTCTACTCTTTGGATCAGTTCAATTGCGGCAATACCAAATTTATATTTTTTTTTTTAGGTTTTACTGCTTTACACAATAAAAACTATTTTATAGAAGCACAAAATAGTTTTTGCATTGCTGTATTCTGAGAGCTATAGCTTTTTAAATTTTTCCACTGATGGAGCGGTATTGTGGCTTGTTTTTTGCGGGACAGCATAGCATTTTTAGATATGCTAATTTTATTTACATTACATATTTTTATCTCGTTTTATTACACTTTTGTTCAGCGGTATGATGAAGAAACTTAGGTTTTTATCTTTTTTTTACGGTGTTTACTGAAGAGATTAACTAGTGACAGTTTTATAGATTAGGTTGTTTTTGGAAGTGGCGATACCAAATATGTGTACTTTTTTGATTAGTTTTGTTTTTCCGTAAAAATACATATTTATTGGGTATAACATATACATTTTTTAATTATTTTGTAATTTGAAAAATATATATTTTTAATTTTTATTTTTTTTTACGTTTCTACTTAGTCTCTCTATGAGACTTTAACTTTTATCAATTTAAATCGCTGGTGTAATGCATTGCAATATAAAAGCATTGCAATTCATTTTACCTATCAGTGCTGCACTAACAAAAACCTTATAAACCATGCTCTAAGCGTGGTCTAACATGCTTTCCATAGCTTGGTGACCAGGCAGTCATTATAACAACCTGGGATAGCTATGATGACAATCGGCCCTCGCGATGATGTCTCAAGGGCGAGCCCCCTCCCTCTCCCAGCATTCTAAATGTTGGGATCCATATAGAGCAAGGCATTTTGGGGGGTTAAACAGGCAGGGTTGTTGCGAGAACAGCTCTTGGCTGTGAGAGTTGGCTCTTGGCTATTATGTAAGCCAAGATACCAAAAATGATCGTGTGGACAAAGCACAAAGCAAACATGACTAACAGGTACGTCAAATGTCAATAAGGGGTTAATAAATATGTTTCAAAGAAGGGGGCCCAATACTGACCTTTCTGATACATCATTAACTGTCCCAATTCGAGTGTGCTCTATTTATAGCCACCTTGTTTCCCGGTTTCCTATCACTGAGCCAGTTGTTAACTCTGTTACACATATATTCTAATTTCTATATTTTCATTAATTAAGTTATATAACTACTTGTCAATAAATAAATGGCATGGCTTCCCCTATATTTTTGATAACCAGCCAAGGTAAAGCAGACAACTGTAGGCTGATATTATCAGGCTGCAAAGGTCCATTGATATTTGCTCTTTCCCAGACTAAAAATAACAGCGCACAGCTAACCCCAGAATGGCGCATCACATTAGATGCGCCAATTCAGGCACTTTGCTTGTCTCTTCCCATTTCCCCAATTTTTTTAACTCTGTAGCTCTGACATAGTTCATGGCATTCCCACAATGTTCACCCATTCTGCAGTACAGCTTCTGGAGCCTCGTACTGAAAGGAGAACCTCTATAGGTCACACCCGGCCAGGCTGTGCTCTATGTGACTCGGTGAGAGTGGTGATGTCAGTAATAATCATGGTGTCATCACGCGGAGTGCAGCCTGATTGGGAGTGACCCATGAAGCTTCATTGTCAGAACGTCATGTACTATGTCGAAGCTGCTGGGTTAATACATTGGTGAATGAGGGACTGTCTCTTGACTTTATTTAATTATCTATTTTTATGTCTCTCAGGTTGCCATTTGTGGACTATTTTGGAATCATGGACTATTTTGGACCAGCCATGCTTTTGTTTTGTTTGCTTTTTATAATAGTACATTGATGAAATAGGAAGTCAAGGAGTTCTCTTTTTAATTAATAAAATATTTTTTTTCTTCATTTTAACTTACTGGGCTAGTAATAGGGATTTCTTATAGATGTCTCCATTACTAACCCCTGGACTTGATGTCAGCTGACACTAAACAGCTGACATCAACCCCCAAATATATTACCCGTAGGGTTGAAGGAAACGGATCGGACAAATTCAAAAATCGCTGACTTTCGGCAAAGTCAGGTTTCATGAAACCCGACCCGATCCTAGTGTGGGATCAGCCATGCGGTCGGCGATTTTCGCGCCAAAGTCGCGTTTCGTATGATGCGTTCAGGGCCATTTCTCAGACAATGAAGGAGGACGCAGAGTGTGGGCAGCGTGATGATATAGGTCTCGGTCCCCACCATCTTAGAGAAGGGCATGACAGTGATTGGCTTGCTTTCTGCGGCGTAACAGGGGGTATAAAGGGGCGTGCACGCCGACCGCCATATATAGTTATTAAGGTTGAAGGAAGACTGTAAGTCCATCTAGTTCAACCGATAGCCTAACCTAACATGCCCTAACATGTTGATCCAGGGGAAGGCAAAAAAAACCCATGTGGCAAAGAGTAACTCCACCATGGGGAAAAAAATTCCTTCCCGACTCCTCATACGGCAATCAGACTAGTTCCTGGATCAACGCCTTATCAAGGAATCTAGTGTATATACCCTGTAACATTATACTTTTCCAGAAAGGTATCCAGTCCCCTCTTAAATTTAATTAATGAATCACTCATTACAACATCATACGGCAGAGAGTTCCATAGTCTCACTGCTCTTACAGTAAAGAATCCGCGTCTGTTATTATGCTTAAACCTTCTTTCCTCCAGACGTAGAGGATGCCCCCTTGTCCCTGTCTCAGGTCTATGATTAAAAAGATCATCAGAAAGGTCTTTGTACTGTCCCCTCTTATATTTATACATTAAAATAAGATCACCCCTTAGTCTTCGTTTTTCCAAACTAAATAGCCCCAAGTGTAATAACCTATCTTGGTATTGCAGACCCCCCAGTCCTCTAATAACCTTGGTCGCTCTTCTCTGCACCCGCTCCAGTTCAGCTATGTCTTTCTTATACACCGGAGACCAGAACTGTGCACAGTATTCTAAGTGTGGTCGAACTAGTGACTTGTATAGAGGTAAAATTATGTTCTCCTCATGAGCATCTATGCCTCTTTTAATACATCCCATTATTTTATTTGCCTTTGTAGCAGCTGCCTGACACTGGCCACTGAATATGAGTTTGTCATCCACCCATACACCCAGGTCTTTTTCATTGACGGTTTTGCCCAGAGTTTTAGAATTAAGCACATAGTTATACATCTTATTACTTCTACCCAAGTGCATGACCTTACATTTATCCCCATTAAAGCTCATTTGCCATTTTCTGCCACTTACATTGTGTTGTAACATACACTGGGCCTGAGTTTGGGTTCAGTCTCCCCCCAAAAAAAGTGAGATTCAAATTCTCACAAAGTGGATATATCTCAGTCCTCTTAGTTTCTCGTGTATCAGCCAGCCACTTGCTGCCACTCACATTGCATTGTAAAATATACTGGGCCTGAGTTGTTGTTCAGTCTCCCCCACAAAAAAAGTGAGATTCAAATTCTCACAAAGTGGATATACTTCAGTCCTCTTAGTTTCTCGTGTTTCAGCTACCCACTTGCTGCCACTCACATTGCGTTGTAAAATACACTGGGCCTGAGTTTGGGTTCAGTCTCCCCCAAAAAATGTGAGATTCAAATTCTCACAAAGTGGATATACCTCAGTCCTCTTAGTTTCTCATGCATCAGCCAGCCACTTGCTGCCACTCACATTGCGTTGTAAAATACACTGGGCCTGAGTTTGGGTTCAGTTTCCCCCCAAAAAAAAGTGAGATTCAAATTCTCACAAGGTGGATATACCTCACTCCTCTTAGTTTGTCGAGTATCAGCCAGCCACTTGCTGCCACTCACATTGCGTTGTAAAATACACTGGGCCTGAGTTGTTGTTCAGTCTTCCCCTCAAAAAAAGTGAGATTCAAATTCTCACAAAGTGGATATACCTCAGTCCTCTTAGTTTCTCGTGTATGAGCCAGTCACTTGCTGCCACTCACATTGCATTGTAAAATACACTGGGCCTGAGTTTGGGTTCAGTCTCCCTCCCAAAAAAGTGAGATTCAAATTCTCACAAAGTGTATATACCTCAGTCGTCTTTGTTTCTCTTGTATCAGCCAGCCACTTGCTGCCACTCACATTGCGTTGTAAAATACACTGGGCCTGAGTTTGGGTTCAGTCTCCCCCCAAAAAAAGTGAGATTCAAATTCTCACAAAGTGGATATGCCTCAGTCCTCTTAGTTTCTCGTGTATCAGCCTGCCACTTGCTGCCACTCACATTGCGTTGTAAAATTCACTGGGCCTGAGTTTGGGTTCAGTCTCCCCCCAAAAAAAAGTGAGATTCCAATTCTCACAAGGTGGATATATATCTCAGTCCTCTTAGTTTGTCGAGTATCAGCCAGTGTTAGAAAATGTATCTCAGTGAGGATTGGGAAGAAAAGCAAAAATAGAATTGTGTGGATAAAACAGAACTCATTTAATGTCCATTCAAAAAGTGATTACAAAAATGAAGAAAAAGTAAATTAGAAGTTCATTGCACACAAAATTATATATTAGGTTAAAAAGAAAATGGAAGCAAGCATTGATCTTACATATGGTCTTGTGGCATGATGTGTTCGTCCATGTGGAGTCTCAAGGTATGAGGACTGACCCATGCTTGAAAGAGACGGGTTTATATACCATTTCGTCCCATAGACTTTCATGGGTTACTATTTTCTCCTACATACTATCCACATAAGGTGATCCACTTCTATGTCCATAGCTTATACCATAAAAGTAGATTCCACAATATACCTTATGACTCTATGCATTACCTCATGCTATGTTGCCTACTTATATTTTGTTTACCGGCTTCAAGTAACTATTTATAGCTGAACTTTGACAAGTAACCCTTTAGATTTTGACATGCAGGGGACAGATGCAAGCCAAGACCCCCGGAATAGCTGACACACACACACTGTACCTAGACCCTGGTTCATTATTTGAATCCCTGTAATTATCAATATGTAAGTGATAATATATTATTATTATTATTATTATAATAAGATTTTACATTCCCCCCTGATTATGATTTGAGAATATCATAATTAACCCTAAAATCTTTCTCTCACCATTCGTATCACATTCATTCTTTATTCTGAAAACCTTGTATTAACATCTGTCTCGAATGTCACCTGAGTTTTGAAAACTAAATTAGATTAGAGAATTATATTTTTCTTTTCAGCATTTCTCTCAAAATGTCATCTTCCTTTTTCATTTCTGTCTTTATCTTTTTATAAATGTTCTTAATTTTACACATAATAACTATTTGATATATAATACACAGCAAAACTATAATAAATATAATAACAATCGGATTAGATAATACATTTCCTACTGCCATTTTCGTTGAAGACTGTGACCAACTAGTTACTGATTTTCCTAAATTTTTCCACCAAGATGAGCCTGACATACTCGTCCATTCATGTTCAATATCATTTAAATTACCTTGCTCATGTCTGAATACAATTTCAGCTTCTTTTAATTGTTTTGTTAATAAATTTAACAAACCCTTGTCTTTCTTTATCTCATTTGTCCACATATTCCAAGGAAAATTATTTATTTGGGACAAATTGAACTGTATTGGAAGGATTTTTAGATTTCTTGAACTTATTAATGTAATATTAATACTTCCTTCCTTCTTTGAGAGAGTTTTCACATTTCCCTCAATACAATATAAACCTATTGTCAGATTTTAAGCATGTACACAAGATGGAAAGTATGCAGAAACCACTTCTTTCTCTGACATAACTTGGAAACAAATCTTATTAGCGCTTACTGGTGTCACCAAGTCATGGATCGTGTGTACATTCTCAACTCTGGCATGACATGAGGTATGATTATTGAAATATGAATGATAAATGACTTTATCCTGTCCAGGTAAACACATTACCTTAGAAACAAAATTTAAACATGAAGAAATGTCTAATTGTTCAGTGTTTGTTCCGTCAAATGCAAAATCTGTGTACTGTAATTGATAATATAGCAATTGTGTGTGACTGACAGGAATTCCCAGAACAGTTATAGGAACTAGGGTTTCTTCTTTTCCCGACACTGGAATCAATGATGTTCCTACACAAATATCCTGGTCACATCCTAACCACTTATTTACCCACAAATCTGTATGATTTAATGCAAAACTATATTCTGTAGGCAAATTTCTCATTAGTCCTAAAGGAGTAATTCCACTTTGTAAGGCTTGTGCAATCATTTTTAGATTGGTGGAATATTCAATCTGAATTTCTAGACATGTTTTGGCCACTTGAGATTCCTGTTCACTTTCTATTAATGCTAAAGTAGCATCTTGTAGATGTGAGACAGAAGACCCCAATACAGTAGCAGTAGTCAAAACCATTTTCTCAAGAACTTGATTCAAACTTTTCTGAATTTTTACTCCTTTACCTCCGATATACCCAATATTTTCCAAATCTGATTTAAGTGTATGTATGTCCATAGTGTTAATTAGACTTCCTACTGTACCTAATCCCCCCAAAATACCTTCCAACACTCTCCTCTTACTTCTAACTTGTGCTGGGGTTCTTTTCCCAAACCATTGTTCTATTCCCATTTCCATGTTAATGAGATGTGATTGACATTGGGGATATCTAGAAGAAATTTTCCAATTAGACATGTTAAAAGTCCATATCATAGTCATAAACACTCCATCTCGTAATATAGGTTTAGATTGGAATTGGTTAATTTGGAAAGGAGTAGATGGTTGAAATCTTGTCTGTGTACAAACATTATCTACTGCTGACCATATATTTACATTTACATCTTTGCATTGTTTATAATTATTTTTCGTTAAAACGCAACATTGGTAAAGTCCAGAATCCTTAGGAGATGGATTATCTACAGAAAAAATAAAATTCTTATTCAACCATCTCACATTTCCGGATTGACCTCTGTGTATAACATTTGTTGGACCATTTGAAAAACTTCCCAAAAATAATTTATCTTTGGTCCAAGTTAACAGAGATTCCGAAGGTAACTCTAACCTTGTGTTGCATTTTAATGACAAAGGAGACATATTTTCTTGGCTCTGTACTGTGTGTGGTGTAACCCTTACTTCTGGAACTATAGTATTAGTTACTGTAAAAATTACAGATTCCTGTACTTGTACTGGTTCTCTAGTTATCTGGAAGTTCCATGTTTTTACCCAATCTTCATCTCCTTCTGTAATAGAAAGTAATGAAGGATCTAAAGTTTTCCCAAAAAGTTGTGTTTTCAACCAAATATCTGTTTTGGATGTTCCAACTTTCCCTTTTGTGATCATATCATTTGTAATATCTCCTGACCACACAGCTTTCTCTTCACCTCTTATCTCTATATTCCAGTATAACACATCTGTAGGATTACATTCCCATGTGCCCGTCTTATTATTGTGTACATAATCTCCTTGTAACTGTATAAACCCAGCCTTAGGTCCTGTGGTAGCATGTAATGTTATGTTAGTGTCGTGTATGAAGTGTAGCTCAATACAGCATTTCACCCCATAACCCATGCAAATGTTTCCAGTAATATCTACTGAATTGTCCGGTATATCTTCATCTTTAAGGTTTTGTAGACTTGATCCTCTTGGTTTCCTCGAATGTAGAGTTCTTTTGAAAGGTTCAATCACTTCACTAGTGTCTGTTTCACGATGTAAGATGTCTTCTGCGTAGATCACAGTTGAAATAGTACATAGCAGCAGAAATGCGATTCCCATCAGATAGTAGCTTTTCTTGGGAACTGTCGTCTTCTCCCGAAGGATTGGTGTTGAATCCCTTTCATCAAGATCATGGTGTTTCGTATTCCAGCTCTTATTGGAATCCATTTCTTCCTAAAAGAAATGCAGTATCATTATTTTGCAATATACAATTTGCATTGATCGACATGTACCCACAGTCTTTGTTGTCTGCGGGTATTTTTAACCACATTAGATGCTCGTTGCACAAGAATCATAACTTGTCCCATGGTTTCAATGATATCAAAGGGACCTTCCCAGTTACTTTCCCAAGGTCCATTCTTCCTGAAAGTTTTGATCATCACCTGAGCCCCTTTTTTGAATTTGGACTCATATGGTGGCTCCATTCTCTGCATTCTTGATGCAGCATGTGGAAGAATTGTTTTCAAATTTTCCTGCAACAATTGCAACCATTTGGACCTTGCAACAGCATCTTTTTGAGGTGTGGACAAAAATGGTTCATGTGGAAAAATCAATGGCATTTTTCTTCCTGTCATTAGTTCAAAAGGAGTGAACTGAGTTGTGGAAGAAGTTGTTCCTCTCACACTCAACAATACAAAAGGTACGGCATCAACCCAAGTATTGCCTTTGTCCAATAGCATCTTGGCAATTCTGGATTTTATTGTCCTATTCATCCTTTCCACAATACCAGCAGACTGTGGATGGTAAGGTACATGGAACTGTTGTTGTACCCCTAGAATAGTACAAACGGCTTGCATGATTTTTCCTGTAAAGTGACTTCCTCGATCAGAGGAGATCATTCTTGGGATCCCCCAAGTACAAAAGACATGATTAACTAATGCTCTAGCTGTAGACAAAGCATCATCTTTTCTGACAGGTAAAATTTCAACCCATTTGGAAAAAACATCTACCACAACCAATGCATACCTGAGACCATTTTTACCTGATGGTAACGGACCAATGTAGTCGATTTGTAGTGTAGACCATGGACCATCTGCAGGTGCGGTTCGGAGTAGTGGCGGTTTCTGTCCTTTCGGTCTTGGATTAATTTGGGCACAAATGAGACATGATTGGACAATACTTTGTACTGTCTCTTCCATCTTTTCCCAGTAAAATTTCTCTCTGAGAATGTCTAACAATTTCTGTTGGCCCAAATGACCCAAACTTTCATGATTATATTTTGTGAACTCAGCCTGTAGATGTTTTGGTACAACAGGACGCAATTCCCCATTTAAGTCATGACACAAAACCCCGTTTTCACAAACAAAGGGAGGTTTTGGATCAACCCAGGAAGCAACAAGAGATGTGTCTTTCTCCTGCTCTTCAGCAAAAGAGGGGATATGCGTTTCTGTTCTTTGAACTGCTAAAAGCTCAATAGTCTCTGGTTGAAACACTTCTTCTCCTGTCAGGGCTGCCTCTTTGGCTAACCTATCTGCAGTAGCATTTCCTACAGATAACTCATCATCAGATTTTTTATGGGCAGGTACTTTGACAATAGCAAAACCATTAGGGTTTTTTGATGCTATTTTGAAAATTGTTTTCAGTGTGTCACTATGTACAAGAGTCTTATTCGAAGAATCTACATAGCCTCTCTTTTCCCAAACTGGCAAATAATCTGTCAGTGATCTAACAACATAGGAGCTATCACTGTAGATTACAATGGGACACTGATCATCAGCTTCGTTCAGCTGTAGCACCATTTTTACTGCTTCTAGTTCTGCCCTTTGAGCTGAAAAATGACTTGGTAATTTGTGTTTTACTACCTGTTCTCTTTTGGGATAAAAAATGGAATATCCTGCATAGTAGTGTCCATCTGCATAAAATCTGGAACCATCAACAAAAATTGGTTCATCTGTTGCCTCTGCCTTCCGTCTGAAAAGAGATGGACCTGGATCCTGAAAAGACTGCAAACAATCATGAGTTTGTCCTTCATATTGCATCAACTGAGGAAGAACATATTTGGCTTTGTAATCTACCTCAATTTGTTTGGGAGACAATGACAGTAACCAATGAGCAAATCTCTGATGTGACACACCTGGGATATTATTCTCGAAGAGAAGTTTTAGTGTAGAATGAGGAGTTTGCAAAGTGATTTTGTTGAACCCAACAATGTGTTCAGTTGCTTTGACTGCAAAGTACACACCTACCAGGTGTCTTGCACATGTCTCAAACCCTCTTTCAACAGGTGAGAGAAGCTTAGAAAAATAGCCCAAAATTCTCCACTCTTCCCCTTGCAACTGCAGCAACACAGCAGACACAGAAGTCTCTGATGTGTGCACTTGCAAAGCAAATGGAGCCGTAGGATCTACTGTGGACAAAGCAGGTGCAGTTTGTAAATTCATTTTCAATTGTTCAAATGAGGTTTGTTGTTCATCACCCCAAGGACCAAAGTACTCACTATTTTCAACTCTTAAAAGATCATACAAAGGCCGGGCCTTGTCTGCAAAATTCTCAATGAACTCCCTTGAAAAGTTTATAAGACCCAAGAAATGTCGTACTGCCTTGTGTGATGTTGGAACTGGCAAAGAAGCAATTGCATCGATCCTTTCCTGCAGTGGTTGCCTTTTTCCTGGACTCAACAATACCCCTAAGAATCTGACCTCAGTCTGCAACAATTTGACATTCTTAGTGTTCAATTTCAACCCTGCATCATGCAGCAGCTCAAACAACTCTTTCAGAAGTGAAACATGTGACTCTTTATCTTCTGTAGACAATAAAATATCATCCACGTACTGCAAAATACAATCAGGCCTCAAAAATTTAGATAATACCTTTGCCAATGCCTGATGAAAGATGCTTGGTGACAAATGAGCTCCCTGAGGTAACCTGCAAAACAGGTATTGCTCATCCAAGAAAGTAAAAGCAAACTTGTACTGACAACTCTTTTCAAGAGGTATACTGAAAAAACCATTACTGATGTCTAATACAGAAAAGTATTTTGCCTTTGCATTCAACCTTGCCATCATGTCATGAGTATCTGCAACAATGGGTGCTACATTGGGAGCATGTTTATTAAACATCCGCAGATCCAATATCATCCGATAAGAACCATCAGACTTCAAAACACACCACAAAGGATTGTTACTTACAGAATTAGCCTTTCTGATGACACCTTGTTTTAACAATTCCTGTATGATCTTTGACATAGACTCAATTGATTCTGGAGGCAATTTATACTGACGCTGGGGTGTTGGGTCACGCCCCTCGACATTTACAATTACATCTTTCATGGTCCCTACTTCATTCCTGAACTGAGCCCAAAGAGAAGGAAAAAGCTGTACAATTTCTGTCAATACCTCATCACCACCAGTTTCAGGCCACAGATGATCTGTTGACACAACATCATTTAAGCAAATACTTCCAACATGGCTATAATCACTAGGATCAATAACTACAGGTTTACAACCATTAGAATCCTTCCAGATCACTTGATTTCCTAGATCAACAACCCATCCAAATTTCTGCATAAAATCTGTGCCAAGTATATTTTCAGAGTCACGACAATACCAAATGTCAATTCCTGTTTTGAAAGAACTAGGTATTTCCAATATCACATCAGTAACTAAGGTTGCTCTGGTTCCACCTTTTCCACTAAAACCAACAATTGTACAAACTGGTGAATCTGGTTGTAGCTTCAGATCAAGATTTGTAACACTTAATTGAGCTCCTGTATCAATGAGAAATACAACATTCTGTCCTGCTAGATTTACCTTGACAAATGGTCTTCCACATTCATCTAATGTAACTCGAGTCACAAATTCCAATGGATGAGGTGTAGGAATTGTCTGTGATTGTCAGAAGGATGAAGGAGAAGGAAGAAGTCCAGTGTCCTTTTTGAAAGCACTTGGCATTCTATTTCTGGACTCAGTCTCCTTCACTGTCATCTCTCTGATCTGTCTGATTAATGGTGCATACGGTGACTGTGTTTGTCTGTTGTCAGTGTGAGTGGGGGCATTAGACTGTAATGGAGGTGCAGAAGGTCTGGTGGATAATTTTGGCATGAGACCATTTTCCCTTCCAAGATTACCTGTCCCTTGTGTACCTGTCTCTGCTTCTGCTCTTAAGAATTTTCTGCATTGCCACTTTAAGTGTCCAGGTATACCACAGAAATAACAATGGATATTGTTTCTTTGTGTAGTATTTTTTCCTCTTTGTTCTACGTAATCTCTGCTCTTGAATGTTACTGTGGGTCTAAATTTCAGCTGACTATCCTCCTTTTTATGAATTACAGCTATTTTAGCCTTCACCTGATTTTGCTTCATGGATCTCCTTACTCTGTCGATAAAAACTGTTGCTTCTTGCAATGATGGCTGAGTACTAGCCATTTGCTCTGAGGCAATATTTGAACTTTTTCACAAAAAATCTGATCATGGATGTTGGCTCCTGATTAGGCCCAATTTCCATCACCATTCTATAGGCCTGCTCAAATTTTACCAAAAATGCAAATGGATCCTCATTAATATTAGTTTTTAATTGTTCCAAAATTTCAGCATTCGGAGACGATTCTCCTGTGATGTAAGAATTTAATTGCCTAAGGCTACTTTCAGACATAGCGCATTTTTGAGCGCTATTTTGCGGGCGCTTTTCAAAAATGCGCAATGTCATTTTCGTCTGCCGGCAAAGTGAATGAGAAATTCACTTTGCCGTTCAGACACACCGCAAAAAAACGCGGCGCTTTTGTCTGCAAACACGCCGGCGTAAAAAGAATTGACATGTCAATTCTTTACGCAGCGGCGTGTCTGCGTATCCCCCTAGGGCCCCATATTAACGTGCACACACAGCGCCTTTGTCCTGGGTGTCGGCGTCTTTGTACGGAGGGGTTGACACCCAGGACCGGACGTGACGTCGGACAGGAAGAGGGAAGCCCCCGCCCCCCAGTGAAGCAGCATGGAGTGTGAGTGTGAGTGTGTAGCGACGCTGCAGCGATAGCGACAACGATGCCGATCGCTGCAGCGTCGCTGTTTGATCGCTGGAGAGCTGTCACACAGACCGCTCTCCAGCGACCAAGGATGCCGAGGTCCCCGGGTAACCAGGGTAAACATCGGGTTGCTAAGCGCAGGGCCGCGCTTAGTAACCCGATGTTTACCCTGGTTACCAGCGTAAAAGTAAAAAAAACAAACAGTACATGCTCACCTGCGCGTCCCCCAGCCTCTGCTTCCTGACACTGACTGAGCTCCGGCCTTAACAGCACAGCGGTGACGTCACCGCTCTGCTTTCACTTTCACTTTAGGGCCGGCGCTCAGTCACTTTGATACGTGGCACTTTGATACGTGGCACGTGGCACTGAAATATGTGGCACTGAAATATGTGGCACGTGGCACTTTGATACGTGGCACGTGTCACTTAAATACGTGGCACGTGGCACTTTGATACGTGGCACTGAAATATGTGGCACGTGGCACTTTGATACGTGGCACTGAAATATGTGGCACGTGGCACTTTGATACGTGGCACTGAAATACGTGGCACGTGGCACTTTGATACGTGGCACTTTGATACGTGGCACTTTGATACGTGGCACTGAAATATGTGGCACGTGGCACTTTGATACGTGGCACTGAAATATGTGGCACGTGGCACTTTGATACGTGGCACTGAAATACGTGGCACGTGGCACTTTGATACGTGGCACTTTGATACGTGGCACGTGGCACTTTGATACGTGGCACTGAAATATGTGGCACGTGGCACTTTGATACGTGGCACGTGGCACTTTGATACGTGGCACTGAAATACGTGGCACTGAAATACGTGATACGTGGCACTTAAATACGTGGCACGTGGCACTTAAATACGTGGCACTGAAATACGTGGCACTGAAATACGTGGCACGTGGCACTGAAATACGTGGCACTGAAATACGTGGCACTGAAATACGTGGCACTTAAATACGTGGCACTTAGGCTATGTTCACATTTGCGTTGTGCGCCGCATGCGTCCTTTTTTTGATTGATTTTGGACGCAGCAAAAATGCAACTTGCTGCGTCCTCTGCGGCCGGATGCGTGCGCTGCAGTGACGCATGCGGCCGGCGCAAAACGCAAGTGCGACGCATGTCCATGCGCCCCCATGTTAAATATAGGGGCGCATGACGCATGCGGCGCCCGACGCTGCGGCGCAGACTGCAAATGTGAACGTAGACTTAAATAGCTAGATAGAGCTGGATCCGCGGGCTGTGATCTGGTCTACGCTCAGCACTCTGCGGAGCGCTGTCATTCAAAACACGTCCACTCATTTTGGTGTTTAGTCCCAAAATGGAGGATGGAAGAAGAAAAGGGTTGGACAAGGAAATGACATCATTTCTTTTTTTTTTCCCCCACTGCAGTTAAAGCTTTATTTGTGTCAAACACAGACAATCTGCAGAGAAAACTGCATAAAAAACCGCACTAAAAACCGCATCAAAAACCGCATCAAAAACGCACCAAAAACGCACCTGCGTTTTCTGCCAAGAGCTGCGGTTTTTGTCCTGAAAAAAAAGGATTGAAATCAGGATCGTGTGAACATACCCTTACCGTACAAGGTTACGAGGGGGGGCGTCTGACTGACGCCTGCCCTAGTAACCTGGGGTTAGTGACAGTGGGGTTAGTAAACCCCAGCTGATGTCTGTTCCGCTTGCTGAGGCGTCTTTGGCTCAAGGCCATTGCAGCTGGCAGAATCGACATGATGTTAACTCCAGTGTGTATTGTATTCTGAGTCATAAAGACAGGAAATGACCTCAATGACTCTTTTTTTTTTCCCCTTTTTTTTTTTTTTCAAACAAACTTTATTTTCAGTACACAATGCTGAAAAAAACGCAGCTGCAAAAAACGCAGCAAAAAACGCTGTGTGTGAAAGCAGCTGCGTTTTTTGCCTGCGTAAAAAAACGCAGGTAAAGCAGCAGCAAAATACGCGCGCGTAAAAATACGCAGCAAATATGCTGTGTGTGAAAGTAGCCTAAGTCTGTCTTCTCTTGTACTATGTGTCAATTCATGGTTCTCATTTAATCTGGGTGTGGCCTGTAACCTTCTTCCCATATGTGAGGGTAACCATACTTTGAAAATCTTGTTTTTCTGTTCATCATTAAGATTGTATTTATCTGTGTTTGATTCAAAAATGTCTGCATTGTAAAAGGCATCCATCTTGTCATTGAATTTTGGAATGTCTTTTGCAATTTTCATTAACTGATCGTGTATTTTTAGATTAATGCGTGCAGCTCTGTCATGGAATTTTTTCCATTGCAATTCTTCTGCATGTAAATCTACCAATTCATCTAATTCTTGTGTGTCAGGTATAAATGATGCAGAAGCAGCATTGTCTTCTTTTTCTTGTTCTTTTGATCGTGTAACAACAGAAGCTTTTTTAATATCTTGTCTCAATTTGGACAATAATTCCGTTCTGGTATCAATTTGATCTTCCAATTGTTCAATATGTTCAGACAATATCAAACAATTTGGACAGTCAAAGTAATCCCCGTCAGCTTCATGTGTTTCACCTTGTGTGCCACCTTGTGTGTCAGTATGATCAATGTCTTGTGTGATAGTACATATTTGTGTCTGAGTTTCAGTTTTATCAAAAACTAAATTATTGTACACTCGGACCATGTGCATTACATTCTGAAGCTTCCTTTGTAACTTTTTTACAGAAAAAAACCTCTTATCAATTTTAAGATTCTCTGCTTCACATTGACTATACAAACTAGACCATAATTGTGCATTTGTATGGCTATGAACAAACTGAAACTGTATATTACTTTTCTTAGAGTATTCATGGATAAATTCCATTTTTCTTACCTATGGAATATCTTTTTCCTCCTGGATTGATCCAACCGTCAAATGGAGGAAGATCCTCTTGTGTCTTTACTGATCCTTCAGAGCTCCGTCCGGATGAGACTTGCAGCACGTATCCTCACTTCTGTAGATTCTGTCTGATTCTTGTAACACGATATAGTGGAATTTCTGCGCCTTTAACAACTCAAACAGGTGTTTTAGCAACCTCCCCCCTGAAAGGCCTGAAATTCCCCACACAAAAGACAAAAATCTGGCACTGGCTCGCCAAAATGTTAGAAAATGTATCTCAGTGAGGATTGGGAAGAAAAGCAAAAATAGAATTGTGTGGATAAAACAGAACTCATTTAATGTCCATTCAAAAAGTGATTACAAAAATGAAGAAAAAGTAAATTATAAGTTCATTGCACACAAAATTATATATTAGGTTAAAAAGAAAATGGAAGCAAGCATTGATCTTACATATGGTCTTGTGGCATGATGTGTTCGTCCATGTGGAGTCTCAAGGTATGAGGACTGACCCATGCTTGAAAGAGACGGGTTTATATACCATTTCGTCCCATAGACTTTCATGGGTTACTATTTTCTCCTACATACTATCCACATAAGGTGATCCACTTCTATGTCCATAGCTTATACCATAAAAGTAGATTCCACAATATACCTTATGACTCTATGCATTACCTCATGCTATGTTGCCTACTTATATTTTGTTTACCGGCTTCAAGTAACTATTTATAGCTGAACTTTGACAAGAAACCCTATAGATTTTGACATGCAGGGGACAGATGCAAGCCAAGACCCCCCGGAATAGCTGACACACACACACTGTACCTAGACCCTGGTTCATTATTTGAATCCCTGTAATTATCAATATGTAAGTGATAATATATTATTATTATTATTATTATTATTATGAGATTTTACAGCCAGCCACTTGCTGCCACTCACATTGCGTTGTAAAATACACTGAGCCTGAGTTTGGGTTCAGTCTCGCCCCCAAAAAAGTGAGATTCAAATTCTCACAAAGTGGATATATCTCAGTCCTCTTAGTTTCTCGTGTATGAGCCAGCCACTTGCTTCCACTCACATTGCGTTGTAAAATACACTGGGCCTGAGTTGTTGTTCAGTCTCCCCCCCAAAAAAAGTGAGATTCAAATTCTCACAAAGTGGATATACCTCAGTCCTCTCAGTTTCACGTGTATGAGCCAGCCACTTGCTGCCACTCACATTGCGTTGTAAAATGCACAGGGCCTGAGTTTGAGTTCAGTCTCCCCCCCAAAAAAGTGAGATTCAAATTCTCACGAAGTGGATATACCTCAGTCCTCTTAGTTTCTCGTGTATGAGCCAGCCACTTGCTGCCACCCACATTGCGATGTAAAATACACTGGGCCTGAGTTTGTGTTCAGTCTGCCCCCCAAAAAAGTGAGATTCAAATTCCCATAAAGTAGATATACCTCAGTCCTCTTAGTTTCTCATGTATCAGCCAGCCACTTGCTGCCAGTCAGATTGCGTTGTAAAATACACTGGGCCTGAGTTTGGGTTCAGTCTCCCCCCATAAAAAAAGTGAGATTCAAATTCTCACAAAGTGGATATACCTCAGTCCTCTTAGTTTCTCGTGCATCAGCCAGCCACTTGCTGCCAGTCACATTGCGTTGTAAAATACACTGGGCCTGAGTTTGGGTTCAGTCTCCCCCCAAAAAAGTGAGATTCAAATTCTCACAAAGTGGGTATGCCTCAGTCCTCTTAGTTTCTCGTGTATCAGCCTGCCACTTGCTGCCACTCACTTTGCGTTGTAAAATACACTGGGCCTGAGTTGTTGTTCAGTCTCCCCCCCAAAAAAAGTGAGATTCAAATTCTCACAAAGTGGATATACCTCAGTCCTCTCAGTTTCTCGTGTATGAGCCAGCCACTTGGTGCCACTCACAGTGCGTTATAAAATACACAGGGCCTGAGTTTGAGTTCAGTCTCCCCCCCAAAAAAGTGAGATTCAAATTCTCATAAAGTGGATATACCTCAGTCCTCTTAGTTTCTCGTGTATGAGCCAGCCACTTGCTGCCACCCACATTGCGATGTAAAATACACTGGGCCTGAGTTTGTGTTCAGTCTCCCCCCAAAAAAAGTGAGATTCAAATTCCCACAAAGTAGATATACCTCAGTCCTCTTAGTTTCTCATGTATCAGCCAGCCACTTGCTGCCAGTCAGATTGCGTTGTAAAATACACTGGGCCTGAGTTTGGGTTCAGTCTCCCCCCCAAAAAAGTGAGATTCAAATTCTCACAAAGTGGATATACCTCAGTCCTCTTAGTTTCTCGTGCATCAGCCAGCCACTTGCTGCCAGTCACATTGCGTTGTAAAATACACTGGGCCTGAGTTTGGGTTCAGTCTCCCCCCAAAAAAAGTGAGATTCAAATTCTCACAAAGTGGATATACCTCAGTCCTCTTAGTTTCTCGTGTATCAGCCAGCCACTTGCTGCAACTCATATTGCGTTATAAAATACACTAGGCCTGAATTTGGGTTCAGTCTCCCCCCAAAAAAGTGAGATTCAAATTCTCACAAAGTAGGTATGCCTCAGTCCTCTTAGTTTCTCGTGTATCAGCCAGCCACTTGCTGCCACTCACATTGCGTTGTAAAATACACTGGGCCTGAGTTTGGGTTCAGTCTCTCCCCAAAAATGTGAGATTCAAATTCTCACAAAGTGGATATACCTCAGTCCTCTTTGTTTCTCGTGTATCAGCCAGCCACTTGCTGCCACTCACATTGCAATGTAAAATACACTGGGCCTGAGTTTGGGTTCAGTCTCACCCCCAAAAAAGTGAGATTCAAATTCTCACAAAGTGGATATACCTCAGTCCTCTTAGTTTCTCATGTATGAGCCAGCCACTTGCTGCCACTCACATTGCATTGTAAAATACACTGGGCTTGAGTTTGGGTTCAGTCTCCCACTCAAAAAAGTGAGATTCAAATTTCCACAAAGTGGATAAACCTTAGTCCTCTTAGTTTCTCGTGTATGAGCCAGCCACTTGCTGCCACTCATATTGCATTGTAAAATATACTGGGCCTGAGTTTGGGTTCAGTCTCTCCCCAAAAATGTGAGATTCAAATTCTCACAAAGTGGATATACCTCAGTCCTCTTTGTTTCTCGTGTATCAGCCAGCCACTTGCTGCCACTCACATTGCAATGTAAAATACACTGGGCCTGAGTTTGGGTTCAGACTTCCCCCCAAAAAAGTGAGATTCAAATTCTCACAAAGTGGATATATCTCAGTCCTCTTAGTTTCTCGTGTATCAGCCAGCAACTTGCTGCCACTCACATTGCGTTGTAAAATACACTGGGCCTGAGTTTGGGTTCAGTCTCCCCACAAAAAAAAGTGAAAGTCAAATTCTCACAAAGTGGATATACCTCAGTCCTCTTAATTTCTCGTGTATCAGCCAGCCACTTGCTGCCAGTCACATTGCGTTATAAAATACACTAGGCCTGAATTTGGGTTCAGTCTCCCCCAAAAAAAGTGAGATTCAAATTCTCACAAAGTGGATATACCTCAGTCCTCTTTGTTTCTCGTGTATCAGCCAGCCACTTGCTGCCACTCACATTGCAATGTAAAATACACTGGGCCTGAGTTTGGGTTCAGACTTCCCCCCAAAAAAGTGAGATTCAAATTCTCACAAAGTGGATATATCTCAGTCCTCTTAGTTTCTCGTGTATCAGCCAGCAACTTGCTGCCACTCACATTGCGTTGTAAAATACACTGGGCCTGAGTTTGGGTTCAGTCTCCCCACAAAAAAAAGTGAAAGTCAAATTCTCACAAAGTGGATATACCTCAGTCCTCTTAGTTTCTCGTGTATCAGCCAGCCACTTGCTGCCACTCATATTGCGTTATAAAATACACTAGGCCTGAATTTGGGTTCAGTCTCCCCCCAAAAAAGTGAGATTCAAATTCTCACAAAGTGGGTATGCCTCAGTCCTCTTAGTTTCTCGTGTATCAGCCACTTGCTGCCACTCACATTGCGTTGTAAAATACACTGGGCCTGAGTTGTTGTTCAGTCTCCCCCCCAAAAAAAGTGAGATTCAAATTCTCACAAAGTGGATATACCTCAGTCCTCTTAGTTTGTCGAGTATCAGCCAGCAACTTGCTGCCACTCACATTGCGTTGTAAAATACACTGGGCCTGAGTTGTGGTTCAGTCTCCCCCCCAAAAAAAGAGAGATTCAATTTCTCATAAAATGGATATACCTCAGTCCTCTTAGTTTCTCGTTTATCAGCCAGCCACTTGCTGCCACTCACATTGCGTTGTAAAATACACTGGGCCTGAGTTGTTGTTCAGTCTCCCCCCCAAAAAAATTGAGATTCAAATTCTCACAAAGTGGATATACCTCAGTCCTCTTAGTTTCTCGTGTATGAGCAAGCCACTTGCTGCCACTCACATTGCGTTGTAAAATACACTGGGCCTGAGTTTGGGTTCAGTCTCCCCCCCAAAAAAGTGAGATTCAAATTCTCACAAAGTGGATATACCTCAGTCCTCTTAGTTTCTCGTGTATGAGCCAGCCACTTGCTGCCACTCACATTGCATTGTAAAATACACTGGGCTTGAGTTTGGGTTCAGTCTCCCACCCGAAAAAGTGAGATTCAAATTCCCACAAAGTGGATATACCTCAGTCCTCTTAGTTTCTCATGTATCAGCCAGCCACTTGCTGCCACTCACATTGCGTTGTAAAATACACTGGGCCTGAGTTTGGGTTCAGTCTCCCCCCAAAAAAAAGTGAGATTCAAATTCTCACAAGGTGGATATACCTCAGTCCTCTTAGTTTGTCGAGTATCAGCCAGCCACTTGCTGCCACTCACATTGCGTTGTAAAATACACTGGGCCTGAGTTGTTGTTCAGTCTCCCCCCAAAAAAAGTGAGATTCAAATTCCCACAAAGTAGATATACCTCAGTCCTCTTAGTTTCTCATGTATCAGCCAGCCACTTGCTGCAAGTCACATTGCGTTGTAAAATACACTGGGCCTGAGTTTGGGTTCAGTCTCCCCCCCAAAAAAAGTGAGATTCAAATTCTCACAAAGTGGATATACCTCAGTCCTCTTAGTTTCTCGTGCATCAGCCAGCCACTTGCTGCCAGTCACATTGTGTTGTAAAATACACTGGGCCCGAGTTTGGGTTCAGTCTCCCCCCAAAAAAATTGAGATTCAAATTCTCACAAAGTGGGTATGCCTCAGTCCTCTTAGTTTCTCGTGTATGAGCAAGCCACTTGCTGCCACTCACATTGCGTTGTAAAATACACTGGGCCTGAGTTTGGGTTCAGTCTCACCCCCAAAAAAGTGAGATTCAAATTCTCACAAAGTGGATATACCTCAGTCCTCTTAGTTTCTCGTGTATGAGCCAGCCACTTGCTGCCACTCACATTGCATTGTAAAATACACTGGGCTTGAGTTTGTGTTTAGTCTCCCACCCAAAAAAGTGAGATTCAAATTCCCACAAAGTGGATATACCTCAATCCTCTTAGTTTCTCATGTATCAGCCAGCCACTTGCTGCCACTCACATTGCGTTGTAAAATACACTGGGCCTGAGTTTGGGTTCAGTCTCCCCCCAAAAATAAGTGAGATTCAAATTCCCACAAAGTAGATATACCTCAGTCCTCTTAGTTTCTCGTGCATCAGCCAGCCACTTGCTGCCAGTCACATTGCGTTGTAAAATACTGGGCCTGAGTTTGGGTTCACTCTCCCCCCCAAAAAAGTGAGATTCAAATTCTCACAAAGTGGATATACCTCAGTCCTCTTAGTTTCTCGTGTATCAGCCAGCCACTTGCTGCAACTCATATTGCGTTATAAAATACACTAGGCCTGAATTTGTGTTCAGTCTCCCCCCAAAAAAGTGAGATTCAAATTCTCACAAAGTAGGTATGCCTCAGTCCTCTTAGTTTCTCGTGTATCAGCCAGCCACTTGCTGCCACTCACATTGCGTTGTAAAATACACTGGGCCTGAGTTTGGGTTCAGTCTCTCCCCAAAAATGTGAGGTTCAAATTCTCACAAAGTGGATATACCTCAGTCCTATTTGTTTCTCGTGTATCAGCCAGCCACTTGCTGCCACTCACATTGCAATGTAAAATACACTGGGCCTGAGTTTGGGTTCAGTCTCACCCCCAAAAAAGTGAGATTCAAATTCTCACAAAGCGGATATACCTCAGTCCTCTTAGTTTCTCATGTATGAGCCAGCCACTTGCTGCCACTCATATTGCATTGTAAAATACACTGGGCTTGAGTTTGGGTTCAGTCTCCCACCCAAAAAAGTGAGATTCAAATTCCCACAAAGTGGATATACCTCAGTCCTCTTAGTTTCTCGTGTATCAGCCAGCCACTTGCTGCCACTCATATTGCGTTGTAAAATACACTGGGCCTGAGTTGTTGTTCAGTCTCCCCCCAAAAAAAATTGAGATTCAAATTCTCACAAAGTGGATATACCTCAGTCCTCTTAGTTTCTCGTGTATGAGCAAGCCACTTGCTGCCACTCACATTGCGTTGTAAAATACACTGGGCCTGAGTTTGAGTTCAGTCTCCCCCCAAAAAAAGTGAGATTCAAATTCTCACAAAGTGGATATACCTCTGTCCTCTTAGTTTCTCGTGTATGAGCCAGCCACTTGCTGCCACTCACATTGCGTTGTAAAATACACTGGGCCTGAGTTGTTGTTCAGTCTCCCCCCCAAAAAAAGTGAGATTCAAATTCCCACAAAGTAGATATACCTCAGTCCTCTTAGTTTC
This sequence comes from Ranitomeya variabilis, assembly GCF_051348905.1. Classification (NCBI taxonomy): domain Eukaryota; kingdom Metazoa; phylum Chordata; class Amphibia; order Anura; family Dendrobatidae; genus Ranitomeya; species Ranitomeya variabilis. Next base: position 547,319,995 of record NC_135233.1, on the reverse strand, counting down.
TCATGTATCAGCCAGCCACTTGCTGCCACTCACATTGCGTTGTAAAATACACTGGGCCTGAGTTTGGGTTCAGTCTCCCCCCAAAGAAAAGTGAGATTCAAATTCTCACAAAGTGGATATACCTCAGTCCTCTTAGTTTCTCGTGCATCAGCCAGCCACTTGCTGCCAGTCACATTGTGTTGTAAAATACACTGGGCCTGAGTTTGGGTTCAGTCTCCCCCCAAAAAAATTGAGATTCAAATTCTCACAAAGTGGATATACCTCAGTTCTCTTAGTTTCTCGTGTATCAGCCAGCCACTTGCTGCCACTCATATTGCGTTATAAAATACACTGGGCCTGAGTTGTTGTTCAGTCTCCCCCCCAAAAAAAGTGAGATTCAAATTCTCACAAAGTGGGTATGCCTCAGTCCTCTTAGTTTCTCGTGTATGAGCAAGCCACTTGCTGCCACTCACATTGCGTTGTAAAATACACTGGGCCTGAGTTTGGGTTCAGTCTCACCCCCAAAAAAGTGAGATTCAAATTCCCACAAAGTGGATATACCTCAGTCCTCTTAGTTTCTCATGTATCAGAGAGCCACTTGCTGCCACTCACATTGCGTTGTAAAATACACTGGGCCTGAGTTTGGGTTCAGTCTCCCCCCAAAAATAAGTGAGATTCAAATTCCCACAAAGTAGATATACCTCAGTCCTCTTAGTTTCTCGTGCATCAGCCAGCCACTTGCTGCCAGTCACATTGCGTTGTAAAATACACTGGGCCTGAGTTTGGGTTCACTCTCCCCCCCAAAAAAGTGAGATTCAAATTCTCACAAAGTGGATATACCTCAGTCCTCTTAGTTTCTCGTGTATCAGCCAGCCACTTGCTGCAACTCATATTGCGTTATAAAATACACTAGGCCTGAATTTGGGTTCAGTCTCCCCCCAAAAAAGTGAGATTCAAATTCTCACAAAGTAGGTATGCCTCAGTCCTCTTAGTTTCTCGTGTATCAGCCAGCCACTTGCTGCCACTCACATTGCGTTGTAAAATACACTGGGCCTGAGTTTGGGTTCAGTCTCTCCCCAAAAATGTGAGGTTCAAATTCTCACAAAGTGGATATACCTCAGTCCTATTTGTTTCTCGTGTATCAGCCAGCCACTTGCTGCCACTCACATTGCAATGTAAAATACACTGGGCCTGAGTTTGGGTTCAGTCTCACCCCCAAAAAAGTGAGATTCAAATTCTCACAAAGCGGATATACCTCAGTCCTCTTAGTTTCTCATGTATGAGCCAGCCACTTGCTGCCACTCACATTGCATTGTAAAATACACTGGGCTTGAGTTTGGGTTCAGTCTCCCACTCAAAAAAGTGAGATTCAAATTTCCACAAAGTGGATAAACCTTAGTCCTCTTAGTTTCTCGTGTATGAGCCAGCCACTTGCTGCCACTCATATTGCATTGTAAAATACACTGGGCCTGAGTTTGGGTTCAGTCTCTCCCCAAAAATGTGAGATTCAAATTCTCACAAAGTGGATATACCTCAGTCCTCTTTGTTTCTCGTGTATCAGCCAGCCACTTGCTGCCACTCACATTGCAATGTAAAATACACTGGGCCTGAGTTTGGGTTCAGACTTCCCCCCAAAAAAGTGAGATTCAAATTCTCACAAAGTGGATATATCTCAGTCCTCTTAGTTTCTCGTGTATCAGCCAGCAACTTGCTGCCACTCACATTGCGTTGTAAAATACACTGGGCCTGAGTTTGGGTTCAGTCTCCCCACAAAAAAAAGTGAAAGTCAAATTCTCACAAAGTGGATATACCTCAGTCCTCTTAATTTCTCGTGTATCAGCCAGCCACTTGCTGCCAGTCACATTGCGTTATAAAATACACTAGGCCTGAATTTGGGTTCAGTCTCCCCCAAAAAAAGTGAGATTCAAATTCTCACAAAGTGGATATACCTCAGTCCTCTTAGTTTCTCGTGTATCAGCCAGCCACTTGCTGCCACTCATATTGCGTTATAAAATACACTAGGCCTGAATTTGGGTTCAGTCTCCCCCCAAAAAAGTGAGATTCAAATTCTCACAAAGTGGATATACCTCAGTCCTCTTAGTTTGTCGAGTATCAGCCAGCAACTTGCTGCCACTCACATTGCGTTGTAAAATACACTGGGCCTGAGTTGTGGTTCAGTCTCCCCCCCAAAAAAAGAGAGATTCAATTTCTCATAAAATGGATATACCTCAGTCCTCTTAGTTTCTCGTTTATCAGCCAGCCACTTGCTGCCACTCACATTGCGTTGTAAAATACACTGGGCCTGAGTTGTTGTTCAGTCTCCCCCCAAAAAAAATTGAGATTCAAATTCTCACAAAGTGGATATACCTCAGTCCTCTTAGTTTCTCGTGTATGAGCAAGCCACTTGCTGCCACTCACATTGCGTTGTAAAATACACTGGGCCTGAGTTTGGGTTCAGTCTCCCCCCCAAAAAAGTGAGATTCAAATTCTCACAAAGTGGATATACCTCAGTCCTCTTAGTTTCTCGTGTATGAGCCAGCCACTTGCTGCCACTCACATTGCATTGTAAAATACACTGGGCTTGAGTTTGGGTTCAGTCTCCCACCCGAAAAAGTGAGATTCAAATTCCCACAAAGTGGATATACCTCAGTCCTCTTAGTTTCTCATGTATCAGCCAGCCACTTGCTGCCACTCACATTGCGTTGTAAAATACACTGGGCCTGAGTTTGGGTTCAGTCTCCCCCCAAAAAAAAGTGAGATTCAAATTCTCACAAGGTGGATATACCTCAGTCCTCTTAGTTTGTCGAGTATCAGCCAGCCACTTGCTGCCACTCACATTGCGTTGTAAAATACACTGGGCCTGAGTTGTTGTTCAGTCTCCCCCCAAAAAAAGTGAGATTCAAATTCCCACAAAGTAGATATACCTCAGTCCTCTTAGTTTCTCATGTATCAGCCAGCCACTTGCTGCAAGTCACATTGCGTTGTAAAATACACTGGGCCTGAGTTTGGGTTCAGTCTCCCCCCCAAAAAAAGTGAGATTCAAATTCTCACAAAGTGGATATACCTCAGTCCTCTTAGTTTCTCGTGCATCAGCCAGCCACTTGCTGCCAGTCACATTGTGTTGTAAAATACACTGGGCCCGAGTTTGGGTTCAGTCTCCCCCCAAAAAAATTGAGATTCAAATTCTCACAAAGTGGGTATGCCTCAGTCCTCTTAGTTTCTCGTGTATGAGCAAGCCACTTGCTGCCACTCACATTGCGTTGTAAAATACACTGGGCCTGAGTTTGGGTTCAGTCTCACCCCCAAAAAAGTGAGATTCAAATTCTCACAAAGTGGATATACCTCAGTCCTCTTAGTTTCTCGTGTATGAGCCAGCCACTTGCTGCCACTCACATTGCATTGTAAAATACACTGGGCTTGAGTTTGTGTTTAGTCTCCCACCCAAAAAAGTGAGATTCAAATTCCCACAAAGTGGATATACCTCAGTCCTCTTAGTTTCTCATGTATCAGCCAGCCACTTGCTGCCACTCACATTGCGTTGTAAAATACACTGGGCCTGAGTTTGGGTTCAGTCTCCCCCCAAAAATAAGTGAGATTCAAATTCCCACAAAGTAGATATACCTCAGTCCTCTTAGTTTCTCGTGCATCAGCCAGCCACTTGCTGCCAGTCACATTGCGTTGTAAAATACACTGGGCCTGAGTTTGGGTTCACTCTCCCCCCCAAAAAAGTGAGATTCAAATTCTCACAAAGTGGATATACCTCAGTCCTCTTAGTTTCTCGTGTATCAGCCAGCCACTTGCTGCAACTCATATTGCATTATAAAATACACTAGGCCTGAATTTGGGTTCAGTCTCCCCCCAAAAAAGTGAGATTCAAATTCTCACAAAGTAGGTATGCCTCAGTCCTCTTAGTTTCTCGTGTATCAGCCAGCCACTTGCTGCCACTCACATTGCGTTGTAAAATACACTGGGCCTGAGTTTGGGTTCAGTCTCTCCCCAAAAATGTGAGGTTCAAATTCTCACAAAGTGGATATACCTCAGTCCTATTTGTTTCTCGTGTATCAGCCAGCCACTTGCTGCCACTCACATTGCAATGTAAAATACACTGGGCCTGAGTTTGGGTTCAGTCTCACCCCCAAAAAAGTGAGATTCAAATTCTCACAAAGCGGATATACCTCAGTCCTCTTAGTTTCTCATGTATGAGCCAGCCACTTGCTGCCACTCATATTGCATTGTAAAATACACTGGGCTTGAGTTTGGGTTCAGTCTCCCACCCAAAAAAGTGAGATTCAAATTCCCACAAAGTGGATATACCTCAGTCCTCTTAGTTTCTCGTGTATCAGCCAGCCACTTGCTGCCACTCATATTGCGTTGTAAAATACACTGGGCCTGAGTTGTTGTTCAGTCTCCCCCCAAAAAAAATTGAGATTCAAATTCTCACAAAGTGGATATACCTCAGTCCTCTTAGTTTCTCGTGTATGAGCAAGCCACTTGCTGCCACTCACATTGCGTTGTAAAATACACTGGGCCTGAGTTTGAGTTCAGTCTCCCCCCCAAAAAAGTGAGATTCAAATTCTCACAAAGTGGATATACCTCTGTCCTCTTAGTTTCTCGTGTATGAGCCAGCCACTTGCTGCCACTCACATTGCATTGTAAAATACACTGGGCTTGAGTTTGGGTTCAGTCTCCCACCCAAAAAAGTGAGATTCAAATTCCCACAAAGTGGATATACCTCAGTCCTCTTAGTTTCTCATGTATCAGCCAGCCACTTGCTGCCACTCACATTGCGTTGTAAAATACACTGGGCCTGAGTTTGGGTTCAGTCTCCCCCCAAAAAAAAGTGAGATTCAAATTCTCACAAGGTGGATATACCTCAGTCCTCTTAGTTTGTCGAGTATCAGCCAGCCACTTGCTGCCACTCACATTGCGTTGTAAAATACACTGGGCCTGAGTTGTTGTTCAGTCTCCCCCCCAAAAAAAGTGAGATTCAAATTCCCACAAAGTAGATATACCTCAGTCCTCTTAGTTTCTCATGTATCAGCCAGCCACTTGCTGCCACTCACATTGCGTTGTAAAATACACTGGGCCTGAGTTTGGGTTCAGTCTCCCCCCAAATAAAAGTGAGATTCAAATTCTCACAAAGTGGATATACCTCAGTCCTCTTAGTTTCTCGTGCATCAGCCAGCCACTTGCTGCCAGTCACATTGTGTTGTAAAATACACTGGGCCTGAGTTTGGGTTCAGTCTCCCCCCAAAAAAATTGAGATTCAAATTCTCACAAAGTGGATATACCTCAGTTCTCTTAGTTTCTCGTGTATCAGCCAGCCACTTGCTGCCACTCATATTGCGTTATAAAATACACTGGGCCTGAGTTGTTGTTCAGTCTCCCCCCCCAAAAAAGTGAGATTCAAATTCTCACAAAGTGGGTATGCCTCAGTCCTCTTAGTTTCTCGTGTATGAGCAAGCCACTTGCTGCCACTCACATTGCGTTGTAAAATACACTGGGCCTGAGTTTGGGTTCAGTCTCACCCCCAAAAAAGTGAGATTCAAATTCCCACAAAGTGGATATACCTCAGTCCTCTTAGTTTCTCATGTATCAGCCAGCCACTTGCTGCCACTCACATTGCGTTGTAAAATACACTGGGCCTGAGTTTGGGTTCAGTCTCCCCCCAAAAATAAGTGAGATTCAAATTCCCACAAAGTAGATATACCTCAGTCCTCTTAGTTTCTCGTGCATCAGCCAGCCACTTGCTGCCAGTCACATTGCGTTGTAAAATACACTGGGCCTGAGTTTGGGTTCACTCTCCCCCCCAAAAAAGTGAGATTCAAATTCTCACAAAGTGGATATACCTCAGTCCTCTTAGTTTCTCGTGTATCAGCCAGCCACTTGCTGCAACTCATATTGCGTTATAAAATACACTAGGCCTGAATTTGGGTTCAGTCTCCCCCCAAAAAAGTGAGATTCAAATTCTCACAAAGTAGGTATGCCTCAGTCCTCTTAGTTTCTCGTGTATCAGCCAGCCACTTGCTGCCACTCACATTGCGTTGTAAAATACACTGGGCCTGAGTTTGGGTTCAGTCTCTCCCCAAAAATGTGAGGTTCAAATTCTCACAAAGTGGATATACCTCAGTCCTATTTGTTTCTCGTGTATCAGCCAGCCACTTGCTGCCACTCACATTGCAATGTAAAATACACTGGGCCTGAGTTTGGGTTCAGTCTCACCCCCAAAAAAGTGAGATTCAAATTCTCACAAAGCGGATATACCTCAGTCCTCTTAGTTTCTCATGTATGAGCCAGCCACTTGCTGCCACTCATATTGCATTGTAAAATACACTGGGCTTGAGTTTGGGTTCAGTCTCCCACCCAAAAAAGTGAGATTCAAATTCCCACAAAGTGGATATACCTCAGTCCTCTTAGTTTCTCGTGTATCAGCCAGCCACTTGCTGCCACTCATATTGCGTTGTAAAATACACTGGGCCTGAGTTGTTGTTCAGTCTCCCCCCAAAAAAAATTGAGATTCAAATTCTCACAAAGTGGATATACCTCAGTCCTCTTAGTTTCTCGTGTATGAGCAAGCCACTTGCTGCCACTCACATTGCGTTGTAAAATACACTGGGCCTGAGTTTGAGTTCAGTCTCCCCCCCAAAAAAGTGAGATTCAAATTCTCACAAAGTGGATATACCTCTGTCCTCTTAGTTTCTCGTGTATGAGCCAGCCACTTGCTGCCACTCACATTGCATTGTAAAATACACTGGGCTTGAGTTTGGGTTCAGTCTCCCACCCAAAAAAGTGAGATTCAAATTCCCACAAAGTGGATATACCTCAGTCCTCTTAGTTTCTCATGTATCAGCCAGCCACTTGCTGCCACTCACATTGCGTTGTAAAATACACTGGGCCTGAGTTTGGGTTCAGTCTCCCCCCAAAAAAAAGTGAGATTCAAATTCTCACAAGGTGGATATACCTCAGTCCTCTTAGTTTGTCGAGTATCAGCCAGCCACTTGCTGCCACTCACATTGCGTTGTAAAATACACTGGGCCTGAGTTGTTGTTCAGTCTCCCCCCCAAAAAAAGTGAGATTCAAATTCCCACAAAGTAGATATACCTCAGTCCTCTTAGTTTCTCATGTATCAGCCAGCCACTTGCTGCCACTCACATTGCGTTGTAAAATACACTGGGCCTGAGTTTGGGTTCAGTCTCCCCCCAAATAAAAGTGAGATTCAAATTCTCACAAAGTGGATATACCTCAGTCCTCTTAGTTTCTCGTGCATCAGCCAGCCACTTGCTGCCAGTCACATTGTGTTGTAAAATACACTGGGCCTGAGTTTGGGTTCAGTCTCCCCCCAAAAAAATTGAGATTCAAATTCTCACAAAGTGGATATACCTCAGTTCTCTTAGTTTCTCGTGTATCAGCCAGCCACTTGCTGCCACTCATATTGCGTTATAAAATACACTGGGCCTGAGTTGTTGTTCAGTCTCCCCCCCCAAAAAAGTGAGATTCAAATTCTCACAAAGTGGGTATGCCTCAGTCCTCTTAGTTTCTCGTGTATGAGCAAGCCACTTGCTGCCACTCACATTGCGTTGTAAAATACACTGGGCCTGAGTTTGGGTTCAGTCTCACCCCCAAAAAAGTGAGATTCAAATTCCCACAAAGTGGATATACCTCAGTCCTCTTAGTTTCTCATGTATCAGCCAGCCACTTGCTGCCACTCACATTGCGTTGTAAAATACACTGGGCCTGAGTTTGGGTTCAGTCTCCCCCCAAAAATAAGTGAGATTCAAATTCCCACAAAGTAGATATACCTCAGTCCTCTTAGTTTCTCGTGCATCAGCCAGCCACTTGCTGCCAGTCACATTGCGTTGTAAAATACACTGGGCCTGAGTTTGGGTTCACTCTCCCCCCCAAAAAAGTGAGATTCAAATTCTCACAAAGTGGATATACCTCAGTCCTCTTAGTTTCTCGTGTATCAGCCAGCCACTTGCTGCAACTCATATTGCGTTATAAAATACACTAGGCCTGAATTTGGGTTCAGTCTCCCCCCAAAAAAGTGAGATTCAAATTCTCACAAAGTAGGTATGCCTCAGTCCTCTTAGTTTCTCGTGTATCAGCCAGCCACTTGCTGCCACTCACATTGCGTTGTAAAATACACTGGGCCTGAGTTTGGGTTCAGTCTCTCCCCAAAAATGTGAGGTTCAAATTCTCACAAAGTGGATATACCTCAGTCCTATTTGTTTCTCGTGTATCAGCCAGCCACTTGCTGCCACTCACATTGCAATGTAAAATACACTGGGCCTGAGTTTGGGTTCAGTCTCACCCCCAAAAAAGTGAGATTCAAATTCTCACAAAGCGGATATACCTCAGTCCTCTTAGTTTCTCATGTATGAGCCAGCCACTTGCTGCCACTCATATTGCATTGTAAAATACACTGGGCTTGAGTTTGGGTTCAGTCTCCCACCCAAAAAAGTGAGATTCAAATTCCCACAAAGTGGATATACCTCAGTCCTCTTAGTTTCTCGTGTATCAGCCAGCCACTTGCTGCCACTCATATTGCGTTGTAAAATACACTGGGCCTGAGTTGTTGTTCAGTCTCCCCCCAAAAAAAATTGAGATTCAAATTCTCACAAAGTGGATATACCTCAGTCCTCTTAGTTTCTCGTGTATGAGCAAGCCACTTGCTGCCACTCACATTGCGTTGTAAAATACACTGGGCCTGAGTTTGAGTTCAGTCTCCCCCCCAAAAAAGTGAGATTCAAATTCTCACAAAGTGGATATACCTCTGTCCTCTTAGTTTCTCGTGTATGAGCCAGCCACTTGCTGCCACTCACATTGCATTGTAAAATACACTGGGCTTGAGTTTGGGTTCAGTCTCCCACCCAAAAAAGTGAGATTCAAATTCCCACAAAGTGGATATACCTCAGTCCTCTTAGTTTCTCATGTATCAGCCAGCCACTTGCTGCCACTCACATTGCGTTGTAAAATACACTGGGCCTGAGTTTGGGTTCAGTCTCCCCCCAAAAAAAAGTGAGATTCAAATTCTCACAAGGTGGATATACCTCAGTCCTCTTAGTTTGTCGAGTATCAGCCAGCCACTTGCTGCCACTCACATTGCGTTGTAAAATACACTGGGCCTGAGTTGTTGTTCAGTCTCCCCCCCAAAAAAAGTGAGATTCAAATTCCCACAAAGTAGATATACCTCAGTCCTCTTAGTTTCTCATGTATCAGCCAGCCACTTGCTGCCACTCACATTGCGTTGTAAAATACACTGGGCCTGAGTTTGGGTTCAGTCTCCCCCCAAATAAAAGTGAGATTCAAATTCTCACAAAGTGGATATACCTCAGTCCTCTTAGTTTCTCGTGCATCAGCCAGCCACTTGCTGCCAGTCACATTGTGTTGTAAAATACACTGGGCCTGAGTTTGGGTTCAGTCTCCCCCCAAAAAAATTGAGATTCAAATTCTCACAAAGTGGATATACCTCAGTTCTCTTAGTTTCTCGTGTATCAGCCAGCCACTTGCTGCCACTCATATTGCGTTATAAAATACACTGGGCCTGAGTTGTTGTTCAGTCTCCCCCCCCAAAAAAGTGAGATTCAAATTCTCACAAAGTGGGTATGCCTCAGTCCTCTTAGTTTCTCGTGTATGAGCAAGCCACTTGCTGCCACTCACATTGCGTTGTAAAATACACTGGGCCTGAGTTTGGGTTCAGTCTCACCCCCAAAAAAGTGAGATTCAAATTCTCACAAAGTGGATATACCTCAGTCCTCTTAGTTTCTCGTGTATGAGCCAGCCACTTGCTGCCACTCCCATTGCGTTGTAAAATACACTGGGCCTGAGTTTGGGTTCAGTCTCCCCCCCAAAAAAAGTGAGATTCAAATTCTCACAAGGTGGATATACCTCAGTCCTCTTAGTTTGTCGAGTATCAGCCAGCCACTTGCTGCCACTCACATTGCGTTGTAAAATACACTGGGCCTGAGTTGTTGTTCAGTCTCCCCCCAAAAAAAGTGAGATTCAAATTCCCACAAAGTAGATATACCTCAGTCCTCTTAGTTTCTCATGTATCAGCCAGCCACTTGCTGCAAGTCACATTGCGTTGTAAAATACACTGGGCCTGAGTTTGGGTTCAGTCTCCCCCCCAAAAAAAGTGAGATTCAAATTCTCACAAAGTGGATATACCTCAGTCCTCTTAGTTTCTCGTGCATCAGCCAGCCACTTGCTGCCACTCACATTGCATTGTAAAATACACTGGGCCTGAGTTTGGGTTCAGTCTCCCCCCAAAAAAAGTGAGATTCAAATTCTCACAAAGTGGATATACCTCAGTCCTCTTAGTTTCTCGTGTATGAGCCAGCCACTTGCTTCCACTCACATTGCGTTGTAAAATACACTGGGCCTGAGTTTTGGATCAGTCTCCCCACAAAAAAAGTGAGATTCAAATTCTCACAAAGTGGATATACCTCAGTCCTCTTAGTTTCTCGTGTATCAGCCTGCCACTTGCTGCCACTCACTTTGCGTTGTAAAATACACTGGGCATGAGTTGTTGTTCAGTCTCCCCCCAAAAAAAAGTGAGATTCAAATTCTCACAAAGTGGATATACCTCAGTCCTCTCAGTTTCTCGTGTATGAGCCAGCCACTTGCTGCCACTCACAGTGCGTTATAAAATACACAGGGCCTGAGTTTGAGTTCAGTCTCCCCCACAAAAAAAGTGAGATTCAAATTCTCATGAAGTGGATATGCAGCGCCCCAGAGTCCTGGGCGTTGCAGTACTGTGGCTCCGCCACTATGGGGAGCCATGGTGCGTCCGATGGCACTGAAGGAGTTCATCTGATCAGGTATCACAGACACCAATAGATTTCACAGCTGGGCCTCCGGGGGGAGCTATGGGTTCTATTCATTAGGCCACTCCCCACCATAGTGGGTAAACTGGGGGTCAGGCAGGAAGTTAGAGGAGAAAGCTGACTGGATTGGACGAAGCAACGTCTAGTGGCAGAGGGTGTTGTGGAGGAAGAGACAGTAGGGTCTCTGTCAGGGGTGGGATCCTGACAGAGGCTTGGCATTGAAAAGAACGTAACGGGTCCGCGCCAGCTCCGGGAAGCGGCGGGACCCAAGAAAGGACTAGAAGCGAGATAGATTGTGCTGAGTGAGAAACGAGATCAAGCAATAGGAGAATACCAGTAGGGGTCGTGCTGTAAGACCGGAGCAACATCCTACTGAGGCGCACTACCGGCGGCCGGAACGCCGAGGGAGTATTTCATTAGACAGCTTCAAGCAATACTCTAAACAGCGGCAGGACAGTCAGTCTCAGGCGGGCTGTCTCACCTAAATCACCTATGAAGTCTTGGGAGGCAATTGCGGGAGAGGGGCGTCTCTAGGGTCCCGGAAGAACTCCAGGCCTACCCGACAAACGGGTGCCGTTCTAACTGTAACATCAGGAAGGGACGGAAGATTAGCAGAAGATCAGTTAATCGAGTTGTGAGGGAACACGAGAAACAGACACAACGGTTGTGGGGTACTTTCCGTAAGCATAGCAGGGAAGGACTACAACACATAGCGCTAAGAAGAAAGGCACCGATTTCCACCTGTGAAGTGAACTCTGGAGGTGCCATTGGACCGGCCGGACTTGCGCAGCCTGGTGAACCGTATTCTGGACTGAGGACTCAGAGATCTCCAGTAAAGAGGTAAAGAGACTGCAACCTGGTGTCCTCGTTATTTACCGCGACCTGCACCCCACAACTGCACCACCAACATCCACACCTATCATTCACTGTGCGCCCCATGGCAGGGTCACGGGCCGGGGCCTAGCCGCCGTGACAACCCCAGAAGCAGAGACTCAGAGGCCCGGTACCGGGTACCCCTCGGCCCTGCGGCAGTGGGGGCGCTACAACTTGGCGTCACGAACAGGATTTACTTAAGCCTGAAGAATCAGGTCATGTGTGCCTTGGAACTGTGATTTATCGTGCTTGGACTGTGCTTTATTACAAGGACTGTGTGTTGCCACTTGCCGCCAGAAGTTCCCGCCAAAACCGCCGCCATTACAGCGCTAAGGAGAGCGCAGGAGAAGAAGAAGGGCGTGGAAGTGGGCGTGAACAAGCTGAAGAGCGCGAAAGACAATGGCCGCCCAGTCTAAATATCTCGGCCCCTTGAGGACGTGTCCGTCAGCAGCCGAGATCCGCCTCCTGATCCTTAATGGTGGGCAGAGACAACGAAAACGAAACCGCCCACGAAGAAGAGAGCGGGAAAAGGACCAGGAAGAAGGAGCGAGCGACATGGAGGATGCCATGGCGAGCCGCCCGGAGCCGGAGCGTGGGGTCGGAGCAGAGGACTCCCCCAGCCACCCGGAGGGGCACCGCAACCAGGCCTCCACCGCTGATGCTGAATTCCTGCAGGCCGGAGTGGACGAGCTCAGCGACCGACCCCGGCGGACGCAGCTGAGCACTGAGGCAGGGTGGAAGAAGGCCATCATCAGGAGCCTCACCGGACATCTGTCGGCAGCCTCATCTGGTCCGGAGCAGGGAAGAAGTCCCAGCGCTCCGAAGCTGGAAAGCAAGGCCCTGCCGGAAAGGGGTATGCTGCAAGCAGAGATGACAATGTCGCAGCACAAGGCCCTGCAACCAGCGTTCCAGACCCCAGCGGAGGCAGAGCAGACCGGCACCGGAGGGACCGCATCTGAAGCAGGTATGAAAGACGACCCTGCCCTGACGACCGACACCCCTCCAGTGACTGCTAGTGCCACAGCTGCTGACTCCGTTCCAGTGACTGATCTTGCAGCGGCCGCTACCTCTGCTGCAGCAAATGCCCATACTCAAGCTGCGCAGACCTCCATCGCTGCGCATGATTTAACCATACATGAAGGATGGATTAACGGCGTTTGTCCAGCACTGGGTGTAACCCTGGACCTCACTTTGCCCAGGCCAAGAAGGGTTAAGTGCCAGGTGCAGCCCTGGAAGCCGTCCAACTAAACCTCGGAAACCTGAAACTGTAAATAGTTAACTGTTTATTTCCTTGCTGTTTTGCTGCTAAAACCCGTCCTGGTTTTACTTAAAGAAAGACTCTTTGCGAAGATACCGCACTGGAACCTTTGCTGAGTATGGACTGGTAGCTTGAGAAGACGCGCTACCTCACAGAGATTCGGTCCCCTCTTAAAGGGGATGTTCATTTGTCGCGTTTCGATAGTAATATTGCTTAAGACAAGTAGCAATAATGTTGATGAGAGAAAAGTGATGATAATGTTTGTACGAGAAAGTTATGTGTTTAATTAGTTAAATGTGAAGAAATACTGATGATGTGCTCTGAGAATTAAAAGGTGAAAGATAGAAGAAGGATGCAGTGGGCCCGTAGAGATAGATGTGGTGTCCAGCATGCAAGCAAGGAAGAAAGATAATGAGAAGGCTTAATGTTCGATAGAAGATGTTTAGATAATGTTGATAGATAGTTAGGATAGAAGGTAAACCCTGAGTCCTCATAGGAGTCATGAAGAGATGGCTCAGTGCTCTTAAACTGAAAGTAATGTTATGTTCTATACTGTGTATAGTAGTTGAAAAGGCAGTAGGCCCTGGCTGAACGGGGCGGTCCTGTAACAGAAAGGAGAGGCAGTAGGTCTGGTGCCGATAGGACAGGCGGTCCTGCAGATTTAAAGAAGGCGAATGGGAGAGTTAAAATACCTTATAATGTGATTATAGGAAGGTCTTTAGTGGATTTAGAGTGTGAATCCTTAAAGGCAATGTTAAATTATTGTTCAACAATTTTGTACTTAGTAGAATACCCGGTTGGGTAACAGGAGTTATTTATAGCCTGTAATTTATAATGTTAACCATGTTTGTAACGTTCAAGTGTCCTCACCTCCCATAAAGGGAAGCTCTGTTCAAGTATACTTATTATTATTTGCACTCAACAAAAATTGTATGTCTTTTTGCTAACCTGTATTGTTGTTTTCTTCCCAGTCCCGGAGTACTGTGTTTAACCAGGGGGGAGTGCAGCGCCCCAGAGTCCTGGGCGTTGCAGTACTGTGGCTCCGCCACTATGGGGAGCCATGGTGCGTCCGATGGCACTGAAGGAGTTCATCTGATCAGGTATCACAGACACCAATAGATTTTACAGCTGGGCCTCCAGGGAGAGCTAAGGGTTCTATTCATTAGGCCACTCCCCACCATAGTGGGTAAACTGGGGGTCAGGCAGGAAGTTAGAGGAGAAAGCTGACTGGATTGGACGAAGCAACATCTAGTGGCAAAGGGTGTTGTGGAGGAAGAGACAGTAGGGTCTCTGTCAGGGGTGGGATCCTGACAGAGGCTTGGCATTGAAAAGAACGTAACAGGTCCGCGCCAGCTCCGGGAAGCGGCGGGACCCAAGAAAGGACTAGAAGCGAGATAGATTGTGCTGAGTGAGAAACGAGATCAAGCAATAGGAGAATACCAGTAGGGGTCGTGCTGTAAGACCGGAGCAACATCCTACTGAGGCGCACTACCGGCGGCCGGAACGCCGAGGGAGTATTTCATTAGACAGCTTCAAGCAATACTCTAAACAGCGGCAGGACAGTCAGTCTCAGGCGGGCTGTCTCACCTAAATCACCTATGAAGTCTTGGGAGGCAATTGCGGGAGAGGGGCGTCTCTAGGGTCCCGGAAGAACTCCAGGCCTACCCGACAAACGGGTGCCGTTCTAACTGTAACATCAGGAAGGGACGGAAGATTAGCAGAAGATCAGTTAATCGAGTTGTGAGGGAACACGAGAAACAGACACAACGGTTGTGGGGTACTTTCCGTAAGCATAGCAGGGAAGGACTACAACACATAGCGCTAAGAAGGAAGGCACCGATTTCCACCTGTGAAGTGAACTCTGGAGGTGCCATTAGACCGGCCGGACTTGCGCAGCCTGGTGAACCGTATTCTGGGCTGAGGACTCAGAGATCTCCAGTAAAGAGGTAAAGAGACTGCAACCTGGTGTCCTCGTTATTTACCGCGACCTGCACCCCACAACTGCACCACCAACATCCACACCTATCATTCACTGTGCGCCCCATGGCAGGGTCACGGGCCAGGGCCTAGCCGCCGTGACAACCCCAGAAGCAGAGACTCAGAGGCCCGGTACCGGGTACCCCTCGGCCCTGTGGCAGTGGGGGCGCTACAACTATACCTCAGTCCGCTTAGTTTCTCGTGTATGAGCCAGCCACTTGCTGCCACCCACATTGCGATGTAAAATACACTGGGCCTGAGTTTGTGTTCAGTCTCCCCCCAAAAAAAGTGAGAATCAAATTCCCACAAAGTAGATATACCTCAGTCCTCTTAGTTTCTCATGTATCAGCCAGCCACTTGCTGCCAGTCAGATTGCGTTGTAAAATACACTGGGCCTGAGTTTGGGTTCAGTCTCCCCCCAAAAAAAGTGAGATTCAAATTGTCACAAAGTGGATATACCTCAGTCCTCTTAGTTTCTCGTGTATCAGCCAGCCACTTGCTGCAACTCATATTGCGTTATAAAATACAATAGGCCTGAATTTGGGTTCAGTCTCCCCCCAAAAAAGTGAGATTCAAATTCTCACAAAGTAGGTATGCCTCAGTCCTCTTAGTTTCTCGTGTATCAGCCAGCCACTTGCTGCCACTCACATTGCGTTGTAAAATACACTGGGCGTGAGTTTGGGTTCAGTCTCACCCCCAAAAAAGTGAGATTCAAATTCTCACAAAGTGGATATACCTCAGTCCTCTTAGTTTCTCATGTATGAGCCAGCCACTTGCTGCCACTCACATTGCATTTTAAAATACACTGGGCTTGAGTTTGGGTTCAGTCTCCCACCCAAAAAAGTGAGATTCAAATTCCCACAAAGTGGATATACCTCAGTCCTCTTAGTTTCTCGTGTATGAGCCAGCCACTTGCTGCCACTCATATTGCATTGTAAAATACACTGGGCCTGAGTTTGGGTTCAGTCTCTCCCCAAAAATGTGAGATTCAAATTCTCACAAAGTGGATATACCTCAGTCCTCTTAGTTTCTCGTGTATCAGCCAGCCACTTGCTGCCACTCACATTGCAATGTAAAATACACTGGGCCTGAGTTTGGGTTCAGACTTCCCCCCGAAAAAGTGAGATTCAAATTCTCACAAAGTGGATATACCTCAGTCCTCTTAATTTCTCGTGTATCAGCCAGCAACTTGCTGCCACTCACATTGCGTTGTAAAATACACTGGGCCTGAGTTTGGGTTCAGTCTCCCCACAAAAAAAAGTGAAATTCAAATTCTCACAAAGTGGATATACCTCAGTCCTCTTAATTTCTCGTGTATCAGCCAGCCACTTGCTGCCACTCACATTACGTTGTAAAATACACTGGGCCTGAGTTTGGGTTCAGTCTCCCCCCCAAAAAAGTGAGATTCAAATTCTCACAAGGTGGATATACCTCAGTCCTCTTAGTTTGTTGAGTATCAGCCAGCCACTTGCTGCCACTCACATTGCGTTGTAAAATGCACTGGGCCTGAGTTGTGGTTCAGTCTCCCCCCAAAAAAAAGTGAGATTCAAATTCTCACAAAGTGGATATGCCTCAGTCCTCTTAGTTTGTCGAGTGTCTGCCAGCAACTTGCTGCCACTCACATTGCGTTGTAAAATACACTGGGCCTGAGTTGTGGTTCAGTCTCCCCCCCAAAAAAAGAGAGATTCAATTTCTCATAAAATGGATATACCTCAGTCCTCTTAGTTTCTCGTGTATCAGCCAGCCACTTGCTGCCACTCACATTGCGTTGTAAAATACACTGGGCCTGAGTTGTTGTTCAGTCTCCCCCCAAAAAAAATTGAGATTCAAATTCTCACAAAGTGGATATACCTCAGTCCTCTTAGTTTCTCGTGTATGAGCAAGCCACTTGCTGCCACTCACATTGCGTTGTAAAATACACTGGGCCTGAGTTTGGGTTCAGTCTCACCCCCAAAAAAGTGAGATTCAAATTCTCACAAAGTGGATATACCTCAGTCCTCTTAGTTTCTCGTGTATGAGCCAGCCACTTGCTTCCACTCACTTTGCGTTGTAAAATACACTGGGCCTGAGTTGTTGTTCAGTCTCCCCCCCAAAAAAAGTGAGATTCAAATTCTCACAAAGTGGATATACCTCAGTCCTCTCAGTTTCTCGTGTATGAGCCAGCCACTTGCTGCCACTCACAGTGCGTTATAAAATACACAGGGCCTGAGTTTGAGTTCAGTCTCCCCCCAAAAAAAAGTGAGATTCAAATTCTCATGAAGTGGATATACCTCAGTCCTCTTAGTTTCTCGTGTATGAGCAAGCCACTTGCTGCCACTCACATTGCGTTGTAAAATACACAGGGCCTGAGTTTGAGTTCAGTCTCCCCCCCAAAAAAGTGAGATTCAAATTCTCACAAAGTAGATATTCCTCAGTCCTCTTAGTTTCCCGTGTATCAGCCAGCCACTTGCTGCCACCCACATTGCGATGTAAAATACACTGGGCCTGAGTTTGTGTTCAGTCTCCCCCCAAAAAAAGTGAGATTCAAATTCCCACAAAGTAGATATACCTCAGTCCTCTTAGTTTCTCGTGCATCAGCCAGCCACTTGCTGCCAGTCACATTGCGTTGTAAAATACACTGGGCCTGAGTTTGGGTTCAGTCTCCCCCCCAAAAAAGTGAGATTCAAATTCTCACAAAGTGGATATACCTCAGTCCTCTTAGTTTCTCGTGTATCAGCCAGCCACTTGCTGCCACTCATATTGCGTTATAAAATACACTAGGCCTGAATTTGGGTTGTCTCCCCCCAAAAATGTGAGATTCAAATTCTCACAAAGTGGATATACCTCAGTCCTCTTAGTTTCTCGTGTATCAGCCAGCCACTTGCTGCCACTCATATTGCGTTATAAAATACACTAGGCCTGAATTTGGGTTCAGTCTCCCCCCAAAAAAGTGAGATTCAAATTCTCACAAAGTGGGTATGCCTCAGTCCTCTTAGTTTCTCGTGTATCAGCCACTTGCTGCCACTCACATTGCGTTGTAAAATACACTGGGCCTGAGTTGTTGTTCAGTCTCCCCCCCAAAAAAAGTGAGATTCAAATTCTCACAAAGTGGATATACCTCAGTCCTCTTAGTTTGTCGAGTATCAGCCAGCAACTTGCTGCCACTCACATTGCGTTGTAAAATACACTGGGCCTGAGTTGTGGTTCAGTCTCCCCCCCAAAAAAAGAGAGATTCAATTTCTCATAAAATGGATATACCTCAGTCCTCTTAGTTTCTCGTTTATCAGCCAGCCACTTGCTGCCACTCACATTGCGTTGTAAAATACACTGGGCCTGAGTTGTTGTTCAGTCTCCCCCCCAAAAAAATTGAGATTCAAATTCTCACAAAGTGGATATACCTCAGTCCTCTTAGTTTCTCGTGTATGAGCAAGCCACTTGCTGCCACTCACATTGCGTTGTAAAATACACTGGGCCTGAGTTTGGGTTCAGTCTCACCCCCAAAAAAGTGAGATTCAAATTCTCACAAAGTGGATATACCTCAGTCCTCTTAGTTTCTCGTGTATCAGCCAGCCACTTGCTGCCACTCACATTGCGTTGAAAAATACACTGGGCCTGAGTTTGGGTTCAGGCTCCCCCCAAAAAAGTGAGATTCACATGGCAACACAAGCCTCATTCATACATGAAATAAACACAAGACAAAGCTTTCTTAGTGGAAAAATAAGGCTGTGATGTTTATTTTGGGTAACTTATAAAAGATTAACAAAACATTCCCATATAAATTAATCATGTAATTCACCAAATATTCCACAAACCAATAAACCATCCACCCATAGACTGGGCGATTTTCCCACAACATAAACATCACGACAAAGCAAAATTTAAGGGCGGGAGGGTGGGGTCTTCTTTTCTTCCAGCTGTACCTCACAATGATCATACCTTGCCATAACACGGCCATAAATATCCCAGCGACAGCATGGCAACGCACTGACAACCAATTGTCAGTCGTTATAAAACCGCCAAAACAGCTGATTGGGGCTGGATTTACCCAATAAAACAACAAACATGAATACTAAAAACATCAACTTTGGTTAGTAACCATAACTGACCAATGAGCTGTAGAGACTGTGTGGCCATGTGACCCCCCCTATATTCCCTACGTAAAGTAGGGGGGGGGGCTTCCATGGCAACACAAGCCTCATTCATACATGAAATAAACACAAGACAAAGCTTTCTTAGTGGAAAAATAAGGCCGTGATGTTTATTTTGGGTAACTTATAAAAGATTAACAAAACATTCCCATATAAATTAATCATGTAATTCACCAAATATTCCACAAACCAATAAACCATCCACCCATAGACTGGGCGATTTTGCCACAAGCCAAGACTCATTGAGTCGAGGCCCCCCCCACACCGCACAGCCATTTTTCCACTATGTTTTGCATGTCCAAATTAAAAATATCACAACCAATATTTGATAAATGAACTAAATCCCTTTGATAAAGTCCCAGCAAAAAACCTTCAAGTTCGATGTGCCTGTAAGAAAAACCATTAACCAAAGGAAAAAATTTTTCCATATTTTTATTTACCCTTTTGCGAATCTTGTCCATAAAACCAGATTCAGCTGAATGCCAAACCAACCTCGGGACGATCTCAGAAAAAACAAAACTCGGGTAAGGAAAGGATTGCCTGAGATTGACTATGTCAGCTCGCATATTAGCAAGCAAATCCAGAGTTCTTAACTTACCGAGATCGTCACCGCCTACGTGAAAAATTACCAAATCAGGAAATGGATACAAATCGATACAATGACGAAATTGAACAATTAAATTATACCATTTTAATCCTCGAACACCGTGCCAAAATATTTGGACCAACGAAGGGTCGAACGACAAATTCTCAGCATAACATCGTTGAGAAGCTCGCCTCTGTGCCCAAAAAATAAAAGAATGACCGATAATCCAAACTATGGAAGGACCTGTAAATAAATGGACAATTAGTATTCATACAAGTCATGCCGTACATATAACTTAAACCTTCCGGATTCCCATCTCCCAATTTGTTTAATCTGAGAATCACACAGGCCAGCCCTAGAAGCTTCGGTTGTTGCACCGATCCTAAAAGAATGAGAGGAGATTTTGAGGTGGTCTTTGCCAAGGGTTTTCAAACAATTCCTTAAAATAAAATTAAACTTAAAAACTGTGGCTGCTGAACCGTTTTTATGCATAAACAACGGTCCTTCCACTGGTGACCTGGTATGCAACCAACGGCTCATGTTAAAAACCGGGCATATGGATGGATCCGGGAAAGAAGTAATTTTAATGCTAGTCCCTCTAGCCAATTGATCAGTTTTAGATTTCCTGATAAATAGTATGAGAAAACCATCATAGAACCGTACATCTGATAACATCAGTCCCGAAGGATGAGATTTTTTAGACGATACTAATTCCCCTATTCTAAGTGCTCCGAAAAAGGCCAAACAAAAGGCTGCATGAAACAGCGAAACCTCATCCGAATTGATACAAACTTGGCTCAGGGCTGAGCATAACTCCTTAAGTAGAAGCAAAGAAATCGGCCGTCTGGTGTCAGGTTGGAAAGTGCTCCTCCTCAAGCCTTTTAGGAATTGCTTGATTGTAAAAATTGATGTTAATGGTAACTCTCCAAAAACTTTCAGAAAAAAGGAAACCCCTGCTAAATGTTTTGTCACAGTAGAATAAGACAAGCCTTGAATTACTAAAGACTCAGCAAATTTTAGACCAGCCACGGGGTCAGTTACTTTTGGATTAAAAGCATTCAGATTACAAAAAGTAAGCCAAGCGAACCATGCGGCCGAATAGCTGGCCCATGTTCTATCAGACACAGATTTCTGAATAAAGTGAGGAATCAGACTGAAATCATGTCCCAGATTAAATGTGGGCAAGGAGTTTCTTCCGAATCCACCCCTGGTACCTGCGAACGAAAAAGTGACCAATGACGTGCACACAAAGCGTCAACTGCAGAACAAAATTTGCTTTTACCAGGGGCTGCCTTAAGCCAAATATTCAGTCTAAGACAAACCATAACTAACTGCCGTAGAATACTCGCAGCCCATTTGTTTTTGGAAGACAAGGTGTTGATAGAGAAAATGACACCAGGGTCGAGGGATAAAATGATAATCCTTGAATTTTGGAAATGAAAGCTCCAAGTAGAGATCCCCAAAAAAATGAAAAAAAGTTCTAAAACCATACGGTTCATGGTAAGGCCACAAGCCACCCATGAATCAGGCCAGTCCTGAGAAATCCAATGTGATTTAAACAATATTCCACAACCCTTGACGGTCTGTACTGATACAACGAATGGAAAAGAATCAGAGGAAATGAACGCAGTTTGCCAACAAGATCTCCCATTGAATTTAGAAATAAAAGCCAGCCATGTTCTGGCGTCTTCTTTCAGAGCAGAATTGATGCGCACATGAGAAGTAGGGGAAGAAACACCTTTCGTAGCGTAATAAAGACGGCGGGAAAATGCCCTGCCAATCGGGATGATTCTCACGGCAAAGTTCAGAAGGCCCAATAATGACTGTAACTCTCTCAGGGTAGTCTTTGGCTTAGAAAGAAAATTTCGTAAAGCAGAACGCAGTTTAGAGATTTTCTCCTCTGGTAGCCTACATTCCATAGCAGAGGAGTCCAGCACAATGCCTAAAATTTCAATAGATGTAGAGGGATAGACCGTTTTCTCATGAGCAAGGGGCACGCCAAAATGATTACATAAGCTAATGAAGGAATTCAATGTAAAAAGACAATTAGAGGAAGAAGGGGGACCTACAAACAAAAAGTCGTCCAAATAATGCAAAATGCCCATCCCAGGAGAATTTGATTCCAATACCCAGTGCAAAAAGGTAGAAAAATTTTCGAAATAAAAACAGGACAAAGAAAAACCCATAGGAAGGCACTTGTCAAAGAAAAAACAGTCCATAAAATGAAAGCCCAAAGAGGAAAAACCATCAGGGTGAACCGGGAGAAGCCGAAAGGCGGATTTAATGTCCGATTTAGCCATTAGGGCATCCTGCCCAAATTGCCTTAAAATATCCACTGCCTTGTCAAAAGAAGAATAAGATACCGAGCAGGCTGAACTATCAACTTCATCATTCAAAGAAGATCCGGCCGGAAAGGATAAATGATGAATAAGCCGAAATGAACCGGATTCTCTTTTAGGAACCACACCTAGCGGTGAAATCCTAAAATTAGGAAAAGGAGGGGAGTGAAAAGGACCAGCTACCCTACCGAGATCCAACTCATTCCTAATTTTCTCTTCAACTACATCTGGATACATATCAACCGAACGTAAATTATTAACAATTTGGCAGCCTGATCCCTTGAAAGGAGGAATAAAAAAGCCATATGAAAACCCATTAAAAAGCAGGCTACTGATCATTTGGTCTGGGTATCGGTTTAGCCATGACACCATATTTTCCACTTTCACTGGTGTCCGAGCTCTTTCCAGTAGGCTCCTTTGAGAGAGATTGAGCCGACTGTTTTTTAAAACATATAAAGCGGGGTGACCGTTCCCACAAAAGGAACACTCATGGCGGAAACGGCAATTTGAGCCCCATTTACAACTGGATTCGTTAAATGTAAAACAGAATCCTTTCCTAGGGACAGGGGCAGAAGAAGTTCTGGAAGAAAAATGTCTTTGTGGGAGCATTAGATTTAACCATAATCCAACATCCTTACTGCCCCAATGAACCTCAGGATGTACGGCCAGTTTTTGGAGGAAGGCTTCATCATAATGAAGCTACGCGACTCCGCCAAAATTGCGGTAAGCTTCAAGAATTATAACAATATGCTGAAATAATCTGCTACACAGTTGTGGAGATTTTTCACCCAGAACAGCCGAGTAAATTGAAAACGCCTGCAACCAATTATTGAAAGATTTAAACATACGCTTGGTGTCATCAGAATCAGGCTTGTCTTCTTTCCTGTCTAATTTACTCGGCTGTTCCCTGCGTGGGAGAAGTGAAAACAAATCCACATAATTATTGCTCCAAATGAGCTCCTTAGTTGCAGAGCTCAAGTGGAAGCCTAAGGGAGATAAATCACATGTCAGTGCCTCCTTAAAGGTATTCTTAGGAGTTGTTTTTTCTGTCAGATCTATGTGAGAGATGGAAGGGGGGCCAGAAGGAAGAAAGCCACCTAATGTCTCAGAGAGAACATTTTGAACAATGCGCTTAATATCAGCATTAAATATAGAAACATTGGTATCAGACGTCTCACCCCTTCCAGAGCTTCTGACGTCCGATGGAGCCTCAGGTGCGCAGCCTGCACTCAAGCCCTCCCTGTTAGGCGAGCGCGGCTGGTGTAGACAGGCATTCCGGATCCTGGGTGCGTGGATGTACCGCTCCGGACAGCTGAGGAGAAGCGACACCATAATCCGCCGGATAAGGAGAGCCGGCGTTTGAAATTAGCGCTCTCGTCGGCATCTTCTTCCGGCCGTGACGTTCTTCCGCCCTGCCGTCGGCGCGTGATTACGTGGACGGCTGTTCCTCCCGGCGCCTCCATGAGTCTCGCGATGGGCTTCTCGACCTTCTCACCGGAGGCAGGCGGGACTTCCTGGTATGCTCCGGCGCCGGACGGCTGGCTGGAGGAGGCGCCGGAGATGGGGAGTAAGTCATCCGGCGCTTCCTTTTCCTGGTGCTGCCGCGGTGGCTCGGTGGCGACAACGGAGGCAAATTTGGACTCTGAGGTACCGCGCTGGGGTCCGAAGGAACAGGAACTGCTTCAGGGCTTGAGGTAACAGGCCTGGAGCTAAGACACGATCTGAGCCATTCTGCGCCGTCCTCTTCCCCAGCTCTCGTTATAATTTGCTGCAATAAGCTCTCCATCCAGACAGTGGGGTCTTCTTTTCTTCCAGCTGTACCTCACAATGATCATACCTTGCCATAACACGGCCATAAATATCCCAGCGACAGCATGGCAACGCACTGACAACCAATTGTCAGTCGTTATAAAACCGCCAAAACAGCTGATTGGGGCTGGATTTACCCAATAAAACAACAAACATGAATACTAAAAACATCAACTTTGGTTAGTAACCATAACTGACCAATGAGCTGTAGAGACTGTGTGGCCATGTAACCCCCCCTATATTCCCTACGTAAAGTAGGGGGGGGGGCTTCCATTCTCACAAAGTGGATATACCTCAGTTCTCTTAGTTTCTCGTGTATCAGCCAGCCACTTGCTGCCACTCACATTGCGTTTTAAAATACACTGGGCCTGAGTTTGGGTTCAGTCTCCCCCCAAAAAAAGTGAGATTCAAATTCTCACAAAGTGGATATACCTCAGTCCTCTTAGTTTCTCGTGTATGAGCCAGCCACTTGCTTCCACTCACATTGCGTTGTAAAATACACTGGGCCTGAGTTTTGGATCAGTCTCCCCACAAAAAAAGTGAGATTCAAATTCTCACAAAGTGGATATACCTCAGTCCTCTTAGTTTCTCGTGTATCAGCCTGCCACTTGCTGCCACTCACTTTGCTTGGAAAATACACTGAGCCTGAGTTGTTGTTCAGTCTCCCCCCCAAAAAAAGTGAGATTCAAATTCTCACAAAGTGGATATACCTCAGTCCTCTTAGTTTCTCGTGTATCAGCCAGCCACTTGCTGCCACTCATATTGCGTTATAAAATACACTAGGCCTGAATTTGGTTTCAGTCTCCCCCCAAAAAAGTGAGATTCAAATTCTCACAAAGTGGATATACCTCAGTCCTCTTATTTTCTCGTGTATCAGCCAGCCACTTGCTGCCACTCATATTGCGTTATAAAATACACTAGGCCTGAATTTGGGTTCAGTCTCCCCCTAAAAAAGTGAGATTCAAATTCTCACAAAGTGGGTATGCCTCAGTCCTCTTAGTTTCTCGTGTATCAGCCACTTGCTGCCACTCACATTGCATTGTAAAATACACTGGGCCTGAGTTTGGGTTCAGTCTCCCCCCCAAAAAAGTGAGATTCAAATTCTCACAAAGTGGATATACCTCAGTCCTCTTAGTTTCTCGTGTATCAGCCAGCCACTTGCTGCCACTCATATTGCGTTATAAAATACATTAGGCCTGAATTTGGGTTCAGTCTCCCCCCAAAAAAGTGAGATTCAAATTCTCACAAAGTGGATATACCTCAGTCCTCTTAGTTTCTCGTGTATCAGCCAGCCACTTGCTGCCACTCATATTGCCCGGTCCCGGTCCGTGGCCCTGTCTGTCAGTGGGGGACGTCCGGTGCAAATAAGTGATGTTATACCGGTGGTGTAGCGGTGCAGTTGTGGGGTGCAGGTCGCGGTAAATAACGAGGACACCAGGTTGCAGTCTCTTTACCTCTTTACTGGAGATCTCTCGGTCCTCAGTCCAGAATCCGGTTCACCAGGCTGCGCAAGTCCGGCCGGTCCAATGGCACTTCCAGAGTTCTCCTCACAGGTGGAAATCAGTGCCTTCCTTCTAGCGCTGTGTGTTGTAGTCCTTCCCTGCTGTGCTCACGGAAAGTACCCCACAATGGTTGTGTCTGTTTCTTAAGTTCCCTCACAACTCGATTAATAGATGTTCTTCTCGTATTCCGTCCCTCCCTGTTATTCAGGTTGGAACGGCACCCGTTTGTCAGGTAGGCCTGGAGTTCTTCCGGGACCCTAGAGACGCCCCTCTCCCGCAATTGCCCCCCAAGACTTCATAGGTGATATGTGGTAGACAGCCCGCCTCAAACTGACTGTCCTGCCGCTGTTTGGAGTATGGCTTAAAGCTGTATATTATTCCACTCCCTCGGCGTTCCGGCCACCGGTAGTGCGCCTCAGTAAGGTGCTGCCTCTTTCAACAAAACCCCTACTGGTATTCTCCTTCTGCTTGATCTCGTTTCTCACTCAGCACAATCTATCTCGCTTCTAGTCCTTTCTTGGGCACCGCCGCTATGCAGAGCAGGCACGGTCCCGTTACGTTCTTTCCAATGCCAAGCCTCTGTCAGGATCCCACCCCTGACAGAGGCCCTACTGTCTCTTTCTCCACAACACCCTCTCTCACTAGGTGTTGCTTCGTTCAATCCAGTCAGCTTTCTTCTCTAACTTCCTGCCTGACCCCCAGTTTACCCACTATGGTGGGGAGTGGCCTAATGAATAGCACCCTTAGCTCCCCCCGGAGGCCCAGCTGTGAAACATATTGGTGTCTGTGATACCTGATTAGAGGAACTCCTTCAGTGCCATCGAACGCACCATGGCTCCCCTTAGTGGCGGAGCCACAGTACTGCAACGACCAGGACTCTGGGGCGCTGCACTCCCCCTGGTTAAACACAGTACTCCGGGACTGGGAAGAAAACAACAATACAGGTTAGCAAAAAGACATACAAATTTGTTGAGTGCAAAACAATAAGCATACTTGAACAGGCTTCCCTTTATGGGAGGTGAGGACACTTTAACGTTACAAAACATAATTAAATATCATAGCAACAGGCTACAATTAACTCTCATTACCCAACCGGGTATTCTACTAAGTGCAATTTAATGAACAATGATTTAACATTGCCTTCAAGGAACATACACTCCTAGCTCGCTAAAGGCCTTCCTATAATCACATTACAGGGCAAGTTAACTTTTCATTCTCCTACTTTGAACCTGCAGGACCGCCTGTCCCTATGGCACCAGACCTACTGCCTCTCCTTTCTTTTACAGGACCGCCCCGTTCAGCCAGGGCCTACTGCCTTTCGGTACTATACATGGTATAGACATAACATTCCTTTCCGTTTGAGAACATGGAGCCCACTCTGCTTGGCTCCTATAAGGACTCACTCACTAACCCCTACGGGTCTACTTTCTGTCCTTAGTAACGAACTAACTTTCTATGGGGACGCAGGCAGTGGCGTAACTACAAAGTTATGGGCCCCGGTGCGAACTTCCAAATGGGCCCCCCCCCCCACCTCCGTGACGCCCCCCCACCCCCTTCCCCTAGATACGCCTCGGACTGTTGCAGGAATCTCCTGCACTGCAACATGGTGTTGGGTGCCAGCACAGCCCGCACAGTGGTATATCCAGCACAGCCCGCACAGTGGTATATCCAGCACAGCCCGCACAGTGGTATATCCAGCACAGCCCGCACAGTGGTATATCCAGCACAGCCCGCACAGTGGTATATCCAGCACAGCCCGCACAGTGGTATATACAGCACAGCCCGCACAGTGGTATGTACAGCACGGCCCGCACAGTGGTATATACAGCACAGCCCGCACAGTGGTATATACAGCACAGCCCGCACAGGGGTAAATACAGCACAGCCCGCACAGGGGTATATACAGCACAGCCCGCACAGGGGTATATACAGCACAGCCCGCACAGGGGTATATACAGCACAGCCCGCACAGGGGTATATACAGCACAGCCCGCACAGGGGTATATACAGCACAGCCCGCACAGGGGTATATCCAGCACAGCCCGCACAGGGGTATATCCAGCACAGCCCGCACAGGGGTATATACAGCACAGCCCGCACAGGGGTATATACAGCACAGCCCGCACAGGGGTATATACAGCAGAGCCCGCACAGGGGTATATACAGCACAGCCCGCACAGGGGTATATAGAGCACAGCCCGCACAGGGGTATATAGAGCAGAGCCCGCACAGGGGTATATACAGCAGAGCCCACACAGGGGTATATACAGCAGAGCCCGCACAGGGGTATATGCAGCACAGCCAGCACAGGGGTATATAGAGCACAGCCAGCACAGGGGTATATAGAGCACAGCCAGCACAGGGGTATATAGAGCACAGCCAGCACAGGGGTATATAGAGCACAGCCAGCACAGGGATATATACAGCACAGCCCGCACAGGGGTATATACAGCACAGCCCGCACAGGGGTATATACAGCACAGCCCGCACAGGGGTATATAGAGCACAGCCCGCACAGGGGTATATAGAGCACAGCCCGCACAGGGGTATATACAGCAGAGCCCACACAGGGGTATATACAGCAGAGCCCGCACAGGGGTATATGCAGCACAGCCAGCACAGGGGTATATAGAGCAGAGCCCACACAGGGGTATATACAGCAGAGCCCACACAGGGGTATATACAGCAGAGCCCGCACAGGGGTATATGCAGCACAGCCAGCACAGGGGTATATAGAGCAGAGCCCACACAGGGGTATATACAGCAGAGCCCACACAGGGGTATATACAGCAGAGCCCGCACAGGGGTATATGCAGCACAGCCAGCACAGGGGTATATACAGCAGAGCCAGCACAGGGGTATATAGAGCACAGCCAGCACAGGGGTATATAGAGCACAGCCAGCACAGGGATATATACAGCACAGCCCGCACAGGGATATATACAGCACAGCCCGCACAGGGATATATACAGCAGAGCCCGCACAGGGGTATATGCAGCACAGGGGTATATAGAGCACAGCCAGCACAGGGGTATATAGAGCACAGCCCGCATCTCATCTCCCCCCCCCGATAATGGCCCCACAGTCCGGTGAAAAAGAAAAAAAAAACTCTCCTCACCTTTCCTTTTGCCCGCGCTGCTCCTGGTGGCTGCAGTCTGCCCAGGACATGACCCTGGTATTGTCGAAGGCGCTTTATGGGAAAGAGGGAAAAAAACCTCCTACTCAGCACCGTTCGTTGACCCTACCTCTTCATCCCAACCCGACCCCTCGACCACCATTTTTCCCCGATTAAAGACAGAGACAGATATTTCTTTGGAATTATTTAGGCCACAGCAGCCTTTTTATTAAAATAAACAACAGTTAACAATGAATATAAAAGCATAACATTTCAAGACTAGGAGAAGTCCTTGGAGCCCACAAGAATCTGGTGATTTAACCATACCGTGAACATAACTTAAAACCATATTTTACTCCCAGCCGATGTAACCCTGGCTCGGGAGCACCAAAAACCCCACAAGAGGGTTCACTGTTCACGGTAATAAACTGGAGATCCGACCACCCCTGCCGGAACTCCCCACCACCATTCACCAGATCCGAAAAATATTAAACTCCAAAACAGAGGAGCCATATACCGATGGACCCCCCAAACCAATTTCCACCAACTCCAAGGACTCCCCCAGCCGCCCCGGCCGCAATGACCCAAGCAAACAACCATATGTATAATACCATAACACCCGCTCACCGCGAGCAAATATAACCCCCAAAAACCACAAATAAAGGGCGGGAGGGAGGGATGCTTCACAGAGAGGTGAGCGGGAACTGAACGCCCCCGCCCCCTAACTCCTCTCTACCCCTCCGACCACTAGCCCCACCCCTCCCTAATTAACCTATTCCGCCCACTCCCCTCCTCTCCAACCCATTGTCATGCTGGCCTTCGCTTAGGCCGTGGGGGGAGGGGACGGCTCGCTCCGGCCTGTCCTTGACCCTGGTATTGTCGAAGGCGCTTTATGGGAAAGAGGGAAAAAAACCTCCTACTCAGCACCGTTCGTTGACCCTACCTCTTCATCCCAACCCGACCCCTCGACCACCATTTTTCCCCGATTAAAGACAGAGACAGATATTTCTTTGGAATTATTTAGGCCACAGCAGCCTTTTTATTAAAATAAACAACAGTTAACAATGAATATAAAAGCATAACATTTCAAGACTAGGAGAAGTCCTTGGAGCCCACAAGAATCTGGTGATTTAACCATACCGTGAACATAACTTAAAACCATATTTTACTCCCAGCCGATGTAACCCTGGCTCGGGAGCACCAAAAACCCCACAAGAGGGTTCACTGTTCACGGTAATAAACTGGAGATCCGACCACCCCTGCCGGAACTCCCCACCACCATTCACCAGATCCGAAAAATATTAAACTCCAAAACAGAGGAGCCATATACCGATGGACCCCCCAAACCAATTTCCACCAACTCCAAGGACTCCCCCAGCCGCCACCACGAGAGGCCTTTGAACACCTTAAAGGCCCGAGGCCCCACCCGACCGAAAAGCTATGGCCCGTTCAATGCCCTCTTGAAACCTGAGAGCCCAAAAATCCACCCACAGCATTCAAATGAACTCAGTCCACCAACCAACGCTCCCCTTTTTCAAATTCCAACTCGGAATGTCCAACCACCACACCGCCGTTCCTAGACACCAAGGCGGACACTGCCCTATGAACCTTTATGCGGGCCTATATCAAATTTTCACCAAAGACCGCATGTACTTCCACCGATTTCCCGGCACAACTTCCGACCAAACGACACACAACCCCGGGTAGAAAAACCCATAACCGCAAACAATCTTGCTTTATGTCTGCGAACCAACTCCCGAAAAAAGGTCAGACCCCCAAGTTATTGCCCCCAACATGCAAAAACCCAAACGTCCGAGGCTCGATCCAAGCTCGCGCTGTTATTGATCTCCCGCAACACTCGATTCCAGGCCATTCCCCGAGCCAGCGGATTACTGCCACACCGTGGTCAAAACCAAGCTGCCTGCCATCCGTCCGAACATCGGCGTGCAGAGCTCCCCAATGCCCGTACGAATGTCCGAGAATCCACACCAATAAAACCTGGTGACCCGGAACAACAAAAACACAAACTCAACAAATGTTACCAACTAAAGAAAAGCCACTCCAGCAAGACCTATAAAAACCCCCTCAGCAACCCCCTATGGCCGCACATAACTCCGAAAGCGGTTAGAGCGCCACCTGCCAATCCTGCGACTAGCGGAAGCACCCAACCCCCCAATTGCCGCCTCAGTTGCAGCTCCTATCCGAAAAGAGTGCGGGGCAAAACAAGCTCCATCCAAACCCAATAAAGCAATAGCTTTTTGAAAATCGCCGTGAACTGGTAGCGGGACAAGCAGGAGCCGTCTTGATGACATAACAAAGACCGATCACGCCTAGGCTGAAGGCCCCAAAGACTGTTAGGCAAGAGACCGGACACATAATAGCACCCGCACGGAACCCAAAACAATTCTGCTACCCCGACCTTCCTGATCCGACTTTGAACGCCGCAACCATAGCTCCACCCGACCGTCAGCCAACACACACTCCTGGCCAACAAGCCCCCCGTCCCCTTTCTGCTAGGTGCCACCAAGTCACCCACTCTAAAAGCCCCACAAAGGCCAACGAAAGGGCCAGCCGAAACAAACAATGCTCAAAAACCGAAAAACACAATGATGACAACACCTCACCCCTTTTTTTTTTTTTTTTTTTTTAAACGTTGAAGGAAACCGGCCGCCTCTAACCCTTTCCTCGAGGCCGCCGCCTGAAACCTTTTATAGCCCTCTACCCAAAAAAGAACTTGGCGATGACATCCTGACCACGCAATTTACAACCAAATGCCAAAGCCGCCATGACTCATAACACCTTAGAAGACGACCAACAAACCGATGCCCCCCGACTTAACCATGACAACACGATACCCACCTGATCCTGTTGGCTCCACCCACGAGACGCTGCCCCTAAAAAATTCTCCCACTCACGCCAAATCGTCTGATAAGCCTCCCAAGTTCTGGGAACCGACGACGCCTTAATCAACGCCTCAGCGTACCGGATACCATTAGCCAGAGTTCCGGAGGGAACTCCAACCCGACCATCTCTGCCTCCGGGGCCCACGACCGAAAACGATCGAAGAGTAAAACGAGAAAGAGAGTCAGTGATGGAATTATGACTCCCGCACATGCGACGCTGTGACAAGTGCGTTCAAGTTCAACACAACAACACCAACTGCCGTAACACGCACACCACCGGAGGCGATGATGCGGACAAACTGTTAATCGCGCAAACCACCCTCAAATTATCGCAGTGAAACCGAACTCGCCTGTTCCGAAAAATCCCGTGCCACAAATGCACCGCTACCAGAATAGGAAAAAATCTCCAGAAGCGCAATGTTCCGACCCAAACCAGAAGAAATCCAACTCGCCAGCCATTTTGACTCACACCATTGCCCCTGAAAGTACGCTCCACAACCCAAACCTCCGGCGGCATCGGTAAATAACTCCCAAGACTCATTAACAATCACGCCCTCGATAAACAAAAACCTGCCGTTATAAGTCTTCAAGAACTCACTCCAAACTGCCAAATCCTCCTTGTGCTCAGCCGATAACAGCACGCAATGATGAGGAGCCTTAACTCCCGCCTTAACACTAGCCGACCTCCTAGAAAAACTCGGCCCCTCGGCAAAACTCGACAAACGAAATTAAATTTGCCTAGGAGTGATTGCAACTCTCGCAAAGGCAACTTGCACAGGCGACCAGCCCGCCCAACGTCTTCCCGCAGGCCCGCCATTTTTCGTCGGGCAACCGAAACCCCCACCGAACGGTATCAATGATGATACCTAGAAAAACACAAACATGTACTCGGGCCCACCGTCTCACCAGGGGCCAGCGAAACACCGAAACGAAAAAACCACACCTTCCATTGCGCTCAAAATCCCTGAACAACAGTCAGACCCCGCTGGGCCGACGCCCAAAAATCGTCCGAGTAGTGCAGAACCAAATCACAACCAGAAACATCCCACACCGCCCATTCCAAAAAGGGCACAAGATAATGAACCACCCATGTGCAAACATCTAACGACAAAAACCGATCCTCCCGAAAACAACCAAAAAGTCTAACCTAGACAGGTGAACCTGCAACAATCTTAGCATTTTTACGCCCAAACCACCGCCTCGTCAAACGAAGCGTAAACCACCAAACTCAACTCGGGATCAATGCCACCGTTTACCGACCTACACCTGGGGTACTACAGGTGCTGAATCAGACAAAAATTTTTCCCACCTCCTTCTTAGGGACAACCCCCCCCCCCCAGGGGGGAAACGACTAAACCCTCAAACGGAGCATGCTCAAATGGGCCCGTCATGCGGCCCAACGCCACCTCCTTGCGTAACCTCCCCGCAACCACTTCCGCATGCAACCAAGCTGAACGCAAATTTTTAAAACAAAAGGAAACGCAAATGAAAGGGCCGGAATAACAAAACTTTCCGTAAAGCCTAACAACAACAAGGCCGCCTTTTCCCTATCCGGGTATCTATTTAGATAAGGGACCATCGTTTTCACCTTCACCGGAATCTCCCCCATGGGAATTACCTGAACCTGATTTTGCCTTGCCCTTCTTAAAACATTTTGCGGCTCCGTGGGAGGAACCACTGCAGTGGGAGCACAAACGCTTAAACTTACAATTGCCTCCAATTAACACCGTCCCTCGTTAAATTGCCAGCAGACGCCCAACTTCTGTCCGCCCGCCTGACCCGCGTTACCTGAGGTACCCACTGCACCGGACTGTGAACCATGGCCGGAACTACCGGCCCCCCCTTTAAAGGGATGGCCGAACTTGTACTGCGCCATCACCCGCAACCAGAAACCAATATCTTTTTGGTCCCACCTAATGGCCGGCCGAACCGCTTTTCTCGCTCTGAACTGCTCGTCGTACCTAAGCCATGCCTGACCGCCATCCACCCTGTGAGCCTTGCTGATAGAATCCATATAACCAAATAACCCCGAGCAATTCTCAGGAGCCTTCTCACCAATGACACTGGCCAAGATGGCGAAAGCCTGAAGCCAATTAGCAAAAGTCTGGGGAATCAAACGCCAACACCGTTTTTCTTCCTCTTCCTTTTTAGTATCCTCCTTCTGCACCCTTTTCCCCCTCAGTCTGCCCATAAACGGAAACCGGTTCCGTGGCCTCAGCCTGCCCCGCTGCTGCACTACCAAGTCTGCGCCGTGAGCCCGACCAAGCCCCCAAAAACCCCTGCGGACCCACATCGCGATCCTGTCTAGCCAGCAAGTTCTGCCCGCTAACCAAAAACTCCCGAACCCCTGCCGCTTCACCGTCGCCTGCCACCCATGCCGCAGCTACACCGCTAAGCGCCCCCTGTCCACCGCTAACCGCAGGCGAACATGCATCAGAAAGACAAAAACAAGACACAGACGCATACTCACCGGGCTGCAAGGGATCTGTGGTCCCTCCAGCCGGGGTGCTGGTATCCGGACGTCCACGGACTGCCCAATCCGCCACCGACCCATCCACCGTTGTACCCTGGAACTGCCCGACAGACCCGCTGATCCGGAACGACGCCGACACGAGGGCACAGGATTCGGACTCAAGACGTCAAGGGATGATGCTGTCTGGGCTGGTGAGGGTCCGTCTCGCTGCCCGATGCCAGCCGCGCTCCTGGCCGCCGCAGAAGGCTGTCCACACCACAGCCCTGGAGCAGGGAGACCCCCCGCCGCCGCTGACGGAGCCGGCCCGGCGCGGTCCAGCCTCGGGCCGCCCGGCCCTCTGCCATCCACTGATCCTCCGGACCCAGCTGCAGCTGCCGAGGCAGGCCGCGCGGCAGGCACATCACCACCGCGGCCTCCCGATGTTCTAGGCCCCAGACGCTGACCGGCGCGTCTAGGCTCCTCCCCCACCACGCCACGAGGTGAGGGCCTCGCTACCGCCGCTGTGCCCCGCCTGGCCGTCGGATTCCTCCCAGGTCGGGGCCTGGCAATCGCTGCGCTTACCGGCGCCCGGCCTGGAGGGTCCCGGGAGGGGGCTCCTGCGCCTGTGGGGGGCACGTAGCCCAGAATCCGGCGACAGTCACTCGGGGGGCCGTGACCACCGAGCTCTCCGCTCCAGAGGGGGGGACCGCCGACAAGGATCCGCACCGCCGCCGTCCACCCGGTGAGCCACCTGCACCTCCAATGGTCCAGGAGGGCGAGAAGCTGCAGGCGCCGTCAGGCTCTCTAGGACAGCATCCGCGCTGGCCATGCTTCACAGAGAGGTGAGCGGGAACTGAACGCCCCCGCCCCCTAACTCCTCTCTACCCCTCCGACCACTAGCCCCACCCCTCCCTAATTAACCTATTCCGCCCACTCCCCTCCTCTCCAACCCATTGTCATGCTGGCCTTCGCTTAGGCCGTGGGGGGAGGGGACGGCTCGCTCCGGCCTGTCCTCTGCAGGTGCGCGATGATATGACGTCATCGCGCACCCGCAGTGTACTGTCAGAGGCAGAGCGGGGAATGATGGGAGAGGGAGCGTCAGGTGATGCTCTCCTCCATCATTGCATTGAACTATACCGGTGTCATAGACGCCGGTATAGTTAAATGCGGCGGCGGCGGCGGCGGCGGCGGCGGGGGGGGGGAGGAACAGTGCAGCGGCCCACTACTGGCATCGGCTCTTCTGGCATTTGCCAGAAGTGCCCGATGTCCAGCCCGGCCCTGCCCTGACCTGCCGGCCCGGGGCCCCTGACCTGTGGGGCCCGGTCGCAATGGCGACCGCTGCGACCGCGGTCGTTACGCCCCTGGACGCAGGGTTTACCTTCTATCCTCACCTTCATTATTACTTCTTTACTTTCAGCTAAACGGAACTCTACATCTACCCCTACGGGCTTTCTGCATCTTTTTCTTTGAGAGAACATTATCTAGATTCCATTAAACAGATTAAACACACATAACTTTTTCATGTAAAACAGTTACATTTCCTTCAAAGCATTATCATGACATTACTGTTCTAAAACAGTATCACTTTCAAGTTCAATTCTAACCTCCCCTTTAAGAGGAGATCAAGTCTTTCTGAGGTAGCTCTTCTTCTCAGCCTACCAGTCCATACCAGGGCTCCGGAATGGCATCTTCGCAAAGTGTCTTTAAATAAAACCAGTAGGAAGCACCTTTAAGAAGGTGCAAACTATTTACAGGAAAGTTTGAATCATGCAATGTTCATGATTTCGCAGTTTGTAAAACTTTATGCAGAACTTCAGGAAAAACAACAATAAGGATCCCGGGTCAACAAGGGGATCCATGAAGAGTTAACCCTAACGGGTTTAGCAGCAACTTAAAGAACAAACAGTAACTATTCACATTTTCAGGAAACAATAAAAGCTTACTGGGGTTCTGCGGAAGGCGATCTCCTATCCGGCCTCACCAGACCAACAGATCGCCCCGGTGAGCCGTGACGCCGTTCCGGTCCCAGTAATGATAAAATCCCTCGCCGGGAGGTCCTCCTTATCGGCAGGTGCACCCGTCCCTCCGGGGTGCGGCGAGGCTGTGCTTCTTGTGATTCCGCGGGGCCTGGTCCCGCTGCCTTCCCTACGGGATCATCCCCTTCTGGCGTTCCAGCAGCCTGGAGGGCAACGCATCGTTGGACACCTCGGGCAAACCAGCCCGTCTCACCAGTGTCCCTCCTCCACCTCGTGTAGGTGACGGCATCTCCCGGCTCCAGGTCACGATCGAGCCTCCCGCTGCAAGGCTCCACCTCCTCCCGATCCACGCGGACCTGCAGCGGCTCTCCAATTTCCTGAATCACCCCTCTTCCATACCGGGGGTTAAAGGCCACCACTACACCCCAGTGTGAGGACGGAATCTCCGGAACACTGACCAGATCAAGTTGCTCTGCAGGCTGGGGCTGGCTCCGCCATGCTGTCATCAGACGCCGTAAATGCTCGGCGTCCGGCATGATCTTTAGATCCGGTGTTGATAGCGTGCTCCCAGTCGCGGCCAGTTGGGAGGGAACAGGAGACACCGGAGTCAGGCGGATCTCCGTGGGCTGACCTAGCTGGGTGAACACTCGGGCATCGGCCTTCAGCCGGCGGGCGAGCTGTCGGGCCTCGGCTGCGGCCACACACTCTTCGGACAGCGGCGAAGGGGGTCGACCCATCGGCGGCTCTGTGAGGGTCAGACCCCGCAGTGTTGGCGTCTCTAGGGCTATTTCCGGCTGTGCAGCTTCAGATCTAACCGGGTCAGCTCCGCATGGTGCTCCGGGTGTCGCCATCTTTCTCTCTTTTCCCGCGTCTTCCTCCCGCGGTCTCTTCCGTGGGCGGCCCCGTCCCCATGGTCTCCACCCTCCGACCAGGATCAGGAGGCGGACCTCCGCTGTTGACGGGCACGTCCTCAACACACAGAAATACTTAGACTGGGCGGCCATAGTTGTTCGCGCTCTTCAGCTTGTCTACGCCCCCTTCACGCCCCTCTTCTCTCCCTGCGCTCTCCTCAGCGCTGCAATGGCGGCGGATTTTGGCGGTTAACAGCACAACACAGTCTTTCCAATAAAGTACAGTCCAAGCACAATAAATCACAGTCCCTAGGCACACATGACCTGATTCTTCAGGCTTAAGTAGATCCTGTTCGTGACGCCAAGTTGCGAAGCGCCCCCACACCGCCGCAGGGCCGAGGAGTACCCGGAGCCGGGCCTCTGGGATCTCAGTCCTGGGGTTGTCACGGTGGCTAGACCCGGTCCGTGGCCCTGTCTGTCAGTGGGGGACGTCCGGTGCAAATAAGTGATGTTATAGCGGTGGTGTAGCGGTGCAGTTGTGGGGTGCAGGTCGCGGTAAATAACGAGGACACCAGGTTGCAGTCTCTTTACCTCTTTACTGGAGATCTCTCGGTCCTCAGTCCAGAATCCGGTTCACCAGGCTGCGCAAGTCCGGCCGGTCCAATGGCACTTCCAGAGTTCTCCTCACAGGTGGAAATCAGTGCCTTCCTTCTAGCGCTGTGTGTTGTAGTCCTTCCCTGCTGTGCTCACGGAAAGTACCCCACAACGGTTGTGTCTGTTTCTTAAGTTCCCTCACAACTCGATTAATAGATGTTCTTCTCGTATTCCGTCCCTCCCTGTTATTCAGGTTGGAACGGCACCCGTTTGTCAGGTAGGCCTGGAGTTCTTCCGGGACCCTAGAGACGCCCCTCTCCCGCAATTGCCCCCCAAGACTTCATAGGTGATATGTGGTAGACAGCCCGCCTCAAACTGACTGTCCTGCCGCTGTTTGGAGTATGGCTTAAAGCTGTATATTATTCCACTCCCTCGGCGTTCCGGCCACCGGTAGTGCGCCTCAGTAAGGTGCTGCCTCTTTCAACAAAACCCCTACTGGTATTCTCCTTCTGCTTGATCTCGTTTCTCACTCAGCACAATCTATCTCGCTTCTAGTCCTTTCTTGGGCACCGCCGCTATGCAGAGCAGGCACGGTCCCGTTACGTTCTTTCCAATGCCAAGCCTCTGTCAGGATCCCACCCCTGACAGAGGCCCTACTGTCTCTTTCTCCACAACACCCTCTCTCACTAGGTGTTGCTTCGTTCAATCCAGTCAGCTTTCTTCTCTAACTTCCTGCCTGACCCCCAGTTTACCCACTATGGTGGGGAGTGGCCTAATGAATAGCACCCTTAGCTCCCCCCGGAGGCCCAGCTGTGAAACATATTGGTGTCTGTGATACCTGATTGGAGGAACTCCTTCAGTGCCATCGAACGCACCATGGCTCCCCTTAGTGGCGGAGCCACAGTACTGCAACGACCAGGACTCTGGGGCGCTGCAGGTATGCCTCAGTCCTCTTAGTTTCTCGTGTATCAGCCACTTGCTGCCACTCACATTGCGTTGTAAAATACACTGGGCCTGAGTTGTTGTTCAGTCTCCCCCCCAAAAAAAGTGAGATTCAAATTCTCACAAAGTGGATATACCTCAGTCCTCTTAGTTTGTCGAGTATCAGCCAGCAACTTGCTGCCACTCACATTGCGTTGTAAAATACACTGGGCCTGAGTTGTGGTTCAGTCTCCCCCCCAAAAAAAGAGAGATTCAATTTCTCATAAAATGGATATACCTCAGTCCTCTTAGTTTCTCGTTTATCAGCCAGCCACTTGCTGCCACTCACATTGCGTTGTAAAATACACTGGGCCTGAGTTGTTGTTCAGTCTCCCCCCAAAAAAAATTGAGATTCAAATTCTCACAAAGTGGATATACCTCAGTCCTCTTAGTTTCTCATGTATCAGCCAGCCACTTGCTGCAAGTCACATTGCGTTGTAAAATACACTGGGCCTGAGTTTGGGTTCAGTCTCCCCCCCCAAAAAAGTGAGATTCAAATTCTCACAAAGTGGATATACCTCAGTCCTCTTAGTTTCTCGTGTATCAGCCAGCCACTTGCTGCCACTCATATTGTGTTATAAAATACACTAGGCCTGAATTTGGGTTCAGTCTCCCCCCAAAAAAGTGAGATTCAAATTCTCACAAAGTGGGTATGCCTCAGTCCTCTTAGTTTCTCGTGTATCAGCCACTTGCTGCCACTCACATTGCGTTGTAAAATACACTGGGCCTGAGTTGTTGTTCAGTCTCCCCCCCAAAAAAAGTGAGATTCAAATTCTCACAAAGTGGATATACCTCAGTCCTCTTAGTTTGTCGAGTATCAGCCAGCAACTTGCTGCCACTCACATTGCGTAAAATACACTGGGCCTGAGTTGTTGTTCAGTCTCCCCCTAAAAAAAATTGAGATTCAAATTCTCACAAAGTGGATATACCTCAGTCCTCTTAGTTTCTCGTGTATGAGCAAGCCACTTGCTGCCACTCACATTGCGTTGTAAAATACACTGGGCCTGAGTTTGGGTTCAGTCTCACCCCCAAAAAAGTGAGATTCAAATTCTCACAAAGTGGATATACCTCAGTCCTCTTAGTTTCTCATTTATCAGCCAGCCACTTGCTGCCACTCACATTGCGTTGTAAAATACACTGGGCTTGAGTTTGGGTTCAGTCTCCCACCCAAAAAAGTGAGATTCAAATTCCCACAAAGTGGATATACCTCAGTCCTCTTAGTTTCTCATTTATCAGCCAGCCACTTGCTGCCACTCACATTGCGTTGTAAAATACACTGGGCCTGAGTTTGGGTTCAGTCTCCCCCCCAAAAAAAGTGAGATTCAAATTCTCACAAAGTGGATATACCTCAGTCCTCTTAGTTTCTCGTGCATCAGCCAGCCACTTGCTGCCAGTCACATTGTGTTGTAAAATACACTGGGCCTGAGTTTGGGTTCAGTCTCCCCCCCAAAAAATTGAGATTCAAATTCTCACAAAGTGGATATACCTCAGTTCTCTTAGTTTCTCGTGTATGAGCAAGCCACTTGCTGCCACTCACATTGCGTTGTAAAATACACTGGGCCTGAGTTTGGGTTCAGTCTCACCCCCAAAAAAGTGAGATTCAAATTCTCACAAAGTGGATATACCTCAGTCCTCTTAGTTTCTCATTTATCAGCCAGCCACTTGCTGCCACTCACATTGCGTTGTAAAATACACTGGGCTTGAGTTTGGGTTCAGTCTCCCACCCAAAAAAGTGAGATTCAAATTCCCACAAAGTGGATATACCTCAGTCCTCTTAGTTTCTCATTTATCAGCCAGCCACTTGCTGCCACTCACATTGCGTTGTAAAATACACTGGGCCTGAGTTTGGGTTCAGTCTCCCCCCAAAAAAAAGTGAGATTCAAATTCTCACAAAGTGGATATACCTCAGTCCTCTTAGTTTCTCGTGCATCAGCCAGCCACTTGCTGCCAGTCACATTGTGTTGTAAAATACACTGGGCCTGAGTTTGGGTTCAGTCTCCCCCCCAAAAAATTGAGATTCAAATTCTCACAAAGTGGATATACCTCAGTTCTCTTAGTTTCTCGTGTATCAGCCAGCCACTTGCTGCCACTCATATTGCGTTATAAAATACACTAGGCCTGAATTTGGGTTCAGTCTCCCCCCAAAAAAGTGAGATTCAAATTCTCACAAAGTGGGTATGCCTCAGTCCTCTTAGTTTCTCGTGTATCAGCCACTTGCTGCCACTCACATTGCGTTGTAAAATACACTGGGCCTGAGTTGTTGTTCAGTCTCCCCCCAAAAAAAAGTGAGATTCAAATTCTCACAAAGTGTATATACCTCAGTCCTCTTAGTTTCTCGTGTATGAGCCAGCCACTTGCTGCCACTCACATTGCATTGTAAAATACACTGGGCCTGAGTTTGGGTTCAGTCTCCCCCCCAAAAAAGTGAGATTCAAATTCTCACGAAGTGGATGTACCTCAGTCCTCTTTGTTTCTCGTGTATCAGCCAGCCACTTGCTGCCACTCACATTGCGTTGTAAAATACACTGGGCCTGAGTTTGGGTTCAGGCTCCCCCCAAAAAAGTGAGATTCACATTCTCACAAAGTGGATATACCTCAGTCCTCTTAGTTTCTCGTGAATGAGCCTGCCACTTGCTTCCACTCACATTGCGTTGTAAAATACACTCGGCCTGAGTTTTGGATCAGTCTCCCCACAAAAAAAGTGAGATTCAAAATCTCACAAAGTGGATATACCTCAGTCCTCTTAGTTTCTCGTGTATCAGCCTGCCACTTGCTGCCACTCACTTTGCTTGGAAAATACACTGGGCCTGAGTTGTTGTTCAGTCTCCCCCCCAAAAAAAGTGAGATTCAAATTCTCACAAAGTGGATATACCTCAGTCCTCTCAGTTTCTCGTGTATGAGCCAGCCACTTGCTGCCACTCATATTGCGTTGTAAAATACACAGGGCCTGAGTTTGAGTTCAGTTTCCCCCCAAAAAAAGTGAGATTCAAATTCTCATGAAGTGGATATACCTCAGTCCTCTTAGTTTCTCGTGCATCAGCCAGCCACTTGCTGCCAGTCACATTGCGTTGTAAAATACACTGGGCCTGAGTTTGGGTTCAGTCTCCCCCCAAAAAAGTGAGATTCAAATTCTCACAAAGTGGATATACCTCAGTCCTCTTAGTTTCTCGTGTATCAGCCAGCCACTTGCTGCCACTCACATTGCGTTGTAAAATACACTGGGCCTGAGTTTGGGTTCAGGCTCCCCCCAAAAAAGTGAGATTCACATTCTCACAAAGTGGATATACCTCAGTCCTCTTAGTTTCTCGTGAATGAGCCTGCCACTTGCTTCCACTCACATTGCGTTGTAAAATACACTCGGCCTGAGTTTTGGATCAGTCTCCCCACAAAAAAAGTGAGATTCAAAATCTCACAAAGTGGATATACCTCATGACATTGGTATTGTCGAGACCCTGGGTATACCGGGTGAGCGCCTCTCACCACATGACCCACCCCTTGATCACCTCTCTTTTCCTCCGTTACCCCTCCACACTCCCATTCACACAAAAAACACGTGACAAGAATTATCTTTGGAATAATTTGGCCACAGCAGCCTTTTATTTAACACATAAAATAAATAACAACAATGTAAATATTACTCTTGTACTAGGAGGAGTCCTTGAAGCTACAAAGGATCTGGCGAATATCCAAAAACATAACCGTGAACATAACCATAAACACATAGTTACTCCCAGCCGTTACCACTCTGGCTCGGGAGCACCAATAAACCCAAAGGTTTAACTGTTCACCAAAACTTCACGGGGATTCGGCCACCCCGGCCGAAAGTCCCCACCACAATTCACCAGATCCAACACCTGTTAAACTCCGAAAACAGGGGACCCATATACCGATGGATCCCCAGAACCAATTTACACCAACTCCAAGGACTCCCCCCAGCCGCCTCAGCCGCAATGACCCGTCAAAGCAAAACATTAAAGACCCTGTCAAACTGTACCCCCATATTGCAAATAGAAACAAAGGGCGGGAGGGCGGGATGCTCCGGGGGTTTGAAGAGCGGGAACTGACAGGCCCCACCCCTAACTACCCCATATAACCCCCCATCCTTAGTTCCTCCTCCCAATTACCCTAAATACCCACCTCCAACCCCTTGTCATGCTGGCCTCCGCTCAGGCCTTGGTTGAGGGGGTTGGGCGGCCCTGCTCCAGCCATTACTTGACATTGGTATTGTCGAGACCCTGGGTATACCGGGTGAGCGCCTCTCACCACATGACCCACCCCTTGATCACCTCTCTTTTCCTCCGTTACCCCTCCACACTCCCATTCACACAAAAAACACGTGACAAGAATTATCTTTGGAATAATTTGGCCACAGCAGCCTTTTATTTAACACATAAAATAAATAACAACAATGTAAATATTACTCTTGTACTAGGAGGAGTCCTTGAAGCTACAAAGGATCTGGCGAATATCCAAAAACATAACCGTGAACATAACCATAAACACATAGTTACTCCCAGCCGTTACCACTCTGGCTCGGGAGCACCAATAAACCCAAAGGTTTAACTGTTCACCAAAACTTCACGGGGATTCGGCCACCCCGGCCGAAAGTCCCCACCACAATTCACCAGATCCAACACCTG
The DNA here is from genome assembly GCF_051348905.1 of Ranitomeya variabilis. Lineage (NCBI taxonomy): Eukaryota > Metazoa > Chordata > Amphibia > Anura > Dendrobatidae > Ranitomeya > Ranitomeya variabilis. The sequence continues at coordinate 547,277,207 of NC_135233.1, read as the reverse complement.
TTAAACTCCGAAAACAGGGGACCCATATACCGATGGATCCCCAGAACCAATTTACACCAACTCCAAGGACTCCCCCCAGCCGCCACCACGAGGGCCGATGACCACCTCAAAGGCCCGAGACCCCCCCAGACCGAAAAGCCATGGCCCTTTCAATCCCTTCTTGCAGGCCCAAAGCCCACAGATCACTACCCACCGCATTTAAATGCACACCGTCCCCCAACCAAAAACTCCCTTCAGCCTTCTCCAATTCAAAATGGCGCACCGCCACGCCCCCGTTCCGTGACACAAACGCTGACACAGCCCTGTTCACCTTCACCCTGGCCTTGTTAATTTTAACACAAGATCGCATATTCCGCCAACGAGAACGTGGCACAATTTCCGACCAAACAACAGTAAGGCCAGGATACAACACCCACAACCGCAACAAATCCTGCTTGATGTCCCTCACCAATTCCCTGAAAGGTCGTACTCCAAGGTCGTTTCCCCCGGCGTGCAACACCAAAATATCCGGTGCCCTGTCCAAACTCACGCTGTTGTGCACTTCTTTCAAAACTCCGTTCCAGAGCATACCCCGGAAACCCAACCACCGGACCACAGCCACCGCTCGCTCGAAACCCAGTTGTCTCCCCTCTCTCCGTACGTCCGCACGCAAGGCTCCCCAGTGAACGAACGAGTGACCAAAGATCCACACCAATACCGGCGGAGACCCTGAAACAACAAAAAACAACACTAAACAAAACAGAAAGGCAAGCAAATACCCCTAAACCACGAGGCATAACTATTCTGCGGTCACCCACTGAGGCCTAACATAACTACGATACCGAATGGACCGCCACCGTCCAATTCGACGAATGTCCTCACTACCCAAACCACCCAAAGCGGCCTCAGTTGCCGCCCCGATACGAAAAGAGTGAGGAGCAAAGCATGAACTGTCCAGCCCCAACAATCGCACCGCCTTCCTGAAAATCACCGTAAATTGATATCTGGACAGAAACGTACCATCCGCATGACACAATAAAGCACCTTCCCCCATCGGCCGCAGCCTACAAAAATTAGCTAAACAACTCACTGGACACATAACCGAACTCGCAACCTTCCCCAATACCACTTGCTGACCCCGACCTTCCTGATCCGTTTTAGACCTTCGCAACCAAAATTCCACCCTCCCAGGAGACAATAACACATCCTTCGCTAGAATGCCCCCCGATACATGTTTACTGGGAGACACCAGCTCCCCAAGTCTAAGCGCCCCGAAAAATGCCAACGAAAATGCCAACCTGAAAAGACTGCATTCAAACTCCGACGAACACACCGAAGGCAAAATCTCCCCCAATCGCTCCAACAGGGCAAACGAAACCGGGCGCCTAGAGTCCACCTGACCTTGCCGCCTCCGAAAACCTTTTACCGCCTGCCTGACCAAAAAGACCTTGGACAGATCTCGTTGCCCCCTTAATTTAAAACCAAAGGCTAGCGCCGCCAAAGTACGTGACACCTTAGCCGCAGACCAACCTTCAGATGCCCAAACACTTAGCCAAGATAATAATGCCCCCACCTGATCCTCTGTGCTCGCCTCAAAGTGCCTTGCTGCCAAAAAACCCTCCCAAGACGACCACACTGTCTGATAGGCATCCCACGTTCTAGGCGCGAGCGACGACCTAATCAAACCTTCTGCGTCTCGAACACCACCTGCCAAAGCTCCGCAGGGCATCTCAAGCCGACGACTTCTGCCTCCGGGACCAACAAACGGAAACGGTCGAACTGCGAACGAGAAAGAGAATCAGCAATAGAATTGTGAGAACCTGGCACATGGGATGCTGTCACATGCGCATTCAACGCTAAGCATGACAAAACCAACTGCCTCAGCACGCGCACCACAGGCGGCGATGACGCTGAAAGCCCGTTGATAGCGCAAACGACCCCCATGTTATCACAATTAAAGCGCACACGCCTGTCACGGAAATCTTTTTGCCATAAATGGACCGCCACAAGGATGGGAAAAATCTCCAACAACGCGATATTCCTAACCAAGCCGGCAGCAATCCAAGCCTCAGGCCATTGTTCCGCACACCACTGCCCGCGAAAATACGCTCCAAAACCAATCCCCCCTGCGGCGTCCGTAAACAACTCCAGCGTGTCGCTATCCATCACCTCATCCATGATCAATGAGCGCCCATTATAGTCCTTCAAAAACTTGTTCCAGACTACCAAATCCTCCCTCACCTCTGCAGACAATCTGATGAAATGATGAGGGGCACGAACTCCAGCCGTCGCATTAGCTAACCTTCTGGAAAAAACTCTCCCCATGGGCAAAACCCGACATGCAAAATTAAGTTTCCCCAATAATGACTGCACCTCCCGCAAAGATAACTTCTTTAAACGACAGGCCCTGGCCACGTCAGCCCGAAGACCTTCCACCTTCTCCATCGGCAAACGAAACTCCCACCGCACCGTGTCGATCACAATGCCCAAAAAAGAAAGACACGTGTCCGGACCCTCAGTCTTTCCCGGTGCCAGCGGGACACCGAACAAATCAGCCACCCACTGAACCGCGCTCAACAACCTCCGGCAACAATCGGACCCTGCTGGGCCGACGCACAAAAAATCGTCCAGGTAGTGGATGATAGAATCACAGCCGGACACATCACGGACCACCCACTCCAAAAATGAACTAAACGATTCGAATAAGGCGCATGACAAGGAACAACCCATTGGTAAACACCTGTCCACAAAAAAACCCCCATTCCAAAAACAACCTAACAATCTAACACTGGAGGGGTGAACTGGCAACAAACGAAAAGCTGATTCAATGTCCGTTTTTGCCAACAGCGCCCCTTTTCCACACCTGCGCACCCACGCCACCGCTTCATCAAAAGATACGTATACCACCGAGCAAAGCTCTGGTGCTATACCATCGTTAACGGACAACCCCCGCGGGTAGGACAAATGATGAATCAGACGAAATTTACCCGGCTCTTTCTTAGGCACCACCCCCAGTGGTGACACCACTAAATCAGGCAAAGGTGGCGCCTCAAACGGGCCCGCCATACGCCCCAACAACACTTCCTTCCCTAACTTTTCAGTGACCACCGCACCGTGCAACAAAGCAGAACGTAAATTCTTAACCCCTTGTGGTACCACAAAATTAGGTGCCGGTATCACAAAGCCATCCCTAAAACCTGAAAATATTAATTCGGCCTTCACCCTATCCGGGTATCTACTTAGATAAGGGGCCATCTTTTCCAAACTCACTGGAGTCGCCCCCTTGGGTATTACCAGCCCCTGACTTAGGCTTGCCTTTTTTAAAACATTTTGCGGCCCCATGGGAAGAGCCGCTACAATGGGAGCAGAGGTGCTTAAATTTGCAGTTGGACCCAAACCTGCACTGCCCCTCATTGAACTGCCAGCATAGTCCCGGCTTACGCTCTCCCGAATTACCCGACTGTGTCCCGGAACCTGACCCACCGGCCTGACCCGAGGATCCGGATCCCCCATGAAAGGAATGCCCGAATTTGTACTGCGCCATGACCCGCAGCCACAAACCGATATCCTTCTGATCCCACCTTATAGCAGGCCGGATAGCTTTCCGCTGCCGAAATTGCTCATCGTACCTGAGCCATGCCTGCCCCCCGTAAACCCGATAAGCCTCACCAATGGCATCCATATAACAAAACAACCCAGCGCCGTTCTCCGGAGCTTTTTCGGCAATCACGCTGGCGAAGATCGCAAACGCCTGCAGCCAGTTCGAAAACGTCTGCGGAATCAGCCGCCACCTCCGCTTTTCCTCATCATCTTTCTTGCTTTCTTCCTTTTTCCCCTTATCCAAATGAAACTTCTCAAGCGGAAGCAACGAAAAAATCTCAACGTATTCATCCTTACCAATTTTCTCTTTCACTTCCTTTTTAAGATGGGCCCCCAAAGGACCCTCAAAACATACATAGACTTCCCCGTGAGCCCTATCATCCAGATGCACCCTGCATTCCTTCTCCTTTTCTGTCTGCACCGACACGGAAACCGGAGACGCCTGCACCTGTGCTGTCGCCACCACACCAACTGTGGGCCCGCAAGGGGCTACCCAAGCAGCTAACTGCCTCTGCTCCAATAAACCCCTATCCAACCTAGTCAATAAAGCCTGAACGCTTTCTAACACCTCCTGCACCCCAACGCCCCCTGCAACAGCAGCCCCATGCACTACATCTGCACCAGCCATACTACCCCGCGTACCACCAACAACCGGTACGGACACATTTGAAATACTTGGACTAGACACAGACATATACTCACCAGGCTGCGAGGAGGCTGTGACTCCTCCAGCCGGAATGCCGGTCTCCTGACGTCCCTGCTGCCCGCACTCCTGCCTCGGCGGAACTTGCTGTGATCGTTGCACCTCGTACGAAGGACCCGGTGCCGCCGCTGACGAATAGGGTGTCCCTCCGCTTCTGGACGACACGCTCGCTGGTCCTGGTGCTCCTGCCGAGTCCCACTGTGTGACACACGCACGATCAGGCAGCGCTGCTGCGCCCCCGCTGTTGTCCGGTTGTGCAGGATAGCTCCCTGCTCCCGACGACCGGACCGGCACCTGGCTGGGCCGCCCGTCACCGTCCGCCCCCACGCTGGCTCCACCGCTGCTCACTTGAAGAGGGACAGGCCGTGCGACAGGAGCATCGCCGCTGCGGCCCCCCGCACTGCTAAGCCTCCCTCGCTGCCTGGCGCGCGCTGGCTCCGCCCCCCTTCTCGCACGAGACTGAGGCCCAGCAGCCGCCGATGAGGCCTGCCCGGCGATAGGATTCCTCCCAGGCCGGGGCCTGCTGGCAACGGTACTCACCGGCGCCCGGCCTGGAGGGTCCCTGGAGGGGCTCCTGCGCCTGCGGGAGGCCCGGGGAGCCATATCTGGGGACAATCTTTCAGGAGGCCTGCATCTCCGCGCACGCCGCTCCGGCGGGGACGCCGCTGCAGCCACCGTGCTCCCGCCGAGGATTCCTGCCACCTGCGCCTCCAGCCAGCCATCAGGGTGTACAGCAGCCGCTGCCCTGAGGCTCTCCAAGACCCGGTCCAACGCCGACATGGTGAGAGATATGCTCCGGGGGTTTGAAGAGCGGGAACTGACAGGCCCCACCCCTAACTACCCCATATAACCCCCCATCCTTAGTTCCTCCTCCCAATTACCCTAAATACCCACCTCCAACCCCTTGTCATGCTGGCCTCCGCTCAGGCCTTGGTTGAGGGGGTTGGGCGGCCCTGCTCCAGCCATTACTGTCCTCTTAGTTTCTCGTGTATCAGCCTGCCACTTGCTGCCACTCACTTTGCTTGGAAAATACACTGGGCCTGAGTTGTTGTTCAGTCTCCCCCCCAAAAAAAGTGAGATTCAAATTCTCACAAAGTGGATATACCTCAGTCCTCTCAGTTTCTCGTGTATGAGCCAGCCACTTGCTGCCACTCATATTGCGTTGTAAAATACACAGGGCCTGAGTTTGAGTTCAGTTTCCCCCCAAAAAAAGTGAGATTCAAATTCTCATGAAGTGGATATACCTCAGTCCTCTTAGTTTCTCGTGCATCAGCCAGCCACTTGCTGCCAGTCACATTGCGTTGTAAAATACACTGGGCCTGAGTTTGGGTTCAGTCTCCCCCCAAAAAAGTGAGATTCAAATTCTCACAAAGTGGATATACCTCAGTCCTCTTAGTTTCTCGTGTATCAGCCAGCCACTTGCTGCCACTCATATTGCGTTATAAAATACACTAGGCCTGAATTTGGGTTCAGTCTCCCCCCAAAAAAGTGAGATTCAAATTCTCACAAAGTGGGTATGCCTCAGTCCTCTTAGTTTCTCGTGTATCAGCCACTTGCTGCCACTCACATTGCGTTGTAAAATACACTGGGCCTGAGTTGTTGTTCAGTCTCCCCCCCAAAAAAAGTGAGATTCAAATTCTCACAAAGTGGATATACCTCAGTCCTCTTAGTTTGTCGAGTATCAGCCAGCAACTTGCTGCCACTCACATTGCGTTGTAAAATACACTGGGCCTGAGTTGTGGTTCAGTCTCCCCCCCAAAAAAAGAGAGATTCAATTTCTCATAAAATGGATATACCTCAGTCCTCTTAGTTTCTCGTTTATCAGCCAGCCACTTGCTGCCACTCACATTGCGTTGTAAAATACACTGGGCCTGAGTTGTTGTTCAGTCTCCCCCTAAAAAAAATTGAGATTCAAATTCTCGCAAAGTTGATATACCTCAGTCCTCTTAGTTTCTCGTGTATGAGCAAGCCACTTGCTGCCACTCACATTGCGTTGTAAAATACACTGGGCCTGAGTTTGGGTTCAGTCTCACCCCCAAAAAAGTGAGATTCAAATTCTCACAAAGTGGATATACCTCAGTCCTCTTAGTTTCTCATTTATCAGCCAGCCACTTGCTGCCACTCACATTGCGTTGTAAAATACACTGGGCTTGAGTTTGGGTTCAGTCTCCCACCCAAAAAAGTGAGATTCAAATTCCCACAAAGTGGATATACCTCAGTCCTCTTAGTTTCTCATTTATCAGCCAGCCACTTGCTGCCACTCACATTGCGTTGTAAAATACACTGGGCCTGAGTTTGGGTTCAGTCTCCCCCCCAAAAAAAGTGAGATTCAAATTCTCACAAGGTGGATATACCTCAGTCCTCTTAGTTTGTCGAGTATCAGCCAGCCACTTGCTGCCACTCACATTGCGTTGTAAAATACACTGGGCCTGAGTTGTTGTTCAGTCTCATCCCAAAAAAAGTGAGATTCAAATTCCCACAAAGTAGATATACCTCAGTCCTCTTAGTTTCTCATGTATCAGCCAGCCACTTGCTGCAAGTCACATTGCGTTGTAAAATACACTGGGCCTGAGTTTGGGTTCAGTCTCCCCCCCAAAAAAAGTGAGATTCAAATTCTCACAAAGTGGATATACCTCAGTCCTCTTAGTTTCTCGTGCATCAGCCAGCCACTTGCTGCCAGTCACATTGTGTTGTAAAATACACTGGGCCTGAGTTTGGGTTCAGTCTCCCCCCCAAAAAATTGAGATTCAAATTCTCACAAAGTGGATATACCTCAGTTCTCTTAGTTTCTCGTGTATCAGCCAGCCACTTGCTGCCACTCATATTGCGTTATAAAATACACTAGGCCTGAATTTGGGTTCAGTCTCCCCCCAAAAAAGTGAGATTCAAATTCTCACAAAGTGGGTATGCCTCAGTCCTCTTAGTTTCTCGTGTATCAGCCACTTGCTGCCACTCACATTGCGTTGTAAAATACACTGGGCCTGAGTTGTTGTTCAGTCTCCCCCCAAAAAAAAGTGAGATTCAAATTCTCACAAAGTGTATATACCTCAGTCCTCTTAGTTTCTCGTGTATGAGCCAGCCACTTGCTGCCACTCACATTGCATTGTAAAATACACTGGGCCTGAGTTTGGGTTCTGTCTCCCCCCCAAAAAAGTGAGATTCAAATTCTCACGAAGTGGATGTACCTCAGTCCTCTTTGTTTCTCGTGTATCAGCCAGCCACTTGCTGCCACTCACATTGCGTTGTAAAATACACTGGGCCTGAGTTTTGGATCAGTCTCCCCACAAAAAAAGTGAGATTCAAATTCTCACAAAGTGGATATACCTCAGTCCTCTTAGTTTCTCGTGTATCAGCCTGCCACTTGCTGCCACTCACTTTGCTTGGAAAATACACTGGGTCTGAGTTGTTGTTCAGTCTCCCCCCAAAAAAAAGTGAGATTCAAATTCTCACAAAGTGGATATACCTCAGTCCTCTCAGTTTCTCGTGTATGAGCCAGCCACTTGCTGCCACTCATATTGCGTTGTAAAATACACAGGGCCTGAGTTTGAGTTCAGTTTCCCCCCAAAAAAAGTGAGATTCAAATTCTCATGAAGTGGATATACCTCAGTCCTCTTAGTTTCTCGTGCATCAGCCAGCCACTTGCTGCCAGTCACATTGCGTTGTAAAATACACTGGACCTGAGTTTGGGTTCAGTCTCCCCCCAAAAAAGTGAGATTCAAATTCTCACAAAGTGGATATACCTCAGTCCTCTTAGTTTCTCGTGTATCAGCCAGCCACTTGCTGCCACTCATATTGCGTTATAAAATACACTAGGCCTGAATTTGGGTTCAGTCTCCCCCCAAAAAAGTGAGATTCAAATTCTCACAAAGTGGATATACCTCAGTCCTCTTAGTTTCTCGTGTATCAGCCAGCCACTTGCTGCCACTCATATTGCGTTATAAAATACACTAGGCCTGAATTTGGGTTCAGTCTCCCCCCAAAAAAGTGAGATTCAAATTCTCACAAAGTGGGTATGCCTCAGTCCTCTTAGTTTCTCGTGTATCAGCCACTTGCTGCCACTCACATTGCGTTGTAAAATACACTGGGCCTGAGTTGTTGTTCAGTCTCCCCCCCAAAAAAAGTGAGATTCAAATTCTCACAAAGTGGATATACCTCAGTCCTCTTAGTTTGTCGAGTATCAGCCAGCAACTTGCTGCCACTCACATTGCGTTGTAAAATACACTGGGCCTGAGTTGTGGTTCAGTCTCCCCCCCAAAAAAAGAGAGATTCAATTTCTCATAAAATGGATATACCTCAGTCCTCTTAGTTTCTCGTTTATCAGCCAGCCACTTGCTGCCACTCACATTGCGTTGTAAAATACACTGGGCCTGAGTTGTTGTTCAGTCTCCCCCCCAAAAAAAAGTGAGATTCAAATTCTCACAAAGTGTATATACCTCAGTCCTCTTAGTTTCTCGTGTATGAGCCAGCCACTTGCTGCCACTCACATTGCATTGTAAAATACACTGGGCCTGAGTTTGGGTTCAGTCTCCCCCCAAAAAAAGTGAGATTCAAATTCTCACGAAGTGGATGTACCTCAGTCCTCTTTGTTTCTCGTGTATCAGCCAGCCACTTGCTGCCACTCACATTGCGTTGTAAAATACACTGGGCCTGAGTTTGGGTTCAGGCTCCCCCCAAAAAAAGTGAGATTCAAATTCTCACAAAGTGTATATACCTCAGTCCTCTTAGTTTCTCGTGTATGAGCCAGCCACTTGCTGCCACTCACATTGCATTGTAAAATACACTGGGCCTGAGTTTGGGTTCAGTCTCCCCCCAAAAAAAGTGAGATTCAAATTCTCACGAAGTGGATGTACCTCAGTCCTCTTTGTTTCTCGTGTATCAGCCAGCCACTTGCTGCCACTCACATTGCGTTGTAAAATACACTGGGCCTGAGTTTGGGTTCAGGCTCCCCCCAAAAAAGTGAGATTCACATTCTCACAAAGTGGATATACCTCAGTTCTCTTAGTTTCTCGTGTATCAGCCAGCCACTTGCTGCCACTCACATTGCATTTTAAAATACACTGGGCCTGAGTTTGGGTTCAGTCTCCCCCCAAAAAAAGTGAGATTCAAATTCTCACAAAGTGGATATACCTCAGTCCTCTTAGTTTCTCGTGAATGAGCCTGCCACTTGCTTCCACTCACATTGCGTTGTAAAATACACTGGGCCTGAGTTTTGGATCAGTCTCCCCACAAAAAAAGTGAGATTCAAAATCTCACAAAGTGGATATACCTCAGTCCTCTCAGTTTCTCGTGTATGAGCCAGCCACTTGCTGCCACTCATATTGCGTTGTAACATACACAGGGCCTGATTTTGAGTTCAGTTTCCCCCCCAAAAAAGTGAGATTCAAATTCTCATGAAGTGGATATACCTCAGTCCTCTTAGTTTCTCGTGTATCAGCCAGCCACTTGCTGCCACTCATATTGCGTTATAAAATACACTAGGCCTGAATTTGGGTTCAGTCTCCCCCCAAAAAAGTGAGATTCAAATTCTCACAAAGTGGATATACCTCAGTCCTCTTAGTTTCTCGTGTATCAGCCAGCCACTTGCTGCCACTCATATTGCGTTATAAAATACACTAGGCCTGAATTTGGGTTCAGTCTCCCCCCAAAAAAGTGAGATTCAAATTCTCACAAAGTGGGTATGCCTCAGTCCTCTTAGTTTCTCGTGTATCAGCCACTTGCTGCCACTCACATTGCGTTGTAAAATACACTGGGCCTGAGTTGTTGTTCAGTCTCCCCCCCAAAAAAAGTGAGATTCAAATTCTCACAAAGTGGATATACCTCAGTCCTCTTAGTTTGTCGAGTATCAGCCAGCAACTTGCTGCCACTCACATTGCGTTGTAAAATACACTGGGCCTGAGTTGTGGTTCAGTCTCCCCCCCAAAAAAAGAGAGATTCAATTTCTCATAAAATGGATATACCTCAGTCCTGTTAGTTTCTCGTTTATCAGCCAGCCACTTGCTGCCACTCACATTGCATTGTAAAATACACTGGGCCTGAGTTGTTGTTCAGTCTCCCCCCAAAAAAAAATTGAGATTCAAATTCTCACAAAGTGGATATACCTCAGTCCTCTTAGTTTCTCGTGTATGAGCAAGCCACTTGCTGCCACTCACATTGCGTTGTAAAATACACTGGGCCTGAGTTTGGGTTCAGTCTCACCCCCAAAAAAGTGAGATTCAAATTCTCACAAAGTGGATATACCTCAGTCCTCTTAGTTTCTCGTGTATGAGCCAGCCACTTGCTGCCACTCACATTGCATTGCAAATACACTGGGCTTGAGTTTGGGTTCAGTCTCCCACCCAAAAAAGTGAGATTCAAATTCCCACAAAGTGGATATACCTCAGTCCTCTTAGTTTCTCAAGTATCAGCCAGCCACTTGCTGCCACTCACATTGCGTTGTAAAATACACTGGGCCTGAGTTTGGGTTCAGTATCCCCCCCAAAAAAGTGAGATTCAAATTCTCACGAACTGGATGTACCTCAGCCCTCTTTGTTTCTCGTGTATCAGCCAGCCACTTGCTGCCACTCACATTGCGTTGTAAAATACACTGGGCCTGAGTTTGGGTTCAGGCTCCCCCCAAAAAAGTGAGATTCACATTCTCACAAAGTGGATATACCTCAGTTCTCTTAGTTTCTCGTGTATCAGCCAGCCACTTGCTGCCACTCACATTGCATTGTAAAATACACTGGGCCTGAGTTTGGGTTCAGTATCCCCCCCAAAAAAGTGAGATTCAAATTCTCACGAACTGGATGTACCTCAGCCCTCTTTGTTTCTCGTGTATCAGCCAGCCACTTGCTGCCACTCACATTGCGTTGTAAAATACACTGGGCCTGAGTTTGGGTTCAGGCTCCCCCCAAAAAAGTGAGATTCACATTCTCACAAAGTGGATATACCTCAGTTCTCTTAGTTTCTCGTGTATCAGCCAGCCACTTGCTGCCACTCACATTGCGTTTTAAAATACACTGAGCCTGAGTTTGGGTTCAGTCTCCCCCCAAAAAAAAGTGAGATTCAAATTCTCACAAAGTGGATATACCTCAGTCCTCTCAGTTTCTCGTGTATGAGCCAGCCACTTGCTGCCACTCATATTGCGTTGTAAAATACACAGGGCCTGAGTTTGAGTTCAGTTTCCCCCCCAAAAAAGTGAGATTCAAATTCTCATGAAGTGGATATACCTCAGTCCTCTTAGTTTCTCGTGCATCAGCCAGCCACTTGCTGCCAGTCACATTGCGTTGTTAAATACACTGGGCCTGAGTTTGGGTTCAGTCTCCCCCCAAAAAAGTGAGATTCAAATTCTCACAAAGTGGATATACCTCAGTCCTCTTAGTTTCTCGTGTATCAGCCAGCCACTTGCTGCCACTCATATTGCGTTATAAAATACACTAGGCCTGAATTTGGGTTCAGTCTCCCCCCAAAAAAGTGAGATTCAAATTCTCACAAAGTGGATATACCTCAGTCCTCTTAGTTTCTCGTGTATCAGCCAGCCACTTGCTGCCACTCATATTGCATTATAAAATACACTAGGCCTGAATTTGGGTTCAGTCTCCCCCCAAAAAAGTGAGATTCAAATTCTCACAAAGTGGGTATGCCTCAGTCCTCTTAGTTTCTCGTGTATCAGCCACTTGCTGCCACTCACATTGCGTTGTAAAATACACTGGGCCTGAGTTGTTGTTCAGTCTCCCCCCCAAAAAAAGTGAGATTCAAATTCTCACAAAGTGGATATACCTCAGTCCTCTTAGTTTGTCGAGTATCAGCCAGCAACTTGCTGCCACTCACATTGCGTTGTAAAATACACTGGGCCTGAGTTGTGGTTCAGTCTCCCCCCCAAAAAAAGAGAGATTCAATTTCTCATAAAATGGATATACCTCAGTCCTCTTAGTTTCTCGTTTATCAGCCAGCCACTTGCTGCCACTCACATTGCGTTGTAAAATACACTGGGCCTGAGTTGTTGTTCAGTCTCCCCCCCAAAATTAATTGAGATTCAAATTCTCACAAAGTGGATATACCTCAGTCCTCTTAGTTTCTCGTGTATGAGCAAGCCACTTGCTGCCACTCACATTGCGTTGTAAAATACACTGGGCCTGAGTTTGGGTTCAGTCTCACCCCCAAAAAAGTGAGATTCAAATTCTCACAAAGTGGATATACCTCAGTCCTCTTAGTTTCTCGTGTATGAGCCAGCCACTTGCTGCCACTCACATTGCATTGCAAATACACTGGGCTTGAGTTTGGGTTCAGTCTCCCACCCAAAAAAGTGAGATTCAAATTCCCACAAAGTGGATATACCTCAGTCCTCTTAGTTTCTCAAGTATCAGCCAGCCACTTGCTGCCACTCACATTGCGTTGTAAAATACACTGGGCCTGAGTTTGGGTTCAGTCTCCCCCCAAAAAAAAGTGAGATTCAAATTCTCACAAGGTGGATATACCTCAGTCCTCTTAGTTTGTTGAGTATCAGCCAGCCACTTGCTGCCCTCACATTGCGTTGTAAAATACACTGGGCCTGAGTTGTTGTTCAGTCTCCCCCCAAAAAAAGTGAGATTCAAATTCCCACAAAGTAGATATACCTCAGTCCTCTTAGTTTCTCATGTATCAGCCAGCCACTTGCTGCAAGTCACATTGCGTTGTAAAATACACTGGGCCTGAGTTTGGGTTCAGTCTCCCCCCAAAAAAAAGTGAGATTCAAATTTCTCACAAAGTGGATATACCTCAGTCCTCTTAGTTTCTCGTGCATCAGCCAGCCACTTGCTGCCAGTCACATTGTGTTGTAAAATACACTGGGCCTGAGTTTGGGTTCAGTCTCCCCCCAAAAAAATTGAGATTCAAATTCTCACAAAGTGGATATACCTCAGTTCTCTTAGTTTCTCGTGTATCAGCCAGCCACTTGCTGCCACTCATATTGCGTTATAAAATACACTAGGCCTGAATTTGGGTTCAGTCTCCCCCCAAAAAAGTGAGATTCAAATTCTCACAAAGTGGGTATGCCTCAGTCCTCTTAGTTTCTCGTGTATCAGCCACTTGCTGCCACTCACATTGCGTTGTAAAATACACTGGGCCTGAGTTGTTGTTCAGTCTCCCCCCCAAAAAAAGTGAGATTCAAATTCTCACAAAGTGTATATACCTCAGTCCTCTTAGTTTCTCGTGTATGAGCCAGCCACTTTCTGCCACTCACATTGCATTGTAAAATACACTGGGCCTGAGTTTGGGTTCAGTCTCCCCCCCAAAAAAGTGAGATTCAAATTCTCACGAAGTGGATGTACCTCAGTCCTCTTTGTTTCTCGTGTATCAGCCAGCCACTTGCTGCCACTCACATTGCGTTGTAAAATACACTGGGCCTGAGTTTGGGTTCAGGCTCCCCCCAAAAAAGTGAGATTCACATTCTCACAAAGTGGATATACCTCAGTCCTCTTTGTTTCTCGTGTATCAGCCAGCCACTTGCTGCCACTCACATTGCGTTGTAAAATACACTGGGCCTGAGTTTGGGTTCAGGCTCCCCCCAAAAAAGTGAGATTCAAATTCTCACAAAGTGGATATACCTCAGTCCTCTTAGTTTCTCGTGTATCAGCCAGCCACTTGCTGCCACTCATATTGCGTTATAAAATACACTAGGCCTGAATTTGGGTTCATGTAAAGTAAGCTGCGGAGACACCATCACGTGTTTCTCAACGCAAGCAATGAATAGCCAGGCCTTTCTCCGGGAAGGAACAACCACGGGAAGGGCAGCATCCAATAAAGGAGAATATCCAATAAAGGAAGACCACCTATGCCAAGCATGGTATCCATCCACAAACAGCTGTTTCGGGGTTTTTGCCCCTCATCAGTGTGGAGTAGGAAACTGGCTATTAGGAGCAGTGCCTGGTGAAAGGCTATGAAGGAACAGATGAATGACCTCGGGGAGACCAAAACATCCAACACTGCGGAGACACCATCACGTGTTTCTCAACGCAGTGATCCAGAACACTGCCCCCATCCCTTATGGGAAATATGCAAACGCATGTAAAGTAAGCTGCGGAGACACCATCACGTGTTTCTCAACGCAAGCAATGAATAGCCAGGCCTTTCTTCGGGAAGGAACAACCACGAGGAGGGCAGCATCCAATAAAGGAGAATATCCAATAAAGGAAGACCACCTATGCCAAGCATGGTATCCATCCACAAACAGCTGTTTCGGGGTTTTTGCCCCTCATCAGTGTGGAGTAGAAAACTGGCTATTAGGAGCAGTGCCTGGTGAAAGGCTATGAAGGAACAGATGAATGACCTCGGGGAGACCAAAACATCCAACACTGCGGAGACACCATCACGTGTTTCTCAACGCAGTGATCCAGAACACTGCCCCCATCCCTTATGGGAGATATGCAAACGCATGTAAAGTAAGCTGCGGAGACACCATCACGTGTTTCTCAACGCAAGCATTGAATAGCCAGGCCTTTCTCCGGGAAGGAACAACCTATGCATGGCATAGGTTGTCTTCCTTTATTGGATATTCTCCTTTATTGGATGCTGCCCTTCCCGTGGTTGTTCCTTCCCGGAGAAAGGCCTGGCTATTCATTGCTTGCATTGAGAAACACGTGATGGTGTCTCCGCAGCTTACTTTACATGCGTTTGCATATTTCCCATAAGGGATGGGGGCAGTGTTCTGGATCACTGCGTTGAGAAACACGTGATGGTGTCTCCGCAGTGTTGGATGTTTTGGTCTCCCCGAGGTCATTCATCTGTTCCTTCATAGCCTTTCACCAGGCACTGCTCCTAATAGCCAGTTTCCTACTCCACACTGATGAGGGGCAAAATCCCCGAAACAGCTGTTTGTGGATGGATACCATGCTTGGCATAGGTGGTCTTCCTTTATTGGATATTCTCCTTTATTGGATGCTGCCCTTCCCGTGGTTGTTCCTTCCCGGAGAAAGGCATGGCTATTCATTGGTTGCGTTGAGAAACACGTGATGGTGTCTCCGCAGCTTACTTTACATGCGTTTGCATATTTCCCATAAGGGATGGGGGCAGTGTTCTGGATCACTGCGTTGAGAAACACGTGATGGTGTCGCCGCAGTGTTGGATGTTTTGGTCTCCCCGAGGTCATTCATCTGTTCCTTCATGAATTTGGGTTCAGTCTCCCCCCAAAAAAGTGAGATTCAAATTCTCACAAAGTGGATATACCTCAGTCCTCTTAGTTTCTCGTGTATCAGCCAGCCACTTGCTGCCACTCATATTGCGTTATAAAATACACTAGGCCTGAATTTGGGTTCAGTCTCCCCCCAAA
The DNA here is from genome assembly GCF_051348905.1 of Ranitomeya variabilis. NCBI lineage: Eukaryota > Metazoa > Chordata > Amphibia > Anura > Dendrobatidae > Ranitomeya > Ranitomeya variabilis. The sequence goes on along the minus strand of NC_135233.1, from coordinate 547,261,641 downwards.
AAAGTGAGATTCAAATTCTCACAAAGTGGGTATGCCTCAGTCCTCTTAGTTTCTCGTGTATCAGCCACTTGCTGCCACTCACATTGCGTTGTAAAATACACTGGGCCTGAGTTGTTGTTCAGTCTCCCCCCAAAAAATTTGATTCAAATTCTCACAAAGTGGATATACCTCAGTCCTCTTAGTTTGTCGAGTATCAGCCAGCAACTTGCTGCCACTCACATTGCGTTGTAAAATACACTGGGCCTGAGTTGTGGTTCAGTCTCCCCCCAAAAAAAGAGAGATTCAATTTCTCATAAAATGGATATACCTCAGTCCTCTTAGTTTCTCGTTTATCAGCCAGCCACTTGCTGCCACTCACATTGCGTTGTAAAATACACTGGGCCTGAGTTGTTGTTCAGTCTCCCCCCAAAAAAAAATTGAGATTCAAATTCTCACAAAGTGGATATACCTCAGTCCTCTTAGTTTCTCGTGTATGAGCAAGCCACTTGCTGCCACTCACATTGCGTTGTAAAATACACTGGGCCTGAGTTTGGGTTCAGTCTCACCCCCAAAAAAGTGAGATTCAAATTCTCACAAAGTGGATATACCTCAGTCCTCTTAGTTTCTCGTGTATGAGCCAGCCACTTGCTGCCACTCACATTGCATTGTAAAATACACTGGGCTTGAGTTTGGGTTCAGTCTCCCACCCAAAAAAGTGAGATTCAAATTCCCACAAAGTGGATATACCTCAGTCCTCTTAGTTTCTCATGTATCAGCCAGCCACTTGCTGCCACTCACATTGCGTTGTAAAATACACTGGGCCTGAGTTGTTGTTCAGTCTCCCCCCCAAAAAAGTGAGATTCAAATTCCCACAAAGTAGATATACCTCAGTCCTCTTAGTTTCTCATGTATCAGCCAGCCACTTGCTGCAAGTCACATTGCGTTGTAAAATACACTGGGCCTGAGTTTGGGTTCAGTCTCCCCCCCAAAAAAAGTGAGATTCAAATTCTCACAAAGTGGGTATGCCTCAGTCCTCTTAGTTTCTCGTGTATCAGCCACTTGCTGCCACTCACATTTCGTTGTAAAATACACTGGGCCTGAGTTGTTGTTCAGTATCCCCCCCAAAAAAAGTGAGATTCAAATTCTCACAAAGTGTATATACCTCAGTCGTCTTAGTTTCTCGTGTATGAGCCAGCCACTTGCTGCCACTCACATTGCATTGTAAAATACACTGGGCCTGAGTTTGGGTTCAGTCTTCCCCCAAAAAAAGTGAGATTCAAATTCTCACGAAGTGGATGTACCTCAGTCCTCTTTGTTTCTCGTGTATCAGCCAGCCACTTGCTGCCACTCACATTGCGTTGTAAAATACACTGGGCCTGAGTTTGGGTTCAGGCTCCCCCCAAAAAAGTGAGATTCACATTCTCACAAAGTGGATATACCTCAGTTCTCTTAGTTTCTCGTGTATCAGCCAGCCACTTGCTGCCACTCACATTGCGTTTTAAAATACACTGTGCCTGAGTTTGGGTTCAGTCTCCCCCCAAAAAAAGTGAGATTCAAATTCTCACAAAGTGGATATACCTCAGTCCTCTTAGTTTCTCGTGTATGAGCCAGCCACTTGCTGCCACTCATATTGCATTGTAAAATACACTGGGCCTGAGTTTGGGTTCAGTCTCTCCCCAAAAATGTGAGATTCAAATTCTCACAAAGTGGATATACCTCAGTCCTCTTAGTTTCTCGTGTATGAGCCAGCCACTTGCTTCCACTCACATTGCGTTGTAAAATACACTGGGCCTGAGTTTTGGATCAGCCTCCCCACAAACAAAGTGAGATTCAAATTCTCACAAAGTGGATATACCTCAGTCCTCTTAGTTTCTCGAGTATCAGCCTGCCACTTGCTGCCACTCACTTTGCGTTGTAAAATACACTGGGCCTGAGTTGTTGTTCAGTCTCCCCCCAAAAAAAAGTGAGATTCAAATTCTCACAAAGTGTATATACCTCAGTCCTCTTAGTTTCTCGTGTATGAGCCAGCCACTTGCTTCCACTCACATTGCGTTGTAAAATACACTGGGCCTGAGTTTTGGATCAGCCTCCCCACAAACAAAGTGAGATTCAAATTCTCACAAAGTGGATATACCTCAGTCCTCTTAGTTTCTCGTGCATCAGCCAGCCACTTGCTGCCAGTCACATTGTGTTGTAAAATACACTGGGCCTGAGTTTGGGTTCAGTCTCCCCCCAAAAAAATTGAGATTCAAATTCTCACAAAGTGGATATACCTCAGTTCTCTTAGTTTCTCGTGTATCAGCCAGCAACTTGCTGCCACTCATATTGCGTTATAAAATACACTAGGCCTGAATTTGGGTTCAGTCTCCCCCCAAAAAAGTGAGATTCAAATTCTCACAAAGTGGGTATGCCTCAGTCCTCTTAGTTTCTCGTGTATCAGCCACTTGCTGCCACTCACATTGCGTTGTAAAATACACTGGGCCTGAGTTGTTGTTCAGTCTCCCCCCCCAAAAAAGTGAGATTCAAATTCTCACAAAGTGTATATACCTCAGTCCTCTTAGTTTCTCGTGTATGAGCCAGCCACTTTCTGCCACTCACATTGCATTGTAAAATACACTGGGCCTGAGTTTGGGTTCAGTCTCCCCCCAAAAAAAGTGAGATTCAAATTCTCACGAAGTGGATGTACCTCAGTCCTCTTAGTTTCTCATGTATCAGCCAGCCACTTGCTGCCAGTCAGATTGCGTTGTAAAATACACTGGGCCTGAGTTTGGGTTCAGTCTCCCCCCAAAAAAAGTGAGATTCAAATTCTCACAAAGTGGATGTACCTCAGTCCTCTTTGTTTCTCGTGTATCAGCCAGCCACTTGCTGCCACTCACATTGCGTTGTAAAATACACTGGGCCTGAGTTTGGGTTCAGGCTCCCCCCAAAAAAGTGAGATTCACATTCTCACAAAGTGGATATACCTCAGTTCTCTTAGTTTCTCGTGTATCAGCCACACTTGCTGCCACTCACATTGCGTTGTAAAATACACTGGGCCTGAGTTTGGGTTCAGTCTCACCCCCAAAAAAGTGAGATTCAAATTCTCACAAAGTGGATATACCTCAGTCCTCTTAGTTTCTCGTGTATGAGCCAGCCACTTGCTGCCACTCATATTGCATTGTAAAATACACTGGGCCTGAGTTTGGGTTCAGTCTCTCCCCAAAAATGTGAGATTCAAATTCTCACAAAGTGGATATACCTCAGTCCTCTTAGTTTCTCGTGTATGAGCCAGCCACTTGCTTCCACTCACATTGCGTTGTAAAATACACTGGGCCTGAGTTTTGGATCAGTCTCCCCACAAAAAAAGTGAGATTCAAATTCTCACAAAGTGGATATACCTCAGTCCTCTTAGTTTCTCGTGTATCAGCCTGCCACTTGCTGCCACTCACTTTGCGTTGTAAAATACACTGGGCCTGAGTTGTTGTTCAGTCTCCCCCCCAAAAAAAGTGAGATTCAAATTCTCACAAAGTGGATATACCTCAGTCCTCTCAGTTTCTCGTGTATGAGCCAGCCACTTGCTGCCACTCACAGTGCGTTATAAAATACACAGGGCCTGAGTTTGAGTTCAGTCTCCCTCCCAAAAAAGTGAGATTCAAATTCTCATGAAGTGGATATACCTCAGTCCTCTTAGTTTCTCGTGTATGAGCCAGCCACTTGCTGCCACCCACATTGCGATGTAAAATACACTGGGCCTGAGTTTGTGTTCAGTCTCCCCCCAAAAAAAGTGAGATTCAAATTCCCACAAAGTAGATATACCTCAGTCCTCTTAGTTTCTCATGTATCAGCCAGCCACTTGCTGCCAGTCAGATTGCGTTGTAAAATACACTGGGCCTGAGTTTGGGTTCAGTCTCCCCCCAAAAAAAGTGAGATTCAAATTCTCACAAAGTGGATATACCTCAGTCCTCTTAGTTTCTCGTGCATCAGCCAGCCACTTGCTGCCAGTCACATTGCGTTGTAAAATACACTAGGCCTGAATTTGGGTTCAGTCTCCCCCGAAAAAAGTGAGATTCAAATTCTCACAAAGTGGATATACCTCAGTCCTCTTAGTTTCTCGTGTATCAGCCAGCCACTTGCTGCCACTCATATTGCGTTATAAAATACACTAGGCCTGAATTTGGGTTCAGTCTCCCCCCAAAAAAGTGAGATTCAAATTCTCACAAAGTGGGTATGCCTCAGTCCTCTTAGTTTCTCGTGTATCAGCCACTTGCTGACACTCACATTGCGTTGTAAAATACACTGGGCCTGAGTTGTTGTTCAGTCTCCCCCCCCAAAAAAGTGAGATTCAAATTCTCACAAAGTGTATATACCTCAGTCCTCTTAGTTTCTCGTGTATGAGCCAGCCACTTGCTGCCACTCACATTGCATTGTGAAATACACTGGGACTGAGTTTGGGTTCAGTCTCCCCCCAAAAAAAGTGAGATTCAAATTCTCACAAAGTGGATATACCTCAGTCCTCTTAGTTTCTCGTGTATCAGCCTGCCACTTGCTGCCACTCACTTTGCTTGGAAAATACACTGGGCCTGAGTTGTTGTTCAGTCTCCCCCCAAAAAAAAGTGAGATTCAAATTCTCACAAAGTGGATATACCTCAGTCCTCTCAGTTTCTCGTGTATGAGCCAGCCACTTGCTGCCACTCATATTGCGTTGTAAAATACACAGGGCCTGAGTTTGAGTTCAGTCTCCCCCCAAAAAAAGTGAGATTCAAATTCTCATGAAGTGGATATACCTCAGTCCTATTAGTTTCTCGTGTATGAGCCAGCCACTTGCTTCCACTCACATTGCGTTGTAAAATACACTGGGCCTGAGTTTTGGATCAGTCTCCCCACAAAAAAAGTGAGATTCAAATTCTCACAAAGTGGATATACCTCAGTCCTCTTAGTTTCTCGTGTATCAGCCTGCCACTTGCTGCCACTCACTTTGCGTTGTAAAATACACTGGGCCTGAGTTGTTGTTCAGTCTCCCCCCCAAAAAAAGTGAGATTCAAATTCTCACAAAGTGGATATACCTCAGTCCTCTCAGTTTCTCGTGTATGAGCCAGCCACTTGCTGCCACTCACAGTGCGTTATAAAATACACAGGGCCTGAGTTTGAGTTCAGTCTCCCTCCCAAAAAAGTGAGATTCAAATTCTCATGAAGTGGATATACCTCAGTCCTCTTAGTTTCTCGTGTATGAGCCAGCCACTTGCTGCCACCCACATTGCGATGTAAAATACACTGGGCCTGAGTTTGTGTTCAGTCTCCCCCCAAAAAAAGTGAGATTCAAATTCCCACAAAGTAGATATACCTCAGTCCTCTTAGTTTCTCATGTATCAGCCAGCCACTTGCTGCCAGTCAGATTGCGTTGTAAAATACACTGGGCCTGAGTTTGGGTTCAGTCTCCCCCCAAAAAAAGTGAGATTCAAATTCTCACAAAGTGGATATACCTCAGTCCTCTTAGTTTCTCGTGCATCAGCCAGCCACTTGCTGCCAGTCACATTGCGTTGTAAAATACACTGGGCCTGAGTTTGGGTTCAGTCTCCCCCCAAAAAAAGTGAGATTCAAATTCTCACAAAGTGGATATACCTCAGTCCTCTTAGTTTCTCGTGTATCAGCCAGCCACTTGCTGCCACTCATATTGCGTTATAAAATACACTAGGCCTGAATTTGGGTTCAGTCTCCCCCGAAAAAAGTGAGATTCAAATTCTCACAAAGTGGATATACCTCAGTCCTCTTAGTTTCTCGTGTATCAGCCAGCCACTTGCTGCCACTCATATTGCGTTATAAAATACACTAGGCCTGAATTTGGGTTCAGTCTCCCCCCAAAAAAGTGAGATTCAAATTCTCACAAAGTGGGTATGCCTCAGTCCTCTTAGTTTCTCGTGTATCAGCCACTTGCTGCCACTCACATTGCGTTGTAAAATACACTGGGCCTGAGTTGTTGTTCAGTCTCCCCCCCAAAAAAAGTGAGATTCAAATTCTCACAAAGTGTATATACCTCAGTCCTCTTAGTTTCTCGTGTATGAGCCAGCCACTTGCTGCCACTCACATTGCATTGTGAAATACACTGGGACTGAGTTTGGGTTCAGTCTCCCCCCAAAAAAAGTGAGATTCAAATTCTCACAAAGTGGATATACCTCAGTCCTCTTAGTTTCTCGTGTATCAGCCTGCCACTTGCTGCCACTCACTTTGCTTGGAAAATACACTGGGACTGAGTTGTTGTTCAGTCTCCCCCCCAAAAAAAGTGAGATTCAAATTCTCACAAAGTGGATATACCTCAGTCCTCTTAGTTTCTCGTGTATCAGCCTGCCACTTGCTGCCACTCACTTTGCTTGGAAAATACACTGGGCCTGAGTTGTTGTTCAGTCTCCCCCCAAAAAAAAGTGAGATTCAAATTCTCACAAAGTGGATATACCTCAGTCCTCTCAGTTTCTCGTGTATGAGCCAGCCACTTGCTGCCACTCATATTGCGTTGTAAAATACACAGGGCCTGAGTTTGAGTTCAGTCTCCCCCCAAAAAAAGTGAGATTCAAATTCTCATGAAGTGGATATACCTCAGTCCTATTAGTTTCTCGTGTATGAGCCAGCCACTTGCTTCCACTCACATTGCGTTGTAAAATACACTGGGCCTGAGTTTTGGATCAGTCTCCCCACAAAAAAAGTGAGATTCAAATTCTCACAAAGTGGATATACCTCAGTCCTCTTAGTTTCTCGTGTATCAGCCTGCCACTTGCTGCCACTCACTTTGCGTTGTAAAATACACTGGGCCTGAGTTGTTGTTCAGTCTCCCCCCCAAAAAAAGTGAGATTCAAATTCTCACAAAGTGGATATACCTCAGTCCTCTCAGTTTCTCGTGTATGAGCCAGCCACTTGCTGCCACTCACAGTGCGTTATAAAATACACAGGGCCTGAGTTTGAGTTCAGTCTCCCTCCCAAAAAAGTGAGATTCAAATTCTCATGAAGTGGATATACCTCAGTCCTCTTAGTTTCTCGTGTATGAGCCAGCCACTTGCTGCCACCCACATTGCGATGTAAAATACACTGGGCCTGAGTTTGTGTTCAGTCTCCCCCCAAAAAAAGTGAGATTCAAATTCCCACAAAGTAGATATACCTCAGTCCTCTTAGTTTCTCATGTATCAGCCAGCCACTTGCTGCCAGTCAGATTGCGTTGTAAAATACACTGGGCCTGAGTTTGGGTTCAGTCTCCCCCCAAAAAAAGTGAGATTCAAATTCTCACAAAGTGGATATACCTCAGTCCTCTTAGTTTCTCGTGCATCAGCCAGCCACTTGCTGCCAGTCACATTGCGTTGTAAAATACACTGGGCCTGAGTTTGGGTTCAGTCTCCCCCCAAAAAAAGTGAGATTCAAATTCTCACAAAGTGGATATACCTCAGTCCTCTTAGTTTCTCGTGTATCAGCCAGCCACTTGCTGCCACTCATATTGCGTTATAAAATACACTAGGCCTGAATTTGGGTTCAGTCTCCCCCGAAAAAAGTGAGATTCAAATTCTCACAAAGTGGATATACCTCAGTCCTCTTAGTTTCTCGTGTATCAGCCAGCCACTTGCTGCCACTCATATTGCGTTATAAAATACACTAGGCCTGAATTTGGGTTCAGTCTCCCCCCAAAAAAGTGAGATTCAAATTCTCACAAAGTGGGTATGCCTCAGTCCTCTTAGTTTCTCGTGTATCAGCCACTTGCTGCCACTCACATTGCGTTGTAAAATACACTGGGCCTGAGTTGTTGTTCAGTCTCCCCCCCAAAAAAAGTGAGATTCAAATTCTCACAAAGTGTATATACCTCAGTCCTCTTAGTTTCTCGTGTATGAGCCAGCCACTTGCTGCCACTCACATTGCATTGTGAAATACACTGGGACTGAGTTTGGGTTCAGTCTCCCCCCAAAAAAAGTGAGATTCAAATTCTCACAAAGTGGATATACCTCAGTCCTCTTAGTTTCTCGTGTATCAGCCTGCCACTTGCTGCCACTCACTTTGCTTGGAAAATACACTGGGACTGAGTTGTTGTTCAGTCTCCCCCCCAAAAAAAGTGAGATTCAAATTCTCACAAAGTGGATATACCTCAGTCCTCTCAGTTTCTCGTGTATGAGCCAGCCACTTGCTGCCACTCATATTGCGTTGTAAAATACACAGGGCCTGAGTTTGAGTTCAGTCTCCCCCCAAAAAAAGTGAGATTCAAATTCTCATGAAGTGGATATACCTCAGTCCTCTTAGTTTCTCGTGTATGAGCCAGCCACTTGCTGCCACCCACATTGCGATGTAAAATACACTGGGCCTGAGTTTGTGTTCAGTCTCCCCCCAAAAAAAGTGAGATTCAAATTCCCACAAAGTAGATATACCTCAGTCCTCTTAGTTTCTCATGTATCAGCCAGCCACTTGCTGCAAGTCAGATTGCGTTGTAAAATACACTGGGCCTGAATTTGGGTTCAGTCTCCCCTCCAAAAAAAGTGAGATTCAAATTCTCACAAAGTGGATATACCTCAGTCCTCTTAGTTTCTCGTGCATCAGCCAGCCACTTGCTGCCAGTCACATTGCGTTGTAAAATACACTGGGCCTGAGTTTGGGTTCAGTCTCCCCCCCAAAAAAGTGAGATTCAAATTCTCACAAAGTGGATATACCTCAGTCCTCTTAGTTTCTCGTGTATCAGCCAGCCACTTGCTGCCACTCATATTGCGTTATAAAATACACTAGGCCTGAATTTGGGTTCAGTCTCCCCCCAAAAAAGTGAAATTCAAATTCTCACAAAGTGGGTATGCCTCAGTCCTCTTAGTTTCTCGTGTATCAGCCACTTGCTGCCACTCACATTGCGTTGTAAAATACACTGGGCCTGAGTTTGGGTTCAGGCTTCCCCCAAAAAAGTGAGATTCACATTCTCACAAAGTGGATATACCTCAGTCCTCTTAGTTTCTCGTGTATCAGCCAGCCACTTGCTGCCACTCACATTGCGTTGTAAAATACACTGGGCGTGAGTTGTTGTTCAGTCTCCCCCCCCCAAAAAGTGAGATTCAAATTCTCACAAAGTGGATATACCTCAGTCCTCTTAGTTTCTCGTGCATCAGCCAGCCACTTGCTGCCAGTGACATTGCGTTGTAAAATACACTGGGCCTGAGTTTGGGTTCAGTCTCCCCCCATAAAAAGTGAGATTCAAATTCTCACAAAGTGGATATACCTCAGTCCTCTTAGTTTCTCGTGTATCAGCCAGCCACTTGCTGCCACTCATATTGTGTTATAAAATACACTAGGCCTGAAGTTGGGTTCAGTCTCCCCCCAAAAAAGTGAGATTCAAATTCTCACTTAGTAGGTAAGCCTCAGTCCTCTTAGTTTCTCGTGTATCAGCCAGCCACTTGCTGCCACTCACATTGCAATGTAAAATACACTGGGCCTGAGTTTGGGTTCAGTCTTCCCCCCAAAAAAGTGAGATTCAAATTCTCACAAAGTGGATATATCTCAGTCCTCTTAGTTTCTCGTGTATCAGCCAGCCACTTGCTGCCACTCACGTTGCGTTGCAAAATACACTGGGCCTGAGTTTGGGTTCAGTCTCCCCCCCAAAAAAGTGAGATTCAAATTCTCACAAAGTGGATATACCTCAGTCCTCTTAGTTTCTCGTGCATCAGCCAGCCACTTGCTGCCAGTCACATTGCATTGTAAAATACACTGGGCCTGAGTTTGGGTTCAGTCTCCCCCCCAAAAAAGTGAGATTCAAATTCTCACAAAGTGGATATCCCTCAGTCCTCTTAGTTTGTCGAGTATCAGCCAGCCACTTGCTGCCACTCACATTGCGTTGTAAAATACACTGGGCCTGAATTGTTGTTCAGTCTCCCCCCCAAAAAAGTGAGATTCAAATTCTCACAATTTGGATATGCCTCAGTCCTCTTTGTTTCTCTTGTATCAGCCAGCCACTTGCTGCCACTCACATTGCGTTGTAAAATACACTGGGCCTGAGTTGTTGTTCAGTCTTACCCCCAAAAAAAGTGAGATTCAAATTCTCACAAAGTGGATATACCTCAGTCCTCTTAGTTTCTCGTGCATCAGCCACCCACTTGCTGCCAGTCACATTGTGTTGTAAAATACACTGGGCCTGAGTTTGGGTTCAGTCTCCCCCAAAAAAAATTGAGATTCAAATTCTCACAAAGTGGATATACCTCAGTTCTCTTAGTTTCTCGTGTATCAGCCAGCCACTTGCTGCCACTCATATTGCGTTATAAAATACACTAGGCCTGAATTTGGGTTCAGTCTCCCCCCAAAAAAGTGAGATTCAAATTCTCACAAAGTGGGTATGCATCAGTCCTCTTAGTTTCTCGTGTATCAGCCACTTGCTGCAACTCACATTGCGTTGTAAAATACACTGGGCCTGAGTTGTTGTTCAATCTCCCCCCCAAAAAAAGTGAGATTCCAATTCTCACAAAGTGGATATACCTCAGTCCTCTTAGTTTCTCGTGTATGAGCCAGCCACTTGCTGCCACTCACATTGCATTGTAAAATACACTGGGCCTGAGTTTGGGTTCAGTTTCCCCCCAAAAAAAGTGAGATTCAAATTCTCACGAAGTGGATGTACCTCAGTCCTCTTTGTTTCTCGTGTATCAGCCAGCCACTTGCTGCCACTCACATTGCGTTGTAAAATACACTGGGCCTGAGTTTGAGTTCAGTCTCCCCCCAAAAAAAGTGAGATTCAAATTCTCACAAAGTGGATATACCTCAGTCCTCTTAGTTTCTCGTGTATGAGCCAGCCACTTGCTTCCACTCACATTGCATTGTAAAATACACTGGGCCTGAGTTTTGGATCAGTCTCCCCACAAAAAAAGTGAGATTCAAATTCTCACAAAGTGGATATACCTCAGTCCTCTTAGTTTCTCGTGTATCAGCCTGCCACTTGATGCCACTCACTTTGCTTGGAAAATACACTGGGCCTGAGTTGTTGTTCAGTCTCCCCCCCAAAAAAGTGAGATTCAAATTCTCACAAAGTGGATATGCAGCGCCCCAGAGTCCTGGTCGTTGCAGTACTGTGGCTCCGCCACTATGGGGAGCTATGGTGCGTCTGATGGCACTGAAGGAGTTCATCTGATCAGGTATCACAGACACCAATACATTTCACAGTCGGGCCTCCGGGGGGAGCTAAGGGTTCTATTCACTAGGCCACTCCCCACCATAGTGGGAAAACTGGGGGTCAGGCAGGAAGTTAGATCAGAAAGCTGACTGGGTTGGAACCAGGCAACACCTTGTGGCAGAGGGTGTTGTAGGGGAAGATACAGTAGGGTCTCTGTCAGGGGTGGGATCCTGACAGAGGCTTGGCAACTTGAACGAACGTAACCGGACCGTGCCTGCTCCGGGTAGCGGCGGTGCCCAAGGAAGGATTAGAAGAGAGATAGATTGTGCTGAGTGAGAAACGAGATCACGCAAAAGGAGAAATACCAGTAGGAGTCGTGCTGTAAGACCGAAGCAACATCCTACTGAGGCGCACTACCGGTGGCCGGAACGCCGAGGGAGTATCATAACATTCAGCTTCAAGCAATACTCCAAACAGCGGCAGGACAGTCAGTCTAAGGCGGGCTGTCTAACTTTAATCACCTATGCAGTCTTGGGGGGCAACTTGTGGAGAGGGGCGACTCTAGGATCCCGGAAGAGCTCCGAGCCTACCCGTCAAACGGGTGCCGTCCCAACCAGAACAACAGGGAGGGACGGAGGATTAGCAGAACATCATCTAATCGAGTTGTGAGGGAACTTAAGAAACAGACACAACAGTTGTGGGGACTTTCTGTAAGCACAGCAGGGAAGGACCACAACACATAGCGCTAGAAGGAAGGCACCGATTTCCACCTGTGAGGAGAACTCTGGAGGTGCTATTGGACCGGCCAGACTTGCGCAGCCTGGTGAACCGTGTTCTGGACTGAGGACCCAGAGATCTTCAGTAAAGAGGTAAAGAGACTGCAACCTGGTGTCCTCATTATTTACTGCACTGCACCACTACAGCCTCATCACCACCGTTTACATCATACCTATCACTGTACGCCCCTCGGCAGGGTCACGGACTGGGCCTAGCCACCGTGACAACCCCAGAGCAGAGACTCAGAGGCCTGGTACCGGGTACCCCTCGACCCTGCGGCAGTGGGGGCGCTACAGATATACCTCAGTCCTCTCAGTTTCTCGTGTATGAGCCAGCCACTTGCTGCCACTCACATTGCGTTGTAAAATACACAGGGCGTGAGTTTGAGTTCAGTCTCCCCCAAAAAAAAGTGAGGTTCAAATTCTCATGAAGTGGATATACCTCAGTCCTCTTAGTTTCTCGTGTATGAGCCAGCCACATGCTGCCACCCACATTGCGATGTAAAATACACTGGGCCTGAGTTTGTGTTCAGTCTCCCCCCAAAAAAAGTGAGATTCAAATTCCCACAAAGTAGATATACCTCAGTCCTCTTAGTTTCTCGTGTATCAGCCAGCCACTTGCTGCCACTCATATTGTGTTATAAAATACACTAGGCCTGAAGTTGGGTTCAGTCTCCCCCCAAAAAAGTGAGATTCAAATTCTCACTTAGTAGGTAAGCCTCAGTCCTCTTAGTTTCTCGTGTATCAGCCAGCCACTTGCTGCCACTCACATTGCGTTGTAAAATACACTGGGCGTGAGTTGTTGTTCAGTCTCCCCCCAAAAAAAAGTGAGATTCAAATTCTCACAAAGTGGATATACCTCAGTCCTCTTAGTTTCTCGTGTATCAGCCAGCCACTTGCTGCCACTCACATTGCAATGTAAAATACACTGGGCCTGAGTTTGGGTTCAGTCTTCCCCCCAAAAAAGTGAGATTCAAATTCTCACAAAGTGGATATACCTCAGTGCTCTTTGTTTCTCGTGTATCAGCCAGCCACTTGCTGCCACTCACATTGCAATGTAAAATACACTGGGCCTGAGTTTGGGTTCAGTCTCTCCCCAAAAAAAGTGAGATTCAAATTCTCACAAAGTGGATATACCTCAGTGCTCTTTGTTTCTCGTGTATCAGCCAGCCACTTGCTGCCACTCACATTGCAATGTAAAATACACTGGGCCTGAGTTTGGGTTCAGTCTTCCCCCCAAAAAAGTGAGATTCAAATTCTCACAAAGTGGATATATCTCAGTCCTCTTAGTTTCTCGTGTATCAGCCAGCCACTTGCTGCCACTCACGTTGCGTTGCAAAATACACTGGGCCTGAGTTTGGGTTCAGTCTCCCCCCAAAAAAGTGAGATTCAAATTCTCACAAAGTGGATATACCTCAGTCCTCTTAGTTTCTCGTGCATCAGCCAGCCACTTGCTGCCAGTCACATTGCATTGTAAAATACACTGGGCCTGAGTTTGGGTTCAGTCTCCCCCCCAAAAAAGTGAGATTCAAATTCTCACAAAGTGGATATACCTCAGTCCTCTTAGTTTCTCGTGTATCAGCCAGCCACTTGCTGCCACTCATATTGCGTTATAAAATACACTGTGCCTGAGTTTGGGTTCAGTCTCCCACCCAAAAAAGTGAGATTCAAATTCTCACAAAGTGGGTATGCCTCAGTCCTCTTAGTTTCTCGTGTATCAGCCAGCCACTTGCTGCCACTCACATTGCGTTGTAAAATACACTGGGACCGAGTTGTTGTTCAGTCTCCCCCCCAAAAAAAGTGAGATTCAAATTCTCACAAAGTGGATATACCTCAGTCCTCTTAGTTTGTCGAGTATCAGCCAGCCACTTGCTGCCACTCACATTGCGTTGTAAAATACACTGGGCCTGAGTTGTTGTTCAGTCTCCCCCCAAAAAAAAGTGAGATTCAAATTCTCACAAAGTGGATATCCCTCAGTCCTCTTAGTTTGTCGAGTATCAGCCAGCCACTTGCTGCCACTCACATTGCGTTGTAAAATACACTGGGCCTGAGTTGTTGTTCAGTCTCCCCCCAAAAAAAGTGAGATTCAAATTCTCACAAAGTGGATATGCCTCAGTCCTCTTTGTTTCTCGTGTATCAGCCAGCCACTTGCTGCCACTCACATTGCGTTGTAAAATACACTGGGCCTGAGTTGTTGTTCAGTCTTACCCCCCAAAAAAGTGAGATTCAAATTCTCACAAAGTGGATATACCTCAGTCCTCTTAGTTTCTCGTGTATCAGCCAGCCACTTGCTGCCACTCACATTGCGTTGTAAAATACACTGGGCCTGAGTAGTTTTTCAGTCTCCCCCCCAAAAAAAAGTGAGATTCAAATTCTCACAAAGTGGATATGTCTCAGTCCTCTTTGTTTCTCGTGTATCAGCCAGCCACTTGCTGCCACTCAAATTGCGTTGTAAAATACACTGGGCCTGAGTTTGCGTTCAGTCTCCCCCCCCAAAAAAAGTGAGATTCAAATTCTCACAAGGTGGATATACCTCAGTCCTCTTAGTTTGTCGAGTATGAGCCAGACACTTGCTGCCACTCACATTGTGTTTTAAAATACACTGGGCCTGAGTTTGGGTTCAGTCTCCCCCCAAAAAAAAGTGAGATTCAAATTCTCACAAGGTGGATATACCTCAGTCCTCTTAGTTTGTCGAGTATCAGCCAGCCACTTGCTGCCACTCACATTGCGTTGTAAAATACACTGGGCCTGAGTTGTTGTTCAGTCTCCCCCCCCAAAAAAAGTGAGATTCGAATTCTCACAAAGTGGATATACCTCAGTCCTCTTAGTTTCTCGTGCATCAGCCAGCCACTTGCTGCCAGTAACATTGCGTTGTAAGATACACTGGGCCTGAGTTTGGGTTCAGTCTCCCCCAAAAAAAAGTGAGATTCAAATTCTCACAAAGTGGATATACCTCAGTCCTCTAAAGGTACCTTCACACGAAGCGACGCTGCAGCGATAGCGACAACTATGCCGATCGCTGCAGCGTCGCTGTTTGATCGCTGGAGAGCTGTCACACAGACCGCTCTCCAGCGACCAACGATGCCGAGGTCCCCGGGTAACCAGGGTAAACATCGGGTTGCTAAGCGCAGGGCCGCGCTTAGTAACCCGATGTTTACCCTGGTTACCAGCGTAAAAGTAAAAAAAACAAACAGTACATGCTCACCTGCGCGTCCCCCAGCGTCTGCTTCCTGACACTGACTGAGCTCCGGCCCTAACAGCACAGCGGTGACGTCACCGCTGTGCTTTCACTTTCGGGCCGGCGCTCAGTGTCAGGAAGCAGACGCTGGGGGACGCGCAGGTGAGCATGTTCTGTTTGGTTTTTTTACTTTTACGCTGGTAACCAGGGTAAACATCGGGTTACTAAGCGCGGCCCTGTGCTTGGTAACCCGATGTTTACCCTGGTTACCAGTGTAAAACATCGCTGGTATCGTTGCTTTTGCTTTCAAACACAACGATACACAGCGATCGGAGGACCAAATAAAGTTCTGGACTTTATTCAGCGACCAGTGACATCACAGCAGGATCCTGATCGCTGCTGCGTGTCAAACGAAACGATATCGCTAGCCAGGACGCTGCAACGTCACGGATCGCTAGCGATGTCGTTTCGTGTGAAGGTACCTTTAGTTTCTCGTGTATCAGCCAGCCACTTGCTGCCACTCATATTGCGTTATAAAATACACTAGGCCTGAATTTTGGTTCAGTCTCCCCCCAAAAAAGTGAGATTCAAATTCTCAAAAAGTGGGTATGCCTCAGTCCTCTTAGTTTCTCGTGTATCAGCCAGCCACTTGCTGCCACTCACATTGCGTTGTAAAATACACTGGGCCTGAGTTGTTGTTCAGTCAAACCCCCCCAAAAAAGTGAGATTCAAATTCTCACGAAGTGGATATACCTTAGTCCTCTTAGTTTCTCGAGTATGAGCCAGCTACTTGCTGCCACTCACATTGCGTTTTAAAATACACTGGGCCTGAGTTTGGGTTCAGTCTCCCCCAAAAAAAGTGAGATTCAAATTCTCACAAAGTGGATATACCTTAGTCCTCTTAGTTTCTCGAGTATGAGCCAGCTACTTGCTGCCACTCACATTGCGTTTTAAAATACACTGGGCCTGAGTTTGGGTTCAGTCTCCCCCCGAAAAAAGTAAGATTCAAATTCTGACAAAGTGGATATACCTCAGTCCTCTTAGTTTCTCGTGTATGAGCCAGCCACTTGCTGCCACTCACATTGCGTTGTAAAATACACAGGGCCTGAGATTGAGTTCAGTCTCCCCCCAAAAAAAGTGAGATTCAAATTCTCACGAAGTGGATATACCTCAGTCCTCTTAGTTTCTCATGTATCAGCCAGCCACTTGCTGCCACCCACATTGCGATGTAAAATACACTGGGCCTGAGTTTGTGTTCAGTCTCCCCCCCAAAAGAGTGAGATTCAAATTCCCACAAAGTAGATATACCTCAGTCCTCTTAGTTTCTCATGTATCAGCCAGCCACTTGCTTCCACTCACATTGCGTTGTAAAATACACTGGGCCTGAGTTTTGGATCAGCCTCCCCACAAACAAAGTGAGATACAAATTCTTACAAAGTGGATATACCTCAGTCCTCTTTGTTTCTCGTGTATCAGCCAGCCACTTGCTGCCACTCACGTTGCGTTGTAAAATACACTGGGCCTGAGTTTGTGTTCAGTCTCCCCCCAAAAAAAGTGAGATACAAATTCTTACAAAGTGGATATACCTCAGTCCTCTTTGTTTCTCGTGTATCAGCCAGCCACTTGCTGCCACTCACATTGCGTTGTAAAATACACTGGGCCTGAGTTTGGGTTCAGTCTCCCCCCCAAAAAAGTAAGATTTAAATTCTCACAAAGTGGATATACCTCAGTCCTCTTAGTTTCTCGTGTATGAGCCAGCCACTTGCTGCCACTCACATTGCATTGTAAAATACACTGGGCCTGAGTTTGGGTTCAGTCTCCCCCCCAAAAAAGTAAGATTTAAATTCTCACAAAGTGGATATACCTCAGTCCTCTTAGTTTCTCATGTATCAGCCAGCCACTTGCTGCCAGTCAGATTGCGTTGTAAAATACACTGGGCATGAGCTTGGGTTCAGTCTCCCCCCAAAAAAAGTGAGATTCAAATTCTCACAAAGTGGATATACCTCAGTCCTCTTAGTTTGTCGAGTATCAGCCAGCCACTTGCTGCCACTCACATTGCATTGTAAAATACACTGGGCATGAGTTTGGGTTCAGTCTCCCAACCAAAAAAGTGAGATTCAAATTCTCACAAAGTGGATATACCTCAGTCCTCTTAGTTTCTCTTGTATCAGCCAGCCACTTGCTGCCACTCACATTGCATTGTAAAATACACTGGGCCTGAGTTTGGGTTCAGTCTCCCCCCAAAAAAAGTGAGATACAAATTCTCACAAAGTGGATATGCCTCAGTCCTCTTTGTATCTCGTGTATCAGCCAGCCACTTGCTGCCACTTACATTGCGTTGTAAAATACACTGGGCCTGAGTTTGGGTTCAATCTTCCCCCCCAAAAAAGTGAGATTCAAATTCTCACAAGGTGGATATACCTCAGTCCTCTTAGTTTGTCGAGTATCAGCCAGCCACTTGCTGCCACTCACATTGCGTTGTAAAATACACTGGGCCTGAGTTTGGGTTCAGTCTCCCCCCAAAAAAAGTAAGATTTAAATTCTCACAAAGTGGATATGCCTCAGTCCTCTTAGTTTCTCGTGTATGAGCCAGCCACTTGCTGCCACTCACATTGCATTGTAAAATACACTGGGCCTGAGTTTGGGTTCAGTTTCCCCCCCAAAAAAGTGAGATTCAAATTCTCACAAAGTGGATATACCTCAGTCCTCTTTGTTTCCCGTGTATCAGCCAGCCACTTGCTGCCACTCACATTGCGTTGTAAAATACACTGGGCCTGAGTTTGGGTTCAGTCTCCCTCCAAAAAAAGTGAGATTCAAATTCTCACAAAGTGGATATACTTCAGTTCTCTTAGTTTCTCGTGTATCAGCCAGCCACTTGCTGCCACTCACATTACGTTGTAAAATACACTGGGCCTGAGTTTGGGTTCAGTCTCCCACCAAAAATAGTGAGATTCAAATTCTCACAAAGTGGATATACCTCAGTCCTCTTAGTTTGTCGAGTATCAGCCAGCAACTTGCTGCCACTCACATTGCGTTGTAAAATACACTGGGCCTGAGTTTGGGTTCAGTCTCACCCCCAAAAAAGTGAGATTCAAATTCTCACAAAGTGGATATACCTCAGTCCTCTTAGTTTCTCGTGTATGAGCCAGCCACTTGCTGCCACTCACATTGCATTGTAAAATACACTGGTCATGAGTTTGGTTTCAGTCTCCCCCCAAAAAATGTGAGATACAAATTCTCACAAAGTGGATATGCCTCAGTCCTCTTTGTTTCTCGTGTACCAGCCAGCCACTTGCTGCCACTCACATTGCGTTGTAAAATACACTGGGCCAGAGTTTGTGTTCAGTCTCCCCCCCAAAAAAAGTGAGATTCAAATTCTCACAAGGTGGATATACCTCAGTCCTCTTAGTTTGTCGAGTATCAGCCAGCCACTTGCTGCCACTCACATTGCGTTGTAAAATACACTGGGCCTGAGTTGTTGTTCAGTCTCCCCCCCAAAAAAAGTGAGATTCAAATTCTCACAAAGTGGATATACCTCAGTCCTCTTAGTTTCTCGTGTATGAGCCAGCCACTTGCTGCCACTCACATTGCATTGTAAAATACACTGGGCCTCAGTTTGGGTACAGTTTCCCCCCCAAAAAAAGTGAGATTCAAATTCTCACAAAGTGGATATACCTCAGTCCTCTTTGTTTCTCGTTTATCAGCCAGTCACTTGCTGCCACTCACATTGCGTTGTAAAATACACTGGGCCTGAGTTTGGGTTCAGTCTCCCCCCAAATAAAGTGAGATTCAAATTCTCACAAAGTGGATATACTTCAGTTCTATTAGTTTCTCGTGTATCAGCCAGCCACTTGCTGCCACTCACATTGCGTTGTAAAATACACTGGGCCTGAGTTTTGGTTCAGTCTCCCCACAATAAAAGTGAGATTCAAATTCTCACAAAGTGGATATACCTCAGTCCTCTTAGTTTCTCGTGTATCAGCCACTTGCTGCCACTCACATTGCGTTGTAAAATACACTGGGCCTGAGATGTTGTTCAGTCTCCCCCCCAAAAAAAGAGAGATTCAAATTCTCACAAAGTGGATAAACCTCAGTCCTCTCAGTTTCTCGTGTATGAGCCAGTCACTTGCTGCCACTCACATTGCGTTGTAAAATACACAGGGCCTGAGTTTGAGTTCAGTCTCCCCCCCAAAAAAGTGATATTCAAATTCGCACGAAGTGGATATACCACAGTCCTCTTAGTTTCTCGTGTATCAGCCAGCCACTTGCAGCCACTCACATTGCGTTGTAAAATACACTGGGCCCGAGTTTGGGTACAGTCTCCCCCCAAAAAAAGTGAGATTCAAATTCTCACAAAGTGGATATACCTCAGTCCTCTTAGTTTCTCGGGCATGAGCCAGCCACTTGCTGCCAGTAACATTGCGTTGTAAAATACACTTGGGCTGAGTTTGGGTTCAGTCTCCCCCCCAAAAAAGTGAGATTCAAATTCTCACAAAGTGGGTATGCCTCATTCCTCTTAGTTTCTCGTGTATCAGCCAGCCACTTGCTGCCACTCACATTGCGTTGTAAAATACACTTGGCCCGAGTTGTTGTTCAGTCTCCCCCCAAAAAAAAGTGAGATTCAAATTCTCACAAAGTGGATATACCTCAGTCCTCTTAGTTTGTCGAGTATCAGCCAGCCACTTGCTGCATTTCACATTGCGTTGTAAAATACACTGGGCCTGAGTTGTTGTTCAGTCTCCCCCCAAAAAAAAGTGAGATTCAAATTCTCACAAAGTGGATATACCTCAGTTCTCTTAGCTTCTCGTGTATCAGCCAACCACTTGCTGCCTGTTAAATATTAATTATTGAATTATCCTGTACCGAACATATTGCTTCTTGCTGACAGTACAAAGAGCTATTTTTGTGTATGTATAAGTCAACTCCATATACAGGGAACACGTGATCCGTAGAGAAGATATATAAGCGTCTCTTAGGAGGGTGGGGGGCCTTTTGTCACGTGGGACTGTCATCTCCCATCTTCACCCTCATTCTCTCCATGGATGTCCGAGAAGGAAGGAACAACAGCTGTTGGCAGCCATCATGACCTTCAAACTTCACACAAAGAGACGGCTTCCATTCAGGACTTGGGAAAGATGAGTAACTAATGCTGATCTCTACACATGGACAATCCATTCGTAACTATTTTCATCTGTTTTATGTTTTTGCTGCAAAGTGATTTTTCTATGGACAATCAATAAACCACTATACTTTTTATGTGAATATGACGACATTTTTCTTTTAAGAATAACGCACCTGGTTAAGTCCTGATTTAAATGAATGTGCAAAATAAGCATATTTAACATTGCCGAAGCCAGCCAGTTTTGATTTTTGTGCTATTTTTTCGTGAATTTCCTTCATTTTTGCACACGGGGGGAAGACAGAAGAGTTTGCAAGATTTTGTGCAAGTATTCAGAAATTTCACTTCAAAACTTCAAGTCACAAAGATCTCAGAAGAACCTATGACTTTGTAAACGTAACAGAGACTAACAGGTGTTAGTTGAATTGACAAGTAGTAGGAGTACTACAAGTGCCGGACGTGCTGAAAATAGACCTGCTAAAAATAGCCGTGGTGAAGTGAAGTCCGGAGCCCAGCAAAAGAACTACAAGCTGAGATTTCAAGGTAAGACAAATGGATTTGATTAATTTATATGCTAAATCAAGTCAGATAGAATTTGTAAGTTTGTACAGATCTAGTGTAGAAATATTTTGGTTTTCGTTATTTGCGGAATGCAGAATCGCAAATTTGAAGTTAGATTCTAAGCTAGTATCTAGGAAAAAAGAAAAAGAGCAACTGAAAAATATATTACATATGGTTAATGTATTTCATGAGTTTGTTACAGAGAAGTCCAAAAAAGACAGTGTAGAAAGAATTTCTAAGGAAATGGAAATTAATGATGTCCCCAAGATTGATTGTGATGTGAAGAGTGAGGAAGAGGTGAAGCACGTGTCTGTTATGACCACTCAAGGTGACCTTGACTTTGTACCTCATGATGAAAAACAAGATGGAGGACACGTAGGAGACATGACAACTGACAAAGATGATGTACGAGGGTCACTAAAAATAGAAGACGGCTCAGAGGCCCAACTCCAAACTAAATCTAGAAAGACCTTGTTAAAATTATGCAAAATCATTCCTGCATATGATGACAAAATCGATGTGTGCAGAAATTCAGAGATATTTGAAAGTTTTGCCGATAAGTTTGATCTGACTAATCAGGAGAAAAATAAATTATTTAAAATTTGGCTACCAGTAAGTTTCTCCAGGAAATTCTCACTAAAAATGCAGAATGAAGAATTCCATGAAGAAATGACTGATGTAGAGAGATTAAAAATTTTGATATTTTGTGGACTAAAAGAAAATTATCCAGATCTTGATATTCTTCTAAAATTGAGGATTGGCCGAAAAGAATGTACTTTTACATTCATGTCCATTTTTGAAAGGGTTTACAGGATGATCAGTACAAATTCCAGTAGAAAATCAATGATAAATTGTTTTGTAAACAAATTCAGATTCCTAAATCCTGTATCTCGTGTTATTGCGAGACAAAAAGATTCTTTATATGAATGTGCACAGTCTATTGAATTTTTTAGAAAACATGAGAATCTTGAAAGGAAAACAAATCATACTAAGGTTTTTAACCCCTTCATGACCCAGCCTATTTTGGCCTTAATGACCTTGCCGTTTTTTGCAATTCTGACCAGTGTCCCTTTATGAGGTAATAACTCAGGAACGCTTCAACGGATCCTAGCGATTCTGAGACTGTTTTTTCGTGACATATTGGGCTTCATGTTAGTCGTAAATTTAGGTCGATAATTTTTGAGTTTATTTGTGAAAAAAACGGAAATTTGGCAAAAAATTTGAAAATTTCGCAATTTTCACATTTTGAATTTTTATTCTGTTAAACCAGAGAGTTATGTGACACAAAATAGTTAATAAATAACGTTTCCCACATGTCTACTTTACATCAGCACAATTTTGGAAACAATTATTTTTTTTGCTAGGAAGTTATAAGGGTTAAAATTTGACCAGTGATTTCTCATTTTTACAACAAAATTTACAAAACCATTTTTTTTAGGGACCACCTCACATTTGAAGTCATTTTGAGGGTTCTATATGGCTGAAAATACCCAAAAGTGACACCATTCTAAAAACTGCACCCCTCAAGGTGCTCAAAACCACATTCAAGAAGTTTATTAACCCTTCAGGTGTTTCACAGCAGCAGAAGCAACATGGAAGTAAAAAATGAACATTTAACTTTTTAGTCACAAAAATGATCTTTTAGCAACAATTTTTTTATTTTCCCAAGGGTAAAAGGAGAAACTGGACCAGGGACGTTGTTGTCCAATTTGTCCTGAGTACGCTGATACCTCATATGTGGGGGTAAACCACTGTTTGGGCGCACGGCAGGGCTTGGAAGGGAAGGAGCGCCATTTGACTTTTTGAATGAAAAATTGGCTCCAATCTTTAGCGGACACCATGTCGCGTTTGGAGAGCCCCCGTGTGCCTAAACATTGGAGCTCCCCCACAAGTGACCACATTTTGGAAACTAGACCCCCCAAGGAACTTATCTAGAAGCATAGTGAGCACTTTAAACCCCCAGGTGCTTCACAAATTGATCCGTAAAAATGAAAAAGTACTTTTTTTTCACAAAAAAATTATTTTAGCCTCAATTTTTTCATTTTCACATGGGCAACAGGATAAAATGGATCCTAAATTTTGTTGGGCAATTTCTCCTGAGTACACCAATACCTCACATGTGGGGGTAAACCACTGTTTGGGCACATGGTAAGGCTCGGAAGGGAAGGAGCGCCATTTGACTTTTTGAATGGAAAATTATCTCCATCGTTAGCGGACACCATGTCGCGTTTGGAAAGCCCCTGTGTGCCTAAACATTGGAGCTCCTCCACAAGTGACCCCATTTTGGAAACTAGACCCCCCAAGGAACTCATCCAGAGGCATAGTGAGCACTTTAAACCCCCAGGTGCTTCACAAATTGATCCGCAAAAATGAAAAAGTATTTTTTTTTCACACAAAATTTCTTTTAGCCTCAATTCTTTCATTTTCACATGGGCAACAGGATAAAATGGATCCTAAAATTTGTTGGGCAATTTCTCCTGAGTATGCCGATACCTCATATGTGGGGGTAAACCACTGTTTGGGTGCACGGCAAGGCTCGGAAGGGGAGGCGTGCCATTTGACTTTTTGAATGGAAAATTAGCTCCAATCATTAGCGGACACCATGTCGCGTTTGGAGAGCCCCTGTGTGCCTAAACATTGGAGCTCCCCTACAAGTGACCCCATTTTGGAAACTAGACCCCCCAAGAAACTTATCTAGATGCATAGTGAGCACTTATAACCCCCAGGTGCTTCACAGAAGTTTATAACGCAGAGCCGTGAAAATAAAAAAATAATTTTTCTTTCCTCAAAAATGATTTTTAGCCCAGAATTTTTTATTTTCCCAAGGGTAATAGGAGAAATTGGACCCCAAATTTTGTTGTCCAGTTTGTTCTGAGTACGATGATACCCCATATGTGGGGGTAAACCACTGTTTGGGCGCACGGCAGGGCTCGGAAGGGAAGGCACGCCATTTGGCTTTTTGAATGGAAAATTAGCTCCAATCATTAGCGGACACCATGTCGTGTTTGGAGAGCCCCTGTGTGCCTAAACATTGGAGCTCCCGCACTAGTGACCCCATTTTGGAAACTAGACCTCCCAAGGAACTAATCTAGATGTGTGGTGAGCACTTTGAACCCCCAAGTGCTTCACAGAAGTTTATAACGCAGAGCCATGAAAATAAAAAATAATTTTTCTTTTCTCAAAAATGATTTTTTAGCCCACAATTTTTTATTTTCCCAAGGGTAACAGGAGAAATTGGACCCCAAAAGTTGTTGTCCAGTTTCTCCTGAGTACGCTGATACCCCATATGTGGGGGTAAACCACTGTTTTGGCACACGTCGGGGTTCGGAGGGGAAGTAGTGACGTTTTGAAATGCAGACTTTGATGGAATGCTCTGCGGGCGTCAGGTTGCGTTTGCAGAGCCCCTGATGTGCCTAAACAGTAGGAACTCCCCACAATTGACTCCATTTTGGAAACTAGACCCCCAAGGGAACTTATCTAGATGTGTAGTGAGCACTTTGAACCCCCAAGTGCTTCACAGAAGTTTATAACGCAGAGCCGTGAAAATAATAAATGTGTTTCCTTTCCTCAAAAATATTTTTTTAGCCCAGAATTTTTTATTTTTGCAAGAGTAACAGGAGAAACTGGACCCCAAAAGTTGTTGTCCAGTTTCTCCTGAGTACGCTGATACCCCATATGTGGGGGTAAACCACTGTTTTGGCACACGTCGGGGTTCGGAGGGGAAGTAGTGACGTTTTGAAATGCAGACTTTGATGGAATGCTCTGCGGGCGTCAGGTTGCGTTTGCAGAGCCCCTGATGTGCCTAAACAGTAGGAACTCCCCACAATTGACTCCATTTTGGAAACTAGACCCCCAAGGGAACTTATCTAGATGTGTAGTGAGCACTTTGAACCCCCAAGTGCTTCACAGAAGTTTATAACGCAGAGCCGTGAAAATAATAAATGTGTTTCCTTTCCTCAAAAATATTTTTTTAGCCCAGAATTTTTTATTTTTGCAAGAGTAACAGGAGAAATTGGACCCCAAAAGTTGTTGTCCAGTTTCTCCTGAGTACGCTGATACCCCATATGTGGGGGTAAACCACTGTTTGGGCACATGCCGGGGCTCGGAAGGGAAGTAGTGACGTTTTGGAATGCAGACTTTGATGGAATGGTCTGCGGGCATCATGTTACGTTTGCAGAGCCCCTGATATGCCTAAACAGTAGAAACCCCCCACAAGTGACCCCATTTTGGAAACTAGACCCCCCAAGGAACTTACCTAGATGTGTGGTGAGCACGTTCAACCCCCAAGTGCTTCACAGAAGTTTACAACGCAGAGCCGTGAAAATAAAAAATCATTTTTCTTTCCTCAAAAAAGATGTTTTAGCAAGCAATTTTTTATTTTCACAAGGGTAACAGGAGAATTTGGACCCCAATATTTGTTGCCCAGTTTGTTGTGAGTACGCTGATACCCCATATGTGGGGGTAAACCACTGTTTGGGCACACGTCAGGGCTCGGAAGGGAAGTAGTGACATTTGAAATGCAGACTTTGATGGAATGGTCTGCGGGCGTCACATTGCATTTGCAGAGCCCCTGATGTGCCTAAACAGTAGAAACACCCCACAAGTGACCCCATTTTGGAAACTAGACCCCCGAAGGAACTTATCTAGATGTGTGGTGAGCACTTTTAACCCCCAAGTGCTTCACAGAAGTTTATAACACAGAGCCGTGAAAATAAAAAATAATTGTTCTTTCCTCAAAAATTATGTTTTAGCAAGTAATTTTTTATTTTTGCAAGGGTAACAGGATAAATTAGACCCCAACAGTTGTTGCCCAGTTTGTCCTGAGTACGCTGGTACCCCAAATGTGGGGGTAAACCACTGTTTGGGCGCACGTCGGGGCTTGGAAGGGCGGGAGCACCATTTGACTTTTTGAACGCAAGATTGGCTGGAATCAATGGTGGCGCCATGTTGCGTTTGGAGACCCCTGATGTGCCTAAACAGTGGAAACCCCTCGATTCTAACTTCAACACTAACCCCAACACACCCCTAATCCTAATCCCAACTGTAGCCATAACCCTAATCACAACCTTAACCCCAACACACCCCTAACCACAACCCTAACCGCAACACACCCGTAACCCTAATTCCAACCCTAATCCTAACCCTAATCCCAACCGTAACCCTAATCCCAACCCTAACCACAACTGTAACCCCAACACACCCCTAACCCTATCCGTAACCCTAACCACAAGCCTAATCTTAACCCTATTTCAAACCCTAGCCCTAATTCCAACCCTAACTCTAATTCCAACCCTAACCCTAAGGCTATGTGCCCACGTTGCGGATTCGTGTGAGATTTTTCCGCACGATTTTTGAAAAATCTGCAGGTAAAAGGCACTGCGTTTTACCTGCGGATTTACAGCAGATTTCCAGTGTTTTTTTGTGCAGATTTCACCTGCGGATTCCTATTGAGGAACAGGTGTAAAACGCTGCGGAATCCGCACAAAGAATTGACATGCTGCGGAAAATACAACGCAGCATTTCTGCACGGAATTTTCCGCACCATGGGCACAGCGGATTTGGTTTTCCTTAGGTGTACATGGTACTGTAAACCTGATGGAAAACTGCTTCGAATTCGCAGCGGCCAATCCGCTGCGGATCCGCGGCCAATCCGCTGCGGATCCGCTGCCGATCCGCTGCGGATCCGCGGCCGATCCGCTGCGGATCCGCTGCCGATCCGCTGCGGATCCGCTGCCGATCCGCGGCCGATCCGCTGCGGATCCGCTGCCGATCCGCGGCCGATCCGCTGCGGATCCGCTGCCGATCCGCTGCGGATCCGCTGCCGATCCGCGGCCGATCCGCTGCGGATCCGCTGCCGATCTGCTGCGGATCCGCTGCCGATCCGCGGCCGATCCGCTGCGGATCCGCTGCCGATCCGCTGCGGATCCGCTGCCGATCCGCGGCCGATCCGCTGCGGATCCGCCGCCGATCCGCGGCCGATCCGCCGCGGATCCGCTGCGGATCCGCGGCCGATCCGCTGCGGATCCGCGGCCGATCCGCTGCGGATCCGCGGCCGATCCGCTGCGGATCCGCGGCCGGTCCGCTGCGGATCCGCGGCCGATCCGCTCTGTGTGCACATGCCATAACCCTACCCCTAACCCTAACCCTACCCGTAACCCTAACCCTACCCCTAACCCTAGTTCTAACCCTAGTTCTAACCCTAACCCTAGTGGAAAAAGAAAAAAAAATATTTTCTTTATTTTATTATTGTCCCTACCTATGGGGGTGATAAAGGGGGGGGGGGGTTATTTATTATTTTTTTATTTTGATCGCTGTGATAGAACCTACCACAGCGATCAAAATGTACCTCTAAGAATCTGCCGGCCGGCGGGCGCACTGAGCATGCGCCCACCATTTTGGAAGATGGCGGCGCCCACGATGGAGGCGGACGGGGACCGGGAGCCTCGGTAAGTATAAGGGGGGGGGAGATCGGGGCACGAGGGGGGCGTCGGAGCACGGGGGGGTGACATAGGAGCAGGGGGGGAGCGGGCAGGAAGACGGGGGAGCGGACAGCAGGACGGGGGAGCCGGCAGGCGGACGGAGGGGACCGGACCCTATAACGGAGCACTGGGGGGGCGATCGGTGGGGTGGGGGGGTCACATTAGTGTTTCCAGCCATGGCCGATGATATTGCAGCATCGGCCATGGCTGGATTGTAATATTTCACCAGTTTTTTAGGTGAAATATTACAAATCGCTCTGATTGGCAGTTTCACTTTCAACAGCCAATCAGAGCGATCGTAGCCACGGGGGGGTGAAGCCACCCCCCCTGGGCTGAAGTACCACTCCCCCTCTCCCTGCAGATCGGGTAAAATAGGAGTTAACCCTTTCACCCGATCTGCAGGGACGCGATCATTCCATGACGCCACATAGGCGTCATGGGTCGGATTGGCACGGGTTTTCATGACGCCTACGTGGCGTCATGGGTCGGGAAGGGGTTAAACCAGACAGAATTATATCTCATCAGAAGCCAAAATCAAAATCTCCAAAACTGACTCAAAATCAAATCTATGAAGAACGAAGAAAATTACATATCTGCTACAAACCCTATGAGTCTTCCACTGAAGTTGCACTGAAAGGGTTAAAAGCTGGAGGTTCAGATCTGTCTGTAAAAATGGCTCCATTATCTCAGCTCATAAGTTTAAAGATGACCTTATTAAATGGTGTTTACCAACAGATTATTGACAGAGAGGTAAATTTTGGGTTAGGAATTGGATAAAAATGAAATTATATATATAATTGAGTTATACAATGTATTATTTATTAATATGTAATTATTTTATACAATATATTTCTGCAGTTATATATATATTAATATAGTATACAGTAAATACTGTAGCATATTTGTATAGGTATAGATTATATTAACTGTGTTTTTATATGTATAGTGAAATAATTAGAATTTATTCCAGTAATAATACTTAGAATTACATTAATTACATATATTAAATATATACATATGTATAACATATTTAAATTATTTTGTTTTTAAATAAATATGAAATTAACCTTTATCTTTTATTTTTCCTTAGAGCTTTCATTTCAAAAACAGGAATTGAACAAAAAAACCTTTTTTACATGTATTTATGTTTTATTTACACAGGAAGCTATAATAACTGCATGATTGTATATATATTTAACACTTAATAAAAAGAATAATACATAACTAATAAACTAAAAACTTGTTTTTTTTCCCTTTGCATGGTAATAATGTAGTTTTTTTCCTCCACTGCATGGTGCATGATGTGAATAGCTGTAAGTTAAAATATCATATATCCTTGTTTTAGTGTAAGGAGAATTTGAAGCTCCTCAGCCTTTACATTCAAATGGATTAAGTTCCAGGCCTTGAACCAGAAATACCTGTGGAACAGATACCCTTGTTTTTTATAGATGAGTCTTATCCATAGGATAGAACATAGCGTTACTGTAGATAATAATATTTGGGGAATATTCAAATAAATATTAGAATACTAAATTTAATAGTGTACAATGCGCATTGATTGATAATTAGGACACAATATTTTGGGTTAATATACATGTTTTTTTGTATGTGAAATATATTGTCAACTTTTATGTGAGTGACAGATGACAGATGAGCAGCTGCTAAGTGCATTCAACGTAAGAATGAAGTGTAACGTAAGGAGCATGGAATGTGGAACGTGCGGTATGTAAGAGGCCTCATGACTTATGGTATGTTGAGAGAAAGAAAGAAAATAACAAAAAACTTGTGTGTATGAAAATAAGATTCAGTTAAATTACAAATGT
Organism: Ranitomeya variabilis; assembly: GCF_051348905.1. Taxonomy (NCBI): domain Eukaryota; kingdom Metazoa; phylum Chordata; class Amphibia; order Anura; family Dendrobatidae; genus Ranitomeya; species Ranitomeya variabilis. The sequence continues at coordinate 547,232,652 of NC_135233.1, read as the reverse complement.
TAAGATATATTGAAATATTATTTATTCAACATATTTCTATATTTCTTTAGTAATTATTTATTGATTTAGTTAATAGTGAATAAGTGCAATCAGTATCACACATCAATATGGTTTATCAAGTCTACATTTAGAATAATTTTCCCAAATTATAACTTTTTTATATATCTAGTGTATTTTTTATCGATTACATAGATGGATACCCATTTTCAAACAAATATATGGCACAAGCTGATCTGACAGTTATAAAATTAATTATTTTTAATTTTGGTTTTTACAAATTTATTTTTTTCATAAAATAATATTTTTTGATATTAAGGGGGAAATGTGTTTTTGATCCAGATTACATCATCACATTTCATCAATACCTCTTTTTCACACATTTTAATAAAAAAATAAATATTAATAAGGTATTACTGGATATAACAACATTAAGTATTATAAAAGTCATTTTTTTCTCTAATGAAGGTTATTATATGCAAAGTTGCATAATTTCAATATTTTGGTAATCCAAGGTTATGACAACATCTAGATAATGGAAATATTAAAGGGAATGTGTTATTGAGACATAACCTTTGCATTCATCATCAACATATAAAAGCCTAATTTTATTTTTATTTTTATTTTCATTTTTTATCTTCCACTTTTCATTTTTCATTTTTTCTTCAATTTTTATTCTCAATTTTTATTTTTTATCTCAAGAAAAATAAAAAAATCAATATTTAATAAAGCAATGTCTAATATAAGAATATTGCTTTATCAAATACAGTATAGTGATCATATGGTTTCATTATATAAGAAATGTTTCAATTCTGAGTTAAATACAACCATTCTTTCACTCATTCATTCATTCATTTATTCATATATATATATATATATATATATATATATATATATATATATATATATATATATATTCTTATTTTGGTTCATGGCTACACATTCTTACATATTATTGGTTATAGTTTATTAATAAAGTTTTAGTAAATCAGCACTTGTTACATAAAAGACACACTGACATCTATGGGTTCAAAAAGAAATTATACCCATGACATAAAAATGTCCTATCACATGAAGAATATGGTTAATAATATATTATCATCATCATTATTATTATTATTTTATTTTTCCCAAATATGAATTCCATATTAATATAATTTAATAATTATATGGATATTATTGATTGCTATGGTAAGCTATGATATTATAGGTTAGGAAAATTACCAGATTTGGTATAGAATAGGGAATGAAGACTTCAATCAAGATACCGAAAGTTACGTTAATAAAGACTTTTCATATTTTTATATTCAATTAAAAGTTACAAGAAGAAAAGCGTTATCCAGAAGTTTCATAAGGTAACAATGCTATGATTTCTGAGTAATAATAGACTGTGTCAAATACAATTCATGTCACCACTCACAACTACAGCATCCATCACTGACAAGTATGAGTATAATATCCTACCTGCCAACCACGGAGAGGACGATGATCCTATGATGCTAAGATGAACTGTGTTATTATGTTCCAGTGGTTTCCTATCACCTATAAGACTTCCATGAAAGCTGGTGAACAATCAGGTGATTGTCAGGACGCTACAACCCTGACATGTGTCCGGTGCACTAAAGACTGGTTATGGTGCTATGTTTAGCAGGGAAGAGTCAATTTAACCCTTGCTGTGCTGACCAAAAACACCTGTTCCAAGACCACTACGGATGATATGGAGATTCCAGATGATTTCCAAGGCGAGCCAATGTAAGTCCAGGTTTTTAAAGGTGACACTGCACAGATATTAAAGCTACATCACATCTATGAACTTTGTTTTCTTATCAACATTTGAATTTATGGACTTTGATTGACACATGACACACAGTCTCTACAATATCTACATGCTATCATCTATTTCATAAGAATTATAATAAAGATTGTTTAAAAAGAACTAAGGAGAAGACATCAAGATGAAGACCAGATGACATCAGATGACATCAGACCTGAGATGCTTCAAGTAGATATAGGGAAGTATAATCACATATGTTTTATATAAATACTAGTCACGGCTTATCATAACATGAATTTACATAT